>NW_026575120.1:15309586-15801645 GCF_905146905.1 Nyctereutes procyonoides
GTTCCTCCTTGTGTCTCCCTGTGCCTGGTACGGGGTGGGGTCGCCAGGGAACAGGGGCCTCACAGGATAAACAGCTCCCACTGAGCCTGGCACCTGGCAGGGGGTGGGGCAGCTTCCCCAGGTGCACACACCTGAGAATCATCACAGCAACCCCTCCCTGAGAAGACCAGCTGGAAGGACAGGGGAAGACCAAGTTCTTGACCGAGCAGCACTGCAAAGCTCCAGGGGAAGTCGAGGGATTTACAGTATATAGAACCAGAGGATACCCCTCCTTTTTTTCCTTCCTTTTTCCAGTACAACTCATTTTTATATCAGACTGTAAATTTCCAACTTTTTTTCTCTTTCCCCACCTTAACTACAGTATTTACCACCTCTTTATTTTTAAGATTCTTCCTTTTTGACTCTCATATTTCTACAATTACAGGTCCTAGATATATTTTCCACTTCTATATTCCCTTCAACATTCTCAATTTTGGGAGATATACAAGGTATGTTTTTTTGTTTTGTGTTTTTTGTTTACTCTGCCTCATTTTGTTCTACAATGGTCGAAGTTAATACCTTCTAAAACATGACCAGCATGCACCCAGAACCAAGTGGTATGCCATGCTGGTTCATTTTGTGAAGATTCCTCATTCCCATTCTGCCCCTCTCTTTTATCTCACTTATGTTTTGGTGGTCAATGTTGGGGCCCTCTACAAGTATTTCTCATTTATGTAAATTTGGGACTGAGCATATTCTAACATACAGAACTTAATATACTCAGAAATAAGAGGATCACCCACTAGAACACCTACATTCTCCCTCCACTACAACTTCATCATCATCACCATTTCCCAGTCCCCCCCCTTTTTTTCTTTTTCTTTTTTTTGCCTCTTCTTCTTTAGGATTCTTGGCCTTTTATTTTTTACTACTTTGTTTTAAAATTTGTTTTTCACATTAGTGGTCCTTTTGTTTTATTTCGTTCTGATCTTTGTTTTCAATTTCTGGTCTCTGACCTCAGCAGCATCATCTAGGGTGAAATTTACTTAGGTCATGGTGATATTCATGACTCAGCCCACTCATACAGCCACTCTGCACTGAGCAAAATGATGAGAAAGAAGAACTCACCACAAAAGAAAGAATCAGAAACAGTATTCTCTGCCACAGAGTTACAGAATTTGGATTACAATTCAATGTCAGAAAGCCAATCAGAAGCACAATTATAAAGCTACTGGTGGCTCTGGAGAAAAGCATAAAGGAATCAAGAGACTTTATGACTGCAGAATTTAGATCTAATCAGGCCGAAATTAAAAATCAATTAGATGAGATGCAATCTCATTCTCAGAGTGGGCATTCTCCCACTCTGAAACTAAAGCCAGCATACAAACATGGACAAGGACTCTTGGCTGCATCCTGATCTATGGAAATATGCAGTTAAGATACATTATCATTACCTTTCTTAAGCTAGCAAACATACTCCAATCCCTGTACTCTCCAGCTGTATATCTAAATCCATTAGCATGGATAATCCTCACAGGGAATGGCCATTGATCTACCTAGTTCTGGTGGCCAAGGAAGCTGGCATTCCTAAGCTCCAAAGGAATGTGACAATTGGAAATACAGTTCATGTTTGATCACCACACTGAGGTTACTACACAAACAACAGATTGAAGCACCACTCTAGTCTTCCTGTGGAAAAAAGCCTATTTATGAAGTTTAGAGCTTCAGCATGAGGTACAGTCTTCAAATTTCCTCCACATGTAGATGCTAAGGTACCACTCCAGGGATTTTAAACAGGGAAACACCATTCTTGTGCACATTTTAGCCTCAGTGCACCTCAAAGAGTACACCAGAAAGGAGCATATGCATTTATCTGCACCCTAGGTTTTTGCAGCTATCACCCAAAGAACACTTCCAGATCTCCTGGATTGAACACCAGTAGGGATTATAACTGCAGTCCCACAGAATTGTATATATGTTCATATTTTACATATTTGCCTGAGGGTCTGGTTTCCAATCAACCTGAAACTAGGTGCTAAATAAGATTCCGTTGAGTGAATACTGAGAGATCTTGGCATACCTTCAAAAAATAGGGATGAATTGGGATCCCTGGGTGGCGCAGCGGTTTAGCGTCTGCCTTTGGCCCAGGGCGCGATCCTGGAGACCCAGGATCGAATCCCACGACGGGTTCCCGGTGCATGGAGCCTGCTTCTCCCTCTGCCTATGTTCTGCCTCTCTCTGTGTGTGTGTGTGACTATCATAAATAAATAAAAATTGAAAAAAATAAAAAAATAGGGATGAATTAAGAATAAATCAGGTGGTTAAACTATCACAAAAAAATTGAGAGATAATTAAGAGCTAGCATAAGGTTGAAAAAGAAAGTTGATCACAAAGCCACTCCTTCAAAATTGAGAGAAGCAGCTGTTTTGTTTAGTACATAGAAATAAACACAGTCAAACAAAATTAGGAAACAGAGAACTATGATCCAAAATAAAGAACAAGAAAAAAAAAAAAAAACAGAAAAAGACTCCTAAATGATATGAAGATAAGTAACCTACCAGATAAGAGATTAAAAATAAGTCATAAAATGCCCACTGAACATGGGTGGAGAATAGATGAGCATAGTAAGAACACATAAAAAGATTGAAAAAATTTAAGAAATCAAAGAGTGAAGCATACAGTAACTAAAAAATTCACAAGTGGTTTTAACAGACTGGGAGAAACAGAAGAATGGATCAGCAAACTGGAAGACCATGGAACTCATCCACATAGAACAGCATGAAAAAAAAAAGAACTTTAAAAAAATGAAGAAAATTTAAGAGATCTTTGAGACAAAATGAAGCAGAATAGTGTTTGCATTATTGATGTACCAGAAGGAAAACAGGGAGACCAAGGGACAGAAAACTTATTTTAAAATATAACAACTTAATTTTTTTCCTAAGGGAAGGAAACAGACATCCAGGTCCAAGAAGCTTAGAGAGTTCCAAATTAGGTAAATCTAAAGCAATCGACACCAAGACATCATAATAAACATAATCCAACAATTGTACTATTAGGTATTTATCCAAAGAATACAAAAATAGAGGGGCAGGGCAAGATGGCAGAGGAGTAGGGTCCCCAAATCACCTGTCCCCACCAACTTATCAAGATAACGTTCAAATCATCCTGAAAACCTGCGAATCTGGCCTGAGATTTAAAGAGAGAACAGCTGGAGCACTATTGAAGAAGGGTTTTTGTTTCTTTTTCTTTTTTTTTTTAATTTTTTTAATTTTTTTTATTTTATGATAGTCACAGAGAGACAGAGAGAGAGGCAGAGACACAGGCAGAGTAAGAAGCAGGCTCCATGCACCGGGAGCCCGATATGGGATTCGATCCCGGGTCTCCAGGATCGCGCCCTGGGCCAAAGGCAGGCGCCAAACCGCTGCGCCACCCAGGGATCCCGGGTTTTTGTTTCTAACAAGGTAGGAAGACAGACAAATAAAATAAAAAAGAATCCAGTGGGGGAGGGGCACCGCGAGGAGCCAGGCTAAGGCCAAGTGGTGAAAGCCTCCAGGATGGGAAAGCCCAGCCCTGGAGAAGCAGGAACTTTAAAAATCTGCGCCAGATTCTTCCCGGACAGAAAGGTGCTTAGCAGGGAACTCGGGCAGAACTGCAGAAGGGGCAGTGGAGTCTCCATTCTCCCGGAGTCACTAACAGAAGTCCGCCCGGGGGGAGAGTGTGCCACAGATTGTGGACCCAGCTCGGTAAAGGGCTGGAGCATGCCCACCAGGGCCTCCAGGAGAAGCCGGCTGGTCAGGCGGGGGCTACACCCTGCTGCCTTCAGGAGCTGCGACCCTGGGAGCATGATTCCAGCAGCACAAGCCCCAGATCCCAGGGAGCTAGGGGACACTGTCCAGGATCCTGCACTCCCCCAGGGACAGGGGAAGGCAGGGACGGCACAGGTCAGCAAGAACACACTTGCCGCCAGCGCCCCCAAAGCTGTGCAGGTCAGCACCCTTGCATCCAGAGCATCCAGGCCAGTGCGGACTGGGAGACTGTTGTAATTATTGTGGGAGCTGACTCCAGAGCTGGAGAGCTGGCCGCCGCCAGTGGTGTCTCTCCTAGTGTCACCTTGTCCCTGGGACGGAGCGGGGCTGCCAGGGAACAGGGGCCTCACAGGATAAACAGCTCCTACTGAGCCCAGCACCCGGCATGGGGGAGTGCAGCTCCCCCAGGTGCACACACCTGAGAATCAGCACAGCAGGCCCCTGCCCCAGAAGACCAGCTGGAAAGACAGGGGAAGAGCAAGTTCTTGACTGAGCAGTGCTAGAAAGCTCCAGGGGAAGTCGAAGGATTTACAGTATATAGAACCTTGGGTTTTTTTTTTTTTCCTTTTTCCAGTACAACTCGTTTTTAGCTTCTCTGCACTGAGCAAAATGACTAAAAAGAACTCACCACAAAAGATCAGATACAAAAGAATCAGAAACAGTACTCTCTGCAACAGTTACAGAATATGGGTTACAACTTGATGTAGGAAAACCAACTCAGAAGCAAAATTTTAAAGCTGCTAGTGGCTCTAGAAAAAAGCATAAAGGATTCAAGAGACTTCATGACTGCAGAATTTAGATCTAATCAGCTGAAATTAAAAATCAACTAAATGAGATGCAATCCAAACTGGAGGTCCTAACGATGAGGGTTAGTGAGGTAGAAGAAAGAGTGAGTGACATAGGAGATAAGTTGATGGCAAGAAAGGAAGCTGAGGAAACAGAAAAAAAACAATTATACTACCATGAAGAAAGGTTAAAGGAAATAAATGACACACTCAGACGAAAAAAATCTATGTTTAATTGGGGTTCCAGAGGGCACCGAAAGGGACAGAGAATGAGAAGGCATATTTGAACAAATCATAGCTGAGAACTTCCCTAACTTGGGGAGGGAAACAGGCATTCAGATCCAGGAGATAGATCCACCTCCAAAATCAATAAAAACCATTCCACACCTCGACATTTAATAGTGAAACTTGCAAATTCCAAAGATAAAGAGAAAATCTTTAAAGCAGCAAAAGAGACAAGAGATCCTAACTTATATGGGGAGAATTATTAGATTAACAGCAGACCTCTCCACAGAGACCTGGCGGGCCAGAAAGGGCTGGCAGGATATATTCAGGGTCCTAAATGAGAAGAACATGGCCAAGAATACTCTATCCAGCAAAGGTCTCATTCAGAATAGAAAGAGAGATAAAGAGCTTCCAAGATTGGCAGAAACTGAAAGAATATGTGACCACCAAGCCAGCTCTGCAAGAAATATTAAGGGGGATTCTGTAAAAGAAAGAGGACCTCCAAAGAAATAATTCACAAAAACAGGGACTGAATAGGTATTATGATGAAAATTCATCATAATAATTCATATCTTTCAAATTCATATCTTTCAATAGTAACTCTGAACATGAATGGGCTTAATGATCCCATCAAAAGATGCAGGGTTTCAGACTGGATAAAAAAACAAGACCCACCTATTTGCTGTCTACAAGAGACTCATTTTAGACCTAAGGACTGCTACAGCCTGAAAATGAAAGTTTGAAGAACCATTTACCATTCAAATGGTCCTCAAAAGAATGCTGGGGTAGCAATCCTCATATCAGATAAAGTTTATCGTTTATCTCAAAGACTGTAGTAAGAGATGAAGAGGGACATGATATCATACTTAAAAGATCTATCTTAAAGGATCTATCTATCCAAGAAGACCTAATAATCATGAGTATTTATGCCCCTAATGTGGGAGCAGCCAAGAATATCAAACAATTAATAACCAAAATAAAGACATATTTAGATGATAATACACTAATAGCAGGAGACTTCAACACGGTGCTTTCTGCAAATGACAGATCTTCTAAGCACAACATCTGCAAAGAAACAAGAGTATTAAATGATACACTGGACCAGATGAATTTCACAGATATTTACAGAACTTTAAATCCAAATGCAACTGAATACACATTCTTCTCAAGTGCACATGGGACTTTCTCCAGAATAGACCACATACTGGGTCACAAATCAGGTCTTAACTGATACCAATAGATTGGGATTGTCTCCTGCATATTTTCAGACCATAATGCTTGAAACTTAAACTCTATCACAAGAAGAAATTCAAACACATGGAGGTTAAAGAGCATCCTGCTAAAGAATGAAAGGGTCAACCAGGAAATTAGAGAATTAAAAAGATCCATGAAAACTAGTGAGGATGAAGATACAACATTCAAAATCTTTGGGATACAGCAAAACAGTTCTAAGAGGAAACTATATCACAATACAAGCATCCCTCAAAAATTGGAAAAAACTCAAATACACAAGCTAACCTTGCACTTAAAGGAACTGGAGAAAGAACAGCATATAAAACCTACACCAAGAGGAAGAGAGTTAATAAAGATCACACCAGAACTCAATGAAATAGAGACCAGAAGAATTGTAGAACAGATCAACAAAACCAGGAGTTGGTTCTTCGAAAAAATTAATACAATAGATAAACCATTAGCCAGCCTTTTTAAAAACAAAAGAGAAAAGACTCTAGTTAATAAAATCATGAATGAAAAAGGAGAAATCACAACCAATACCAAGGAAATACAAACTATTTTAAAAACATATTATGAGCATCTATACACCAATAAATTAGGCAATCTAGAAGAAATGGACGTATTTCTGGAAAACCACAAACTACCAAAACTGGAACAGGAAGAAATAGAAAACCTGAACAGGCCAATAACCAGGGAGGATATTGAAGCAGTCATCAACAACCTCCTAAGACACAAAAGTCCAGGGCCAGATGGCTTCCCAGGGCAATTCTATCAAATGTTTAAAGGAGAAACAATACCTATTCTACTAAAGCTGTTCTGAAAGATAGAAATGGATGGAATACTTACAAACTTGTTCTATGAGGCCTGCATCACCTTAATTCCAAAACCAGCCAAAGACCCAACCAAAAAGGAGAATTAGAGACCAATATCCCTGATGAACATGGATGCAAAAATTCTCAACAAGATACTAGCCAATAGGATCCAACAGTACATTAAGATTATTCACCCTGACCAAGTGGGATTTATCCCCGGGATGCAAGGCTGGTTCAACACTTGTAAAGCAATCAACATGATAGATCATAGCTACAAGAGAAAAATCAAAAACCATATGATCCTCTCAATAGATGCAGAGAAAGCATTTGACAAAATACAGCATCCATTCCTGATCAAAACTCTTCAGAGTGTAGGGATAGAGGGAACATTCCTCAGCATCTTAAAAGCCATCTACAAAAAGCCCACAGCAAATATCATTCTCAATGGGGAAACACTAAGAGCCTTTCCCCTAAGATCAGGAACAAGACAGGGATGTCTAGTCTCACCACTGCTATTAAACATAGTACTAGAATTCCTAGCTTCAGGAATCAGGCAACAAAAAGAAATAAAAGACATTCAAATTGGCAAAGAAGAAGTCAAACTCTCCCTCTTTGCAGATGACATGAAACTGTACGTAGGAAACCCAACTCCACCCCAAGATTACTGGAACTCTTACAGCAGTTTGGCAATGTGGCAGGATACAAAATCAATGCCCAGAAATCAGGGGCATTTTTATACACTAACAATGAGACTAAAGAAAGAGAAATTGAGGGGTTAATCCTATTTACAGTTGTATCCAAAAGCATAAGATACCTAGGAATAAACTTAACCAAAGGATTTATACCCTAAAAACTACTAAACATTTCTGAAAGAAATTGAGGAAGACACAAAGAGATGGAAAAATATCCCATGCTCATGGATTGGAAGAATTAATATTGTGAAAATGTCAGCGTTACCCAGGGCAATTTACACATTTAATGCAATCCCTATCAAAATACCATGGACTTTCTTCAGAGAGTTGGAACAAATCATCTTAAGATTTGTGTGGAATCAGAAAAGACCCCGAATAGCCAGGGGAATATTGAAAAAGAAAACCAGAGCTGAGGGCATCACAATACCAGGTTTCAAGTTTTACTACAAAGCTGTGGTCATCAAGACAGTGTGGTACTGGCACAAAAAAACAGACACATAGATGAATGGAACAGAATAAAGAACTCAGAAATGGGCCCTCAACTCTATGGTCAACTAGTATTCTACAAAGCAGGAAAGACTATCCACTGGAAAAAGGACAGTCTCTTCAATAAATGGTGCTGGGAAAATTGGACATCCATGTGCAGAAGAATGAAACTAGACCATTCTCTTACAACATACACAAAGATAAACTCAAAATGGATGAAAGATCTAAATGTGAGACAATAATCCATCAAAATCCTAGAGGCGAACACAGGCAACACCCTTTTTGAACTTGACCACAGCAACTTCTTGCAAGATACATCTGTGAAGGCAAGGGAAACAAAAGAAAAAATGTAATATTGGGACTTAATCAAGGTAGAAAGCTTCTTTGTCTTTCAACAAAACTAAAAGACAACCTACAGAATGGGAGAAGATATTTGCAAATGACCTATCAGTTAAAGGGCTGGTATCCAAGATCTATAAAGTACTTATTAAACTCAACAGCAAAGAAACAAACAATCCAATCATGAAATGGGCAAAATACATGAACAGACATTTCATCAAAGGAGACATAGACATGGCCAACAAGCACATGAGAAAATGTCCCGCATCACTTGTCATCAGGGGAATACAATCAAAAGCACAATGAGATACCACCTCACACCAGTGAGAATGGTGAAAATTAACAAGACAAGAAATAACAAATGTTGGAGAGGATTTGGAGAAAGGGGAACCCTCTTGCACTGTTGGTGGGAATGTGAACTGGTACAGCCACTCTGGAAAACTGTGTGGAGGTTCCTCAAAGAGTTAAAATAGTTCTGCCTTATGACCCAGCAATTGCACTACTGGTGATTTACCCCAAAGATACAGATGCAATGATAGACCTAGACACCTGCATCCCGATGTTTATAGCAGCAATGTCCACAATAGTCAAACTGTGGAAGGAGCTTTGGTGTCCATCGAAAGATGAATGGATAACAAAGAAGTGTTATAAACATACAATGGAATAATACTCAGCCATTAGAAACGACAAATACCCACCATTTGCTTCATTGTGGATAGACTGGTGAGTATTATGATAAGTGAAGTAAGTTAATCAGAGAAGGACAAATGTTATATGGTTTCATTCATTCGGGGAATATAAGAAATAGTGAAAGGGATTAAAGGGGAAAGGAGAGAAAATGAGTGGGAAATATCAGAGAGGGATACAAAACATGAGAGACTCCTAACTCTGGGAAATGAACATGGGTTAGTGGAAGGGGAAGTGGACTGGAGGATATGGTGACTGGGTGATGGGCATTGAGGGGAGCACTTGACGGGTGAGCACTGGGTCTTATGCTATATGTTGGCAAATCAAACTCCAATAAAAAATAAACAAAGGAATACATATCAAAATTCCACCTATTTTTTTATAGAAATAGAAAAAACAATCCTAAAATTTTATGTAACCACAAAAGACCCAAAATAGCCACAACAATCCTGAGAAAGAAGAAAGCTGGAAGCATCACACTTCTTGTGTTCAAACGATAGTCCAAGGCTATAGTCATCAAAAGAGTGTAGTATAGGCATAAAAGTAGACATGTAGATGAATGGAACAGATTGAGAGTCCAGAAATAATCTGTACAGATAATATTGACAAGAGAGTCAGGAATATTCAATGGGGAAAAGATAGTCTTTTCAAGAAATGGTTTTGAAAAAACCGATAACCACATATAGAAAAATGAAATTAAAGCCCTATCTACACCACTCACAAAAATGAACTAGAAGTGAATTAGACTTAAACAGAAGACCAAAAACTATAAACCTCCTTGGAGAAAGAAAGCAAAAGGAGAAATCTTGACATTGTTCTTAGCAATGATTTTTTGTTTAAGACACCAAAAGCAAAAGCAACAAAGGCAAAAATAAATAAGTGGGACTACATCAAACTAATAAGCTTCTTTACAGCAAACGAACCAATCAGCAAAACGAAAAGGCAACTCAAGGAAAGAGAGGAATATTTGTAGATCATACATCTATAAGGGGTTAACATCCAACATAAATAAACAACTCAGATGACTCAATAACAACAAAATCTTCTCAATATTTTAAATAATATTTTTATAATATTAAAAAATGGGCAGAGTAACTGATTAGGCATTTTTGCAAAGAAGACATACAAATGGACACTAAGTCATATGAAAAGATGCACGATATTGCTAATCACCAGGGAATACAAATAAAAACCACAATGAGATATTTTACAGCTGTTAGAATGGCTATCATCAAAAAGACAGGAAATAACAAGTATTGACAAGAATGTCAAGAAAAGGGAATCTTAATGCACTGTTGGTAGAAATGTAAATTCATACAGCCACTATGGAAAACAGTATTGAGAATCCTTCGAATGTTAAAAAGTAGAACTATCATATGATCCAATAATCCTGTTTCTGGGTATATATCCAAAGGAAATGAAAACAAAATCTCAAAAGAAATATAGAAAGATAACACAGTGATATATTAACTAGTCATAAAAAAGAAGGAAATCCTGCCATTCTTGACATGTATGGACCTTAAGGGCATTATCCTAAGTGAAATAAGTCAGAGGAAGACAAATACTCTATGGTATCTCTTATATACAGAATCTAAAAAAACTGAACACATAGAAAAGTCGAATGGTGGTTACCAGGGGGTGGGAGCTGGGGGAATTAGGGAGATTTTGGTCAAAGGGTATAAAATTCCAGTTAGAAGATGAGTAAGTTCTGGGGCTCTAACACACAGCATTGAGATTATAATTAACAATAATCTTTTGCTTACTTGAAAATTGCTAAAAAAGTAGATCTTAAAAGTTCTTACCATAAAACAAGTGGTATTATGTGATGTGATAGAAGTGTCAGCTAATGGTGGTAATCATAATGTATGCATGTATCAAATCAACTAGTTGTACCCTTAAGCTGATGCAACTTTATATGTCGATTATATCTTAATAAAACTGACAAACAGACCTAAGGAATAAATGTGAAAACATAAAAGAAGAGAAAGAAGCAGGAGACAGAAGGTGAAGAAAGATAAGAAAGAGAAATAAACACACATGAATATCACACAGAAACACAAGAGCATAGAAAGTAACAACGGTCATCATGTATCTGGACACAGGACTGTATATAGACTCTCAGGACATGAACTTCATGGACTTTAAGCAAATTACTCTCTAAAGTAAGACCATGTCCACCTGATTTTACCCATGGAGTGACATGAGCACTTATGCTTTTATTTCTACTAATTTTTGTAGTTGTTAATGTACAGTACTAGAACATTAAGTTTGAAAACTATACTAGTAGTGAGAGTGTTGATGATGCAAAAGAGTGGCACCAAATTTTTACAGAAAAAGAGATGATGGTGATAAATATAATTATTAATCCAAATTGATGAGACTATTACCTCTGATTATGGAACAAATGGCTCAACAGAAAGAATAATTGTGGAGTTAAAAGAATAATTTGAGCAAAACATAAATAGATCTATGCCTAAGGTGTAGGAAAAAAATATGTTCATGAGGTGGATTTTCTTCTCTGAGCTGTCTGCTTTAAAAAAATACCTGAATTTTTTCTGTCATTATACATTTCAAATTTGCTTTTCCTTTAGTACTCCGTTTTTAGCATATGGGTCCTTTCTAAGTTCATTCTCTTATTTATTTTTTATATTATTTTATTTTTTTAAAGATTTATTTATTTATTTATGATAGACATAGGGAGAGAGAGAGAGGCAGAGTCACAGGAGGAGGGAGACTCAGGCTCCATGCCGGGATCCCGACGTGGAACTCGATCCTGGGACTCCAGGATCGCGCCCTGGGCCAAAGGCAGGCGCTAAACCGCTGAGCCACCCAGGGATCCCCTCATTCTCTTATTTTTTAAATCAAGAGAAACTTTCCTATTATTTTCCCTTTAAGTAGTTCCTTCTAACTATTTTAATTTTTCTCTCTTTCTGGAAATGCTATTTGGATAATGACAGTTCTACTTCTAATCTCCTATCTCAATTTTATTTTTGTATTTTCTATTTTTTTTATTCTTTCCTGGGAGAGTTTGTCAAACTGATATTATAAGTTGCTAATTCATTAAGTAGTATATATCCATCCTGCTATTATTCCATCTATTGTGACTTTATTGTCCACTTGGTTCTTTTTAAGATTATTTGTTACTGTTATATTCTGTAAATAAATTCCTTTAGTTTTTGAAACAGTTAATTTCAAAGTGAATTTATAAACATGTCTTTGACATTTATTAAAGAACAGTTATAGCTAATGTGGGGTGTGGCTGTATTTTAATGTTTTTAATATGTGGGCTAGGATCTGTGAAGGAAGGAATGACTATAGACTTCAAAAAATCAAACTGTTTTTGGCCCTAATAAGGGCAGAATGCAGTAAGGTCTATTTAAAGTAGTAAAATCAGAGGCTGCAAGAAAACTAGTGTAGCAATAATTTGAGATATTAAAGATGATTGTTTGGAAGAGTCTATATTTGACAAGGGATTGTACTGGGGCTTCTGCATTCAACAGCTGTCCCATAATGGCTTATGGAACCAACTTAACTTGATAAAAGTCACAGTGTTTGCAACAGTTTTTGCAAATATAAGCATTTTGCCTGTTTGGATGATATGTAAATGTAATAGGAGGAGATTCTTTTGCCATCAGTAACTTGAGCATTTTTATCTTTGTTCTTTCTCACTGAAACAAGAAATGACTTCAAAAACCGTTGGTCTAAGTACAAGATATAAACGAACGCCTCGCCAGGAACCACCCTAATCTCAGAATTGAAAATTTCTCAATCTTTCCTTTCTTAACAAAAAGCTGAATGTGTGTGGGTGTCTTTGCTTTAGCTGTCCCTGGTCTGCCCGCTGCGGCATGGTACCGAGCTAAGCCACCCCCAGGGGCAGCAGAGCGAGCTGAGAGCCCTCTGCCTCCCCGCCGTGCCCCCTGCAGCGCTCAGCCGCCCTGCGCGAGCTGCGCCTCCACCTTCCTCACGCTTCAACTGCTGTTACATGGCCAGCCGGGCTCCAAGACAGCGGAGCCATGTTCCTTCTTCTGGTCCTTCTCGCTCGACTTGGAGAGCTGCACGCAGGCCCCAGTAAGTCCAGATACTTCTTACTCCTTGCCATCCTGGCTTTTGGCGGTGTGTGTGTGTTGGAGGGGGGGGGGCGGAATGTGTTCTCTTAGGGGAACGTATTTTTTGGTCCAGGCCCCAGGCCCAGACCTTATACCAGCCCCGAGCTCTCCCTACCCACTTTCTCCTTGGCCCTCGCTTTGGCATCTGTGGCCAAGAAAGCAGAGACAGCCTCCAGGCAGAAAATCTTTTCACGTCTCCAGGTTGGTATTCTTGTCTGTAAAATGGACAAAGATGAAATAATGGGGTCTTTTCCACATACAAAATTCTGCTATTCTAGAAATAATTGCATCGTCGTAAAGAAGCTGTTTGTCAGTGATTTCATGATTTGGTGACTGCTGTCCTCCACCTGCTCCACTGAAAATGCAGATCACTCTTATATTCAGTATCCTGTATTTTTCCCCTGCGAATGATCCCATTTTCTTTTTAAAAAAGTTATTTACTTATTTATTTATTCATGAGAGACACAGAGGCAGAGACAAGGAGGGAAAAGCAGGCTCCTCACAGGAAGACCAGGGGGAGACTCAGTCCCCTGACCCAGGATCATGCCCTGAGCCAAAGGCAGATGCTCAACCACTGGGTCACCCAGGCGTCCCTGATCCCATTTTCTTGCTGTACTTGTGTTTCTCTTTTCCACACCTCTTTTACAATACCACAGTTTGTTTTTCAGTGTTACCTAGCCAAACTGTCAAACTGCCTAACTGGGAATCTCTCTCTCTGTATGTGTATTTGTCTATGTATAGAGATTGAGAGAGAGAGAGAGAGAGAGAGAGAGAATAAAAACTTAATATATTGACAAGGGCCAAGAAATATGTGGATAGGAACGAACAGACCAGAAGCACAGTGGAAAGGAAGAGTAGATACATAGATAATACAAAAAAAATTTGGTAATGTACAGAAATAAATGCGGGATTGGAGTTAGAAATGGATAATATAGGATTGTAGGTATCAAAATAACTTTGCTTATTTTTATTTTAGATCCTCATAAAACATTTCTGCAGACCACAGTTCCTGAGAAGATTTCATCATCTGATGCAAAAAGAAATCCAGAAAATAATGTAATTGGAAAATATTTTTATATCTTAAATTGTGTTAAGTTGCCTTTAATATCAAGACCAAAGTTGCTGAATAGAGGCAGGAACAGAATACTTGGGAGGCAGAGCTGACAGCTGGAACTGGATTTACAACAATGAGAATTTTGAAGTGTATGAATGTGTGTGACTCTGTATGTATGTGTTTCTTGGAGGATAAAGGTAAGGTGGGTAAGGTGAGTCAGGGTCAGATACTATCTTTCTTTAAAACTTTGATAACTTGTTCATCATAGATTTTTGGGGGGCACTAATTTTGATTGTCTGAAATATTGCATTCAAATAGTATTTCTTTTTTGATCATTGAGTTTTCTGGTCCTCTTGTCCTAGCCCTGGTGATTTCCTTCAGCTACTTGCCTCAGCTTTCAGAATCAGTGAGGAGCTGAAAGGTGATTCGGTAATTAGCTTACAGAGGAGCCTGGGTATTAGTACATATTCCTTCACTAATTTCCCAGGAAAATCTACTTCTCACGTGGTTCCTTCTACTATAGGATAATCTAATGCTAGTCATAATTGTGGGTGGTCTCCTAATTAACTTTTATATTTGTCATGGTTTTTAAAAACCATCCTTCTGTGTTTTACATAAGGATGCACTGTTTTACATAAGGATTTCCTTCTCCTTTTACCCCTAGCCCTCCCATGTACTATTTCTTTACATTTTCTTCCTGTAGTAGCTGGATTTTATTCACTATCCACTCCCCAGGCCTAGCCCACCACCCATCAAGTGAATTCTTAGTCATGCAAAGTAGATGAGTGCTACTCCAGCTTTTTTTTCTGATCAGAAAGAAGGGCTCCGTTGGACTTCTTGTTTACTTTCTTTTTCCTGAAATGAATAATACCAACCCTCTCTCTTTATTCTTTATCACGGAACAGATGATCTTTGAGTTTACCACTTGTCCAATCTCTAGCATTTTTTAAGTCATTTAATAATATGAAAGTTCAATTTCTTTTAACAATAAAAATTTTCAAAGCTGCCTTTTAATATTTTTGCAACAGAAAATTATTCTTAATGTGGGGTGTGATGTATTTAATGTATTCAGTATAGTATAAGACCTGCAAAAGTAAGAAGGCCTAGGAGGCAACATGGAAACCTCCCAGATTTAAGAAATAAGAACATGGGTACCCAATTAATTTTGAATTTTTTCTAATTGCCTATGCATAGATACATAAAGTTAAAAAAAGAAGTATTGCATGGTGCATAATAAATAATTTTAAATACTAAAAATTATTTGTTGTTCATCTGAAACAAAATGTATTGTTGACTAAGAAAACAGGTGGAGGGCAGCCCTAGTGGCACAGTGGTTTAGCGCTGCCTGCAGCCCGGCCTATGATCCTGGAGACCTGGGATGAGGTCCCACATCAGGCCCCCTGCTTGGAGCCTGCTTCTCTCTCTGTCTGTGTCTCTGCCTCTCTCTCTCTCTCTGTATCTCTGTGAATAAATAAATAAAATAAAATTTAAAAAAAGATAACAGGTGGAATTGAAAAAAAGGAAAGCATTTATTTAGAATCTCAAAATTGCAATTTAGGAATCACAGATTCAGTAGCAACCCAAATTATATCCCCCTAGGGAACAAAAACAAAGGGTTTTTAAGACAAAAAGGAGTGACTGTATATATTTTTGACAAAGAATTTTGATTAGTGTTAGTGGCAGAAAACTAATCTTGGCTGGATATAATTGGTTGCTAAGACCATCACCAAGGAAGTGCAGTTTGGTCCAGTTCACAGGTTTGGCCTAATTCAAAAGTTCGTGGTTCCACCCTGTGAAGATATACATAAATCCCATTTCCTTAATGGCTTTCTGGATCCATTTTAAGACTCCTTGACATGTGACTCCATTTCATTTCACCTTTCACAGGAACTAAATTATGTACCTCTTTCTTGAATTATATTTCCATGATGATTTGACTTGCCTTAATAGTTCCTTGTTTTACAGAATTTGCTTATAAAACTACTTGCAATTATTCCATTTATATTGTAATATAATTTATACAGTGGTCACATATAATTTATTTCATTATATTTCCCAATGAACATTTGGTGGTAAAAAAAAAAACACAAGACATTAACATTGTGAAGTTAACAACTCTCATCATTATTCTTCTTAGCTTGCTTTTGCATTTTTCACTATCATGTTGTATCTCTTGACAACCTTTTAAAATGTTGTTCATTGACAAAACCAGAATATTATCACCAAATTTTATTCTCTTGCTCTTCAGCCCTACTTCTTCCCATGCTGGAAAACTGTTTAGTAACATCCAGATAAAAGAACTGAATTCTTCAAGGTATTAAAACTATTTCAAAAGATAGAGCAAGTATCCACTTCAAGTTGGAATTTCTCTTCCTTTTCATAAGAAATGTTTTCCCCTTTAAGAACAGGCTTGACGTAAGACAGATACATTTTGAGGACAGGGCTTACTTCTTCCTTCCACACATTCCATTTTAATGCAATTGACTACTTCAGTAACATTCTTTGCTCTTCTTCCAGTTTGCGAAATCCTATTGCTAAAGAGGTAACTTTGATGGATCCCTGGGTGTGGACACGCTAAACCGCTGAGGGCGTGATCCTAGAGTCCTGGGATCAAATGGAGCCTGCTTCTCCCTCTGCCTATGTCTCTTGTCTCTCTCTCTGTGTGTCTCTCACGAATAAATATATAAAAATCTTAAAAAAAAGAGGTAACTTTGAAAAATAAATAAGTAGGCCTCACTCAAATGAGAGATTATTGAAAAAGTCAGCAAGAATACTTTGGGCCTTGTTTTAGAATTAAAGCATTATTTCAGTGCTTCAAATAAACAGAGGATTCTTTCAATTGCATTTGTTCAAGAGAGTCAACAGATTTGGTGAATGCAAGAGAATTGAAGAATACTGAACATCAGCCAAATCATAAAAATCTTTTAATCACTTACTTCAAACAGCATAGATGATAAAGCAAGAGGAATAATATTTTGACCATAACCTCACCGTCCAGGCAAAGGATAACAGGTGCTCTTTGAACAACATTAGGCAACATATGGCAAGGATAGCCAACACCTTCTTGGAATCATTCATGCTTTGCTTCAGTTTCTTTTCTTTTTTTGATGTTTACAGCAGCTTTATTTTTAACAGCTCAAAACTGGAAACAACCCAAATGTCCATCCTTATTGAATAGATAAACAAATTATGGCATATCCACAAAAGAGAATACCACTTATGAACAAAAAGAAATAAACTTACATGTACAAAAGCATAGATTAATCTCAGTATATTTTTTGCTGGATATAAACTCATGGTTAAATATCATTTTTTCAGCACTTTGAAGATGTTATTCCATTGCCTGCTGGTGTTTGTTCTTTCTGTGGGAGATTTAGGCATGCTTTATTTAAAAATCTTTTGAAAGTAATGTGCGTTTCTCTCTTGTGGCTGTTTAAATATGTGCTTTTTCTTTTTGTTTTAGTTGCTTGAGTATGATATGCCTAGGTTTGTTTTCTTTGTATTTTATCTGTTTTAGATTAATAGAGTATTTGAGAGTATAGGTTAACATCTTTCATAAGTTTTGGAAAATCTCAGGAATTAATTCCTCAAATCTATATCTTTCCTAGTCTCTTATCTTTATCTTTCTTCTGTTTTTCTTGGACTATAATTACATTAATGTTAGACATTTAAAAAAAGATTTATTTATTTATTCATGAGAGACACAGAGAGAGACAGAGAGGCAGAGACATAGGCAGAGGGAGAAGCAGACTCCTTGCAGGAGCCTGATGTGGGACTTGATCCCGAATCCCGGGATCATGACCTGAGCCGAAGGCAGCTGCCCAACCGCTGAGCCACCCAGGCATCCCCAGTGTTAGACATTTTTAATGAGTCACACTTCTTTTATTTTCTTCTTGGTATTTTTTTCTCTGTGCTTCAATCTGAATATTTTCTACTGATCTGTCTTCCTATTCACCAATTCCATCTTCTTCACCATCTGATCTCTCAAACCCTAGCTATTGAATTTTTAATAGCAAGTATTGCAATTTTTCTGCTCTAAAATTTAAATTTATTTATTAAATATTCTACTCTTCTGATCTGAAATTCTCTCCTATTTTTCTCATATTTTTCATCATATGTGTTTAACAATAAGGTATTTCTAGAGAGCACAATTCTCAGGATCCTCACCAGATCCCACTTACGTACTTACTTCTAGAGTGCCATTCAAATGACTCTTTTCAGAACATTTACCTGTTGCAAAGAATCATGTTCTACTATAATACAAAGTTAAGGAACTGAAAACTTTTAAGTGGCTATTTCTATTGTTAAAATAATTTTTTAAAATAAGCCAAATAAATAATTTAGTGACTTTTATATTTTCTGTTATCTTCTGTTCTCTAGTCATGTCTGCTCCTGTTCTATCCTCTCCTACATTCTGTCCAAGAGGAGTTTCATTGCTTATGTGGATAAGCAAAATACAATGGTACTTATTATTTTATATTGCTAGAAAAGTGTAGTGCATTTCTTGTAGTGCTATATTTTAGGAGTATCTCTTTCATGGAGCAGGGTAATTTACTTTTTGGAAGGTCTGGAAGTAAACAAGTGACAAGTTATTTAGAGTAAGGTGGGTTTCTTTGATAGTTTGCCTTAGGCATGGTGAAGGGTGGTATGTGTCTAAGCCAAAAGGTTGTTAAATCATCAGGCAAACTTCTTCCTCAGAAATGTTAGTTAGGGTGAGTAATAGGCCTGTGGGGACTACTACCTAGTTTTCAATTTAGAATTCTGAGGCTTTGAATATCACAAAGGAAGGGAAGCATATATAATGGTTTTATATAATTATTAATATTGTCAATATTCTTAAAGCAAAACTCAGAAATGATACTATTTAGCATATATTATTTTCAAGTATTATTACTAATTTTTCTTGGATACTCATGTTACAGATTGCTTATGTCATTACAATAAAAGGAAAACCATATTTTGTCCATCTCAAAAAGCAGTAAGTAACTATTTTATTCTTTGGTTTCTTGATTTTTAAAAATAGGTATGAATAGAATCATTTCAATTCAAATGTGTATTTATTTAATATCTATATACATGTGATACTTATTGTATGTTGATTTCTGGGTAAAATCATAGGCATATAAAGGTAAAACATGGTCCACAGTGAAAGAATTTATATATTCAGACAAATTAACAGAGAAAGGGAGAATTTTATTATAATATGGTAATATAATAAATATGTAGATTGCATTCTTTGGAAATCATGGAAGATTTTTTGGAAAGAGGTAAAAGATAACTTGTATCTTGAGAGAAGATACCTTGTGAACTCTGTAAAGAAATGAAGTAGTGGGATGCCTGGGTGCTCAGCAGTTGAGCATTTACCTTCGGCTCAGAGCATGATCCCGGGGTCTGGGATCCAGTTCTGCATTGGGCTCCTTGCAGGAAGCCTGCTTCTGCCTCTCTCTCTCTGTGGCTCTCATAAATAAATAAAGTATTAAAAAAAAAGAAAAAAAGAAATGAAATAATATAGGGGGACATTCTGTTTAGAGGAAATTGTGTGCAAAACATGGAGGCATGAGACAGAGTGGATTCTGTGGTGTGCAAAAGTCCATGTGATTTACTAAAGGACACATTCCTGGAGGATAGAAGTAAAAGATTTTGGAAGGTACGCAGGAGCCAGGTTGTATATAGATCTGTAATGCCATGATAAGGATATTGGAAGCCAAAAATGTTTTTAACTATGTACTTTATAATCCCATTGAGATTGTTTTTTTTTTAAGGAAGTTTTTTTTTAAGGAAGTTGTTTTTTTAAGGAAGCAAAAGTTGAGATAAGGTAGTTGTTTTTTTAAGGAAGCAAAAGTTGAGATAAGGTGTCTAATTATGTGGTTATATAGTAGCTTAGGAGAGTGATGATTGTGGCTTGAGCTATGGCATTGGTCATAGTACTGGAAAGAAAAATTCAATAGACCTCAAAGGTGGATTTGTTAGAGTGATTGAGAAATGGTGAGGCATCTTGGATAATTTAGTTATTGCTTAAGAAAATGGGTAGGTTATAGTTATTTAAATGATCAACAAGTGAGATTTATGTGTGAGGAAGGGATGAATTTGGTCTGCAGTGCCTATAAGATATCCAGATGGGTTTTCCCCATTAAGTATATGAATATAGGAATTTGAATTTCTGGGGAGAGATTGTCATTAAGGATATAGATTTAGGAGTAATCAATCATTTGGCTGTAATATAAAAAAGTGAGCTTATAAAGTGCTTATAAATAGACTAGTGACTAAAGAATGAATCCTGGGAAAGATCAATATTTCTGAGATAAATGTAAAAAAAGAGCAGCCAACATGGAAGACCACGCTGGAAAGGTCAGGAAGGTAGGAAGAGAAGCAGAACAATGATGTGTGATGTGAGTGAAGTGACTAGACTGAGGGTCAGCATTTTCAAAATTATGTTAGAAATTCAAGGCAATGATTTTAAATTCCCATTTGGATCTGACATTCTGGTGGTTATGAATCTTTTCCAGAGTGGTTTCGGGGTGAATAAGAATTGACAAAGTGGAGAATCTATGTGTAAGCTGCTCTTTTGAGAGACACCATTGAGAAATGAAAATATATAAAGAATAGCTAGAGTAGGACACAAGGTCAAGGGAGAATTATTTGTGAAGATAATGATTTCATAATAAACTTTCAAATAGCATTAACGTAAAAAGAGTAGAGAGGAATAGTTTAAAATTATAGGATTGAAAAAGTATATATCTTCAATATACAGCATAGATAGGATTTGTAGCACAAGTGTGTATAAGGATATGCTTTGAACAATAGAAGTAGTCATCCTCTGGAAATAATGAGGATGGGTACAGGTGATCTGAAACTGAAGTGATGTGGAGGTTATATGGAATGATTGGCAAGAGAGGTGTCAAGTTTCTGAATTGTTACTGAGGAGAATAAAGGAAAATTATTATCACAGTTGTTGAGAACTTGGTACTTGGCTCAAATTAAAGAATATGAATTTGTAGTAATGTCAAGAAAATCTTTTTAAATTCTGTTCTAACCCTATTTTTTAAATTTAAGATAGGTTTAAAATCTAGAATCAGTGAGAAATAAAGACAAAGATTTTAAAGTTCTATGCTGGAAATTGAAATCTATGTTATTTTACTATTTACCATTTCTAACTATTTGGATTGTTCATTAGCATGCAGGTTAGTTTTATGTTATTATAGTTCAAATGCTTCCCTCAGCACCTGATTTACTGTAAATGACAGAGAAGTATTTGGACAATAGACTACGCAAAGGTAATTGGCACCACCACTCCTCAGTAAAAGGATAATTTGTATTATAAAGAAAAATTTTATCTATGTTTTGTGTCACAAACATAGTATCTTTTTGATTTTTGTCTAGATCATTTTTATCTTCAATTTCTGTTGTTTACTTTTATGACAAAGATGACATCAAACATTCTAAGTCTTTGTTAGCTCAGGTAAGAGGTAACTTTTTACAGATTTATTACTTTGGATTATCTTTAAAAATGTAAATATTCTGGGGCAGCCCAGGTGGCTCAGCAGTTTAGTGCTGCCTTCAGCCCAGGGCGTGATCCTGCAGACCCAGGATCGTGTCCCATGTCAGGCTCCCTTCTCCCTCTGCCTGTGTCTCTGCCTCTCTTTCTGTGTCTCTCATGAATAAACAAATAAATAAAATCTTTAAAAAATGTAAATATTCTGAAATTTTCTAGAATATTATTTTACACATTCACTGAAATTGAATGACCTGGACTAGTTTTTATTTCTACCTGACAAAAATTCATTGGGTAATTGCCCATACATGTTAAAGTACAAGATAGATAAAGTAATAAATACAAACAACACAACAGGCATATCCATTTTAAAAATAAGTTATCTTTTCTTGTGTATTTTTTTCAGATGGATTGCAGTTATCATGGATATGTTGCAGGTTTTCCAAATTCTCTTGTGTCACTCAACACTTGTTCAGGACTCAGGTTGTAGCCTATTTAAAGATATCCCATTAGCTGGCATTAGATCCTGCTAGTCCTGTTGATCCTTCACTTATCTTTTCTAGTTCTATATCCACCTTTGTTATCTCAGTTAACTAAGGAATGAAACAGAAGTGCTGGTAAAATAGAATTGGTTACCTCAGGAGCATTTGTCCTTGATGAAAGGTTACTTGTTGATTCTAACAGGATCTGCTTCTTGAGGCTTTGAGCAGTCTTGAGTGTAAGGGGGTGTTGGTTGGTCTCTCTGTATTTCTTTAAGTTTTCTAGGTTTTTTAATGTTTTTATTGATTTCTTAATTTTCTAGAATGGTTGACAATTGCAGAATGCCTAGATCTGACAGATATTTTGTCTCTGCTTTTGGTCATTTTTAGGCAGGTAAAACCATCAGCTAAGTCCACACAAAAAAATGACTTCTGGTATTAAGTGTTGGAAGACTGGGAGCTCAAAAAGAAGAAAAAAACCTAAGACTAAGGAAGAGAGTGCTTATAGATGTGACAAGCTTGTTGAGAAAACCTATGCCTTAGGATGGGGTCCTTCCTGTTTAATCACACAGATCCATGGCACTAACATGCTTTCTTTAAGATAATAAAAATATTTCTCTTAGAATATTTGTAATATAAAACAATATGTATCCTTTGGTATTACTGGTCCAGTTCTGAGTTTAACACCTCAATGAATAAAGTAGAGAAACCAAGGTGACTTTAAATGTAAAAATATTCTTTTTGACCAAAATTTCTCATTAGAATATCATAGTTTTAGTAGAATAATTTCAGACTTGTTTTGATTATTTTAATACTCAGGGGAACATTGCAGCTTAAAAACATCTCATATGGAATTGAACCAATGGAGGCCATATCAGGATTTGTGCACATGATTTATGAAGAAAAACTTGGTAACACTAATATACCTCTCTTAGGAGAAAACAGGAGTTACAGCTATGACAGTGTATATTATTATAACAAAGAAAGGTCACAAGTAAGTGTTGACTTTTTAATTTTAACTTATTCCCTATAATTTTGTGAAATGAAAAATACTTTCAGAGCAAAATTCGATGACTTGCAGATCTTAAGATTATTTTACTTTTTCATGAAGGCCTTCCATGACTTTTAAAATGGATAAAAAATGAAATTCTTCATTAAGTTTGTTATTAAAGTTTAGTAAGACTTAGGTAATTAATCTTGGAAATGTGAATATAGGATTCAAGAAACTAAAAAAATTAATGTTCACATGTGGACCTTTGGATAGGTAATGTAAATTACCCCTTTTCCTCAATTAGGCTGATAAATTAGTTGAAAATATCACGTGATCTAGATTTCTAAGTTAAGTTTTGTTTCAGGAGAGTTCAGAAATGAATACTATTAGTGTGGCCTACATGAGGTACCTGTAAAACAAAGTGACAAATTCTTCTTCCATAAAGGCCTGTAAACTGCTATAACGTCATAAATAACATTCCAGACTCTAGTGAACTGCCATTGATTGTAAACTTCAGTAATATTTTTCTAAAATTTATTGTTTGCCAGAAGTAGTTTCCTAATAATTGGTAGCAGAAAATCTGCCTATATGGAAGACTACTGTGAAAATTATCACAAGGCAAGAAAGAAAAGATTTATGTTGTAAAGTTAGTATTTCCAATTGCAGCTATTGCTAAAATCAACAAATATCTGGATTCTTGTATAGCTTGAGATCTTATTGAACATTCTATTAACCACAGACACTTTTTGGAATAGAATTTTCTGAATAGTACTTGGAATTTTGTAGATTGAAGCAGCTTTGTTATGTAATTAGTAGCACCATGTCTTTCAGTTTCCCTCTGAATATAATTTCAAATAGAAGGTAAATTTTTGGAAATTCCTCAGGACTCATGTTGTGTGTTTTTCAGAGAACTGAATTTTTCAAGTTATACCCTCAAAATCTTGAAATGTATATTATTGTGGATAAAAATCTGGTAGGTCCTTTTTATTATTTTAAAATGATTTTAAGCTTTGTCTTTAGCTTGATTTCAATAATGTAATAAAATTTTTAAAACTATTTTTTGATAAATGTTTATTTTGCTTTTGCAACTAATAACTTTTTAAAAATTGTGCATAAGCCAAGTTTGTTAATTCATTTATTTTATGTACAGAATCTCTAATTGCTTTTGTTAAGTAAAGCATTTTTCATTTTTTAAAGCTTGTCAGTCATTTTTTTTTTCAAAAGAACTACATCCTCAGTGAAACTCTCAACCCTCACATACAATAATATTTAACTGCTTTGGTTTAATTGAAAGAATAGTCTACAAAACAAATATGCTACTTCTAAGAGAGGGGAGAAAACAAGTTATCTCTTTTGTTCTCAGTTCTAGGTAAATGAAATAACAGAAAAAAAATGAAAAAAAAATTTCATATTGAGGATTCATGATTATACTTTTGACCTTGTATAGGTTAAGGTATTTAGTTTGTATAACATAGGTAGTTAGGAGGTTCTAAGTTATGAGGCTACATTTATTCCAGGTTGGTAAGGTCCAAGGACACCTGTTGGAGACAAAGAATATTTCTCTCTGTAGAAATGCAACTTCAAGCAGGATTCCCGCAGGTTATTATCAGCCATATGTGAGCTCAAAATTTATAAGAAAATTAGGTACCATAAACAAGGGTTAGCAAAACAAGAAATAATAGATTTAGATACAGAAAACCTTCAGATATTAAAATTTTAAAGACAGAAGTTACAAAAACATTTCATTCCATGAGGGAGTCTGTTGATTCTAGAATAGGTGGATATGAAGCTGGAAAGCTGAGCTAAATATTGGCAGAGTTTACAGAAATTGAAGTAGAAGTAGAAAAGCAGAATTAAGAATAATCCACAAAAAGAAGTCAATAAAGGGAAAGAAAACCATTATAAACATTTGTTTCATAAATGTGGGACACATTTAAAAGCTAAGGTTAAGATAAATTTCAACGCAAACATGTAAGTAATTATATTAAGTGTAGAGAAACTAAGTATTGTAGTTAAAAACCAACGATAAAGATTAATTGGAAGCAAAGACAAAGATTATCATACAAGACACATGTATGCACACATTCTGCCTAAAACTGACATATCTAAAATATGGTACATAATGAAAGTAAAAGATTGTAAAGATATATCATAAAAACAAAAATTCTAAAAAACTTGTTTAACTAGATTAATATCTGACAAAGTAGACTTCAAAATCAGCATAAGTTATCTATTACTACATAGAAAATCACTTCAAAATTTAGATGCTTAAACCAATAACCATTTATTTATTTGGTTGGGAACCCAGAGACCTTTTGGATCTATCAATCTCAAATCCTTTTAACTAATCTGGTACCTTTTATTGATACAGTTATCTTATAACCTGTGGTCTTTCTTTTCTTTTAATAGGATTATTTTTTTAGCCATTTTTTTTCCTCACAGAGAAAATAATTCATTAAGATTTAAAGGCAGATAGGGATACACTTAAGAAATATCAACTACTTCATTTAAACACAATTTATATTGCTGTGTGGTTGCCAGTGTCAGGTATGAGGACTGTTTATGGCCTTGGCGCAGATCAGTGAGGAGCTTGCTAAGGAAGCTTCCCTGGTGCTCTTTCTTGAAACAGTCCACCAGTGTGGAATTACCCATTTCTCTAATTGTTTTCTAATGAATAAGTACAGAGTTTATTATGTTTCATAGTAAACTAGATTTAGCAGTTGTAAGTACATAGTTTGGAGTCAGATCTAGCATTGAATCCTAGTTTTCTTTATTCTTTTATTGTAATAAAAAGCATGTAACATTAAATTTACCATACTAACCATTTTTAAACGTATAGTTCAGTAGTGTTAAGTATACTCACATTGTTTAACAAATCTCTGAACCTTTTCATCCTGAAACACTATCCCCAGCCCCTACCCTGCTCTCCCTCTTCCATCCTGAGCAAACACCTTTCTATTTTCTATTTCTATGATTTTGACTTCAAACACTCCATGATTTATATGAGTGGAATCATAGAGTATTTGAAGTTTTGTGACTGGCTTATTTTGCTTTGCATAATGTCCTCAGGTTTAATTCATGTCGTAGCATGTGACAGAATTATCTTCCTTTTTAAGGCTGTGAATATCTCATTGCATGTTATATACCACATTTTCTTTACCCAGTCTTCTGTAATGTACGTTTGGGTTTCTTTTACCTTCAGACTAGTGTGAAAAATGCTGCAAGGAACATAAATATCTAAATACCTCTTTGAGATCTTGCTCTGAATTTTTTGGGTGTATACCCAGAAGCTAGATTGTTAGAAGATATGTTAATTCTATGTTTAATTTTTTTGAGTAACTGCCATACTTTTTCCATTATTAATATTTCTATTATTAAATAATTCTAAAATTGTTTTTTGTTGTTGAGTTATAGGATTTTTTTATATTCTAGATACTAACTTATCAGATATGTGGTTTGCAAATGTTTTCTTCTATTCTGTAGGTTAACTTTTCCTTCTGTTGATTGTTTCCTTTGATGCATAAAAGTTAAATTTAATGTAATCCCATTTGTTTATTTTTACTTTTGTTGTCTGTGTTTTTGGTGTCATATCCAAAAAATGATTGCCAAATCCAATGTCCTGAAGGTTTTCTTCTATGCTTTTTTCTAGGAGTTTTATCACTTTAGGTCTTACATTTTATTTATGCCTTTAATCAATTTTGAGTTTAGTTTTGTATATGATTTAAAGGACCAAATTCACTCTTTTGGATGTAGAGATAGTTTTTCTAATGCTATTTGTTGAAGACACTTTCCATTTTCCACTGTGTATATTGGCACCTGTGTTGAAAATCATTTGGCCATATATACCCAGGGCTTTATTTCTGGATACTCTTTTCGATTTCATTCATCCATATATCTGTCTTTATGCCAGTACCTCATAGTTTTGATTACTGCTGCTTTGTAGTATGTCTTGAAATCAGGAAGTGAGATTTTTCTTTTAGGCTATTTTTAAAATCAGGAAGTAAGATTCTTCTTTTAGGCTATTTTTTCTATTTTTGCAAAATATGCCATTGGGATTTTGATAAGGATTGCAGTGCATCTGTAGATAGCTTCTTTGGGTAGTTTGGGCATTTTAACACAATGAAGTCTTCCAGTTCACGAGCATGAGACGTCTTTCCTTTTGTCTGCATGTTCTTTGATTTCCTTTAACCAATGCCTTTAGTTTTCATTGTGAAAGTCTTTCACCTCATAAGTTAAGTATATTCTTAAGAATTTTATCCATTTTGATGCTACAGAAAAAGGGAGCATTTTCTTAATTCCTTTTTGTGATTGGTCATGTTAGTGTATAGAGACAACTGATTTTTAATGTTGATTTTATATCCTGTAACTGCTGAAATTGTTTCCTAACTCCAACATTTTTTTTTGGTGGAATCTGTAGGATTTTCTACATATAAAATCATATTAATGAACAGACTTCTTTATTTCTCTTTTGAATGTCTTTTTTTTTCTTTTTCTTTTCTAAATCCTATAGTTAGGACATCTGATACTATGTTGAATAGAGTGGGAGGGTAGGCATGGTCGCCTTTTTCCTGTTCTTAGAAAAAAATTTGTCAGTCTTTACTATTAAGTGTGATAATAGCTGTAATGATATATGGCTTTTATTATGTTGAGGTACTTCTATTACTAGTGTGTTAGATGTTTTTGTGATGAAATAGTGCTGAATTTTGTCACTTTTTTGACATCAAATGATCAAGTGGTTTTTTTGTCTTTTGTTTTATTAATATGTGGTATTACATTGATTTTTTAATATGTTAAATCAATCTTATGTTTCAGGTATAAATCCCACTTTGTCATTATGTATGATCCTTTTAATGAACTATTGTCGAATTCATTTTACTAGCATTTTATTAATGATTTTTGCATTAATATTCACCAAGGATAATTGACTTCTATTTTTCTTGTAGTGTCTTTACCTGGCTTTGCTGGTATCAGGATAATGCTGACCTCATAGAATGAGTTTGGAAATGTTTTTCTCTTCTACAATTCTTAGAAAGAGCTGGGGGGGGGCGGTTAGTGTTAGTTTTTATTTAAATGTTTGGTAGAATTCTCTAGTGAATTTTTTTAAAAAAGATTTTATTTATTTATTCATGAGAGACACACAGAGAGAGGCAGAGACATAGGCAGAGGGAGAAGCAGGCTCCTCGCAGGGAGGCCTTTGCAGACTCAATCCTAGAACCCTGGGATCACGACCTGAGCCAAAGGCAGACACTCAATCACTGAGCCACCCAGGTGCCCCTCTCCAGTGAATACATTTGGTACTGAGCTTTTCTTTATTGAGAGGTTTTTGATTACGGATCCAATATCCCTACTCTTTATTTGTCTGGTCATATTTTTTTTATTTCTTTGTGATTCAGTCTTGATATGAATTTGGTCTTGGTAGGAATTTATCTTTTTCTTATAGGCTATCCAATTTGTTGGCATATAATTATTCTTAGTAGTCTTATAATCCTTTTTATTTCTATGACATCAGTTGTAATGTCCGCTCTTCATTTCTGTTTTATTTATCTGTGCTTTTTTAAAATTATTAATCTAGCTAAGAGTTTGTCAAGTTATTGATCTTTTCAAAAAACCAACTCCTGTTTTCATTAATTTTAAAAATTGTTTTTTCTATTCTTTCATTTTTCTCTCTTTTATTCTTTATTATTTCCTTCCTTCTGTTAACTTTTAGTTTCATATCTTCCTCAACTTACCATGGTGTTATGGGCTGATAAACCTATTATAAGTTGGAAATAAAAGTAAAAAATGCACCTAATACAACTAATCTACCAAACATCATTACCTAGCCTAGACTACCTTAAACATGTCAGAACACTTCCATTAGCCTACAGTGAGCAAAATCATAAAGTGTCTAATATCTTATGTAATATATTGAATATTGTACTGAAAGTGTAAAACAGAATGATTGTATAGGTAAAATTTTCTCCCAGGAAAAGATCCACATTCAAAGTATGGTTTCTACTGAATGTGCATCACTCTTGTATCGTTGTAAAGTAGAAAAATTGTTAATCAATCTGTCACAAGTTGGCAATCCTCTGTAGTTTGTTTTTATGTTTTGGAGTTCCTTGAGGTAAAAAGTTAGGTTGTTAATTTGAGAACTTTGTTATTTTTTTATAAATTTATTTTTTATTGGTGTTCAATTTGTCAACATATAGAATAACACCCAGTGCTCATCCCGTCAAGTGCCCACCTCAGGGCCCGTCACCCAGTCACCTCCACCCCTTGCCCACCTCCCCTTCCACCACCCCTAGTTCATTTTCCAGAGTTAGGAGTCATTCATGTTCTGTCTCCCTTTCTGATATTTCCCACTTATTTTTTCTCCCTTTCCCTTTATTCCCTTTCACTACTTTTTATATTCCCCAAATGAATGAGACCATATAATGTTTGTCCTTCTCTGATTGACTTATTTCACTCAGCATAATACCCTCTTGCTTCGATGTGGATGGAACTGGAGGGTATTATGCTGAGTGAAATAAGTCAATCGGAGGAGAACTTTGTTATTTTTTTAATGTAAGCACTTTCTCTATAAGCATCCATATTAGTACTGTTTTCACTGTATCCCATTATTTTGGAATGTTGTATTTTGCTTTCATTTACCTCCAGATATTTTCTCAGTCCCTTGTGACTTCTTCTTTAACCCATTGGTTATTTATTATTATTATTTTTAACCCATTGGTTATTTAAGAGTGAGTTAACTTCCACGTATTTATGGATTTTCCTGTTTTCCTTCTATTTCTAGTTTCATTTTATTGTGGTCAGAGAAGATACTTGGTATCGTACCAGTCTTCTTAAATTTGTTAAGACTGTTTTATGGCCTAACATGTATTTATACTGCAGATTGTTCCATGTGTCCTTTAGAAGAATGTATATGCTGCTGTTGAGCATTCTGTATATGTCTGTCAATTGGTTTATAGTATATTTAAATCTTCTGTTTCCTTATTGATTTAAGTCTGGTTGTTCTAGCTATAACTTGATCATGGCAAATGAATTTTAATGTGCTGCTGAATAGCTGAATTTGCTAGTATTTTAGTGACAATTTTCCATCAATACTCAACAGGAATGTTGATGTGTACTTTTCTTATAGGGCCCTTTTTTGGCTTTGCTATCAGGGTAATGCAGGCTTCATAAAATGAATTTGAGATTGTTCCAACATCTTTGATTTTGTTTTTGGCAGAGTTTGAGAAGAATTGGTGTTAATTCTTCTATTTGGTAAAATTCACCAGTGAGGTAATCTAGTCCTGAGCTGCTCTTCACTGGGACATTTTTTAAAATTATTGATTCAATCTCCTTTTAGTTATTGCTCTATTCAGATATTTTATTTCTTCCTGATTAAGTATTTGTGGGTTGTATTTTTTTAATTGAAGTATAGTTGATATATAATGCTATATTAGTTTTAGGGGTATAATATAGAGATTGGACAATTATATACATAATGCATGCTCACCATGGTAAGTGTAGTTACCATCTGCCACTATACAAAGTTATTATAATATTATTGACTAAGGTCTCTATGCTGTGCTTTCCATCCCCATGGCTTTTTTATTTTATAATGAGAATTTTATATCTCTTAATCCCCTTCACATGTTTTGCCCATATACTTGACCCTCCTCCTTTCTGGCAACCACCAATTTTGTTCTCTGTATCTGTGAGTCTGGTTCTGTTTTTTGTTTGTTTGGGTTTTTTAATTTTTTTTTTTTTGATTCCTCATATGAATGAAATCATGCAGTATTTGAAGTACTTGAAGTCTGGAATTGTAATGCATCAGCTTTCCTTTTCTTTTTCAAGATTGCTTTGGCTATTCAGGGTCTTTTGTGGTTCCCTAAAATTTTGGGATTGTTTGTTCCAGCTCTGTGAAAAATGCTGTTGGTATTCTGATAGGGATTGCATTAAATGTATAGATTGCTTTGGGTAGTAGAGGCATTTAAACAATATTTGTTCTTCCAATCCATGAACATGGAATGTTTTTCCATTCTTTGTGTCCTCTTTAATTTTTTTTTCATAAGTGTTGTATAGTTTTCTCAGCATAGATCATTTCCCTCTTTGATTAGGTTTATTCCTAAGTATCTTATGCTTTTTTGGTGAAGTTGTAAATGGGATAAATTCTTTGATTTCTCTTTCTGCTGCTTCATTATTGGTGTATAGAAATGAAACAGATTTCTGTACATTGATTTTGTGTCCTGGGACTTTAGTGAATTTGCATATCAGTTCTAATAATTTTTTGGTGGAATCTTTTGGGTTTTCTACATAAAGTATTATGTTGTCTGCGAACAGTGAAAGTTTGACTTCTTTCTTGCCAATTTGGATGCATTTCTTTTTATTGTCTGATCCCCGAGGCTAGAACTTCCAGTATTGTATTAAATAACAGTGGCGAATGTGGACATCACTGTCTTATTCTTGACCACAGAGGAAAAACTCTCAGTTTTTTGCCATTGAGGATATTTGCTGTGGGGTTTTTGTAGATGGCCTTTATGATGTTGAAGTATGTTCATTATACCACTACTTTGTGGATGTTTTCATCAAGAATGGATGTTGTACTTTGTCAAATGTTTTTCTGCATCTATTGAGAGGATCATATGGTTCTTATCCTTTCTTTTACTAATTTGGTGTATCACATTAGTTTGTGAATATTGAACCAGCCCTGCAGTCCAGGAATAAATTGCACTTGACTGTGGTTAACGTATTTTTTTTAATGTACTGTTGGACTTGATTTGCTAGTATTTTGCTGAGAATTTTTGCATCCATGTTCATTAGGGACATTGGCCTGCAATTCTCTCCTTCAGTGGAGTCTTTGTCTGGTTTAGAATCAGGGTAATGCTGACCTCATAGAATGAACTTGGAAGTTTTCCTTCCACATCTGTTATTTGGAATAGTTTGGGAAGAATAGGTATTAACTCATGTTTATACGGTTTTTAGAATTCCTCTGTCAAGCCTTCTGGTCCTGGACTTTTTGTTTATTGGGAGATTTTTCACTACTAATTTGATTTCTTTGCAAATTATCAGCCTGTTTGAGTTTTCTGATTCTTTAGGTTCAGTTTTGGAGTTTCTGTGTTTCTAGGAATTTATCCATTTCTTTACAATTGCCTAATTTGTTGGCATATAGTTTTTCATAATGTTCTCTTATAATTGTTTGTATTTCTGTGGTATTGGTTGTGATTTCTCCTCTCTCATTCATGATTTTATTTATTTGCATCCTCTCTCTCTCTCTCTCTCTCTCTCTGTCTTTTGATAAGTCTAGCTAGGGGTTTATCAATTTTAATTTTTAATAATTTTAATAATTTTTTTTCAAAGAACCAGTTTCTGGTTTCATTGATGTGTTCTACTCTTTTTTTGTTTGTTTCTTTTTTACTCTAAGCTTTAATATTTCCTTTCTTCTGCAGGCTTTAGTCTTCATTTTTTTGTTCTTTTTCTAGCTCCTTTAAGTGTAAGAATAGATTATGTATTTGAGATTTTTCTTGATTTTTTAGGTAGGCTTGAATTGCTATATACTTCCCTCTTTGGTCTGCCTTTGCTGCCTTCCAAAGGTTTTGGACCATTGCGCTTTCATTTTCCTTTGTTTCCATATATATTTAAAATTTCTTCTTTAATTTCCTGGCTAATTCATTTATTTTTTAGTAGGATGTCCTTTAATGTCAATGTATTTGTGATCTTTCTGAACTTTTTCTTATGGTTAACTTCAAATTTCAGAGCATTGTGGTCTGAAAATATGCATGGGATCATCTCTATTTTTTGACCTCCTGAGGGCTGATTTATGTCCTAGTATGCTATCTACTCTGGAGAATGTACCATGTACACGGTAAAGAATGTATATTCTGTTGTTTTAGGATGAAATGTTCTGAATATATGCGTTAAGTCCATCTGGTCCATTGTGTCATTCAAAACCTTTGTTTCCTTGTAGATTTTCAGCTTTGATAATCCGACCATTGCTGTAAGTGGGGTGTCAAAGTCCCCTACTATTATTGTGTTATTATCAATGAATTCCTTTATGTTTGTTATTATTTTATAGATATGGGTGCTCCTAAGTTAGAGGCATAAATATTTACAATTGTTAGATCTTCTTTTGGATAGAACTCTTTATTATGATGTTGTGGGCACTTCTTCATCTCTTTTCATAGTCATTGGTTTAAAATCTAGAGTGTCTTATATAAGACACTTATATAAGACATCATGAAACTATGATGGTTGTTCTCCTATTGTCTTACTTTACTTAGCATAATACCCTCCAGTTCCATCCATGTCGAAGTAAATGGTGGGTATTCATCCTTTCTGATAGCGGAGTGATATTCCACTGTATATAGAGAACACATCTTTATCCATTCATCTGTTGAAGGACACCATGGCTCCTTCCACAGTTTGGCTTTTTTGGACATTGCTGCTATAAACATTGGGGTGCAGGTGTCCCGTCATTTCACTACATCTGTATCTTTGGGGTAAATACCAACTAGTACAATTGATAGGTCATAGGGTAGCTCTGTTTTAACTTTTTGAGGAACCACCACACTGCTTTCCAGAGTGGCTGTACCAGTTTGCATTCCAACCAGCAGTACAAGAGGGTTCCCCCTTCTCCACATCCTCTCCAACTTCTGTTGTTTCCTGTCTTGTTAATTTTCGCCATTCTCACTGGTGTGAAGTGTATCTCATTGTGGTTTTGATTTGTATTTCCCTGAAGGCAAGTGATGCAGAGCATTTTCTCAGGTGCTTGTTGGCCAAGTGTATGTCTTCTTTGCTGAAATGTCTGCTCATGTCTTTTGCCCATTTCATGATTGGATTTTTTGTTTCTTGGGTGTTGAGTTTAATAAGTTCTCTATAGATCTTGAATACTAGCACTTTATATGATATGTCATTTGCAAATATCTTCTCCCATTCTGTAGGTTGTCTTTTAGTTTTGTTGAGTGTTTCTTTTGCTGTGCAGAAGCTTCTTATTCTGATTAAGCCCTAGTAGTTCATTTCTGGCTTGTTTCCTTTCCCATCACAGATGTATCTTGGCAAGAAGTTACTGTGGCCAAGTTCAAAAAGGTTGTTGCCTGTGTTCTTCTCTAGGATTTTGATGGATTCTTGTCTCACATAATTTATATCTTTCATCCATTTTGAGTTTATCTTTGTGTATTATGTAAGAGAATGGTCTAGTTTCATTCTTCTACATGTGGCTGTCCAATTTTCCCAACACCAGTTACTGAAGAGACTTTCTTTTTTTCCAGTGGATTTTCTTTCCTGCTTTGCCAAATATTAGTTGACCAAAGAGTTGAGTGCCCATTTCTGGGTTCTCTGTTCTGTTCCATTGGTCTAAGTGTCCATTTATGTGCCAGTGCCATATATCTTGACAATCACAGTTTTGTAATACAGCTTGAAGTCAGGCATTGTGATACCCCTGGCATTGGTTTTCTTTTTCAATATTCCCTGGCTATTCAGGGTCTTTTCTGATTTCATTCAAGTCTTAAGATTATTTGTTCCAACTCTGTGAAGAAAGTCCATGGTATTTTTTTTTAAGATTTTATTTATTTATTCATGAGACACAGAGAGAAAGAGAAAGGTAGAGACACAGGCAGAGGGAGAAGCAGTCTCCATTCAGGGAGCCCGATGTGGGAGTCGATCCCAGCACTCCAGATTCACTTCCTGGGATGAAGGCAGCGCTAAACGGCTGAGCCACCCAGGCTGCCCAGTCCATGGTATTTTGATAGGGATTGCATTTAATGTGTAAATTACCCTGGGTAGCATAGACATTTTCAAAGCATACCCTATTGTAGCATAGATATTTATTCTTCCAATTGTGAGCATGGAATGTTATTCCATCTCTTTGTGTCTTCCTCAATTTCTTTCAGAAGTGTTCTGTAGTTTTTAGGGTATGGATCCTTTACCTCTTTGGTAAGGTTTCTTCCCAGGTATCTTATGGTTTTGGGTGCAATTGTAAATGGGATTTATCCCTTAATTTCTCTTTCTTCAGTCCACTGTTAGTGTATAGTAGTGCCACTGATTTCTGTGCATTGTTTTTGTACCTGCCACATTGCTGAATTGCTGTATGAGTTCTAGCAATCTTAGGGTTGAATCTTTTGGATTTTCTATATGCAGTGTCATGTCATCTGTGAAGAGGGAGAGTTTGACTTCTTTGCCAATTTGAATGCCTTTTATTTCTTTTTGTTGTCTGATTGCTGAGGCTAGGACTTCTGGGTCTTGAGAGGTTTTGATGACTGCCTCAATTTTCTCGCTAGTTATTGGCCTGTTCAGGTTTTCTATTTCTTCTTGTTCAAGTTTTGGTAATTTGTGGTTTTCCATAAATGCATCCCTTTCTTCTAGATTGCCTAATTTGTTGGCATATAGCTGTTTATAATACATCTTTAAAATTGTTTGTATTTCCTTGGTATTGGTTGTGATCTCTTTCATTCGTGCTTTTATTAATTTGAGTCTTTTTTTTCTTTTCTTTTTAATAAGACTGGCTAGGGGCTTATCTATCCTACTAATTCTTTCAAGGAACCAGCTCCTGGTTTTATTAATCTATTCCAAAGTTCTTCTAGTCTCTATTTCATTGAGTTTTGCTCAAATCTTTGTTATCTCTCTTCTTCTGTTTGGTGTAGGTTTTACTTCCTGTTCCAGTTCCTTTAGGTGTGACGTTAGCTTGTGTATTTGATTTTTTTCCATTTTTTTGAGGAAGGCTTGTATTGTGATGTATTTCCCTCTTAGAACCAGTTTTGCTGTGTCCCAGAGATTTTGAATGCTTCTATCTTAATTTTCATTAGTTTCTGTGAATCTTTTAATTTTTCTCTAATTTCCTAGTTGACCATTCATCTTTTAGTAGGATGCTCTTTAACTTCCATGTGTTTGAGTTTCTTCCAAATTTCTTCTTGTGATTGAATTCTAGTTTCAAAGCATTTTTGTCTGAAATTATGCAAGGGATTTCCCCAATCTTTTGCTATCGGTTGAGACCTGATTTGTGACCTAGTATGTGGTCTATTCTGGAAAAAGTTCTATGTGCACTTAAGAAGATTTTTGTATTCACTTGTGTTTGCATGGAAGGTTCTGTGTATATCTGTGAAATCTATTTGGTCCAGTGTATCATTTAAGGCTTTGTTTCTTTGGTAATGTTCTGCTTAGAAGATCTGTCATTTATTGAAAGTGCCATGTTGAAGTCTCCCACTATTAGTGTATTGTTATATAAGTATCTCTTTACTTTGGTTATTAATTGATTGATATACTTGGTGGCTCCCACATTAGAGGAATAAATATTCATGATTGTTAGGTCTTCTTGTTGGATAGACCCCTTAAGTATGATATAGTGTCCCTTTTCATCTCTTACCATAGTCTTTGGTGTAAACTTTAATTTTTCTGATATGAGGTTTGTTACTCCAGCTTTCTTTTGAGGACCATTTTAATGGTAAATGGTTCTCCACCCCTTCATTTTCAGGCCGGAGGTGTCCTTAGGTCTAAAATGAGTCTCTTGTAGACAGGATATAGATGGGTATTGTCTTTTTATCCAGTCCAATACCCTGCATCTTTTGATGGGATCATTTAGTCCATTCACGTTCAGAGTAATTATTGAAAGATATGAATTTAGTGTCATCGTAATACCTATTCAATAGTTCTTGTTTTTGTAGATTATTTCTTTGGGCATCCCCTTTCTTTTACAGAGTCCCCCTTAATATTTCTTGCGGAGCTGGTTTGGTGATCACATATTCTTTCAGTTTCTACCTATCTTGAAGCTCTTTATCTCTCCATTCTGATTGAGAGCCTTGCTGGATAAAGTATTCTTGGCTGCATGTTCTTCTCATTTAGTACCCTGACCCTGAATATATCCTGCTAGCCCTTTCTGGCCTGCCAGGTCTCAGTGGAGAGCTGTTAATCTAATATTTCTCCCCATATAATTTAAGAATGTATTTTCTTGCACTGCTTTAAGAATTTTCTCTTTATCTTTGAAATTTGTAAGTTTCACTATTAAGTGTCAAGGTGTCAAACGATTTTTATTGATATTTTTATGGGTCCTCTCTATCTGTTGGATCTGAATGCCTGTTTCTTTCCCCATATTTGGGAAGTTCTCAGCTATGATGCTCAAATAAATTTTGTGGTCCTCTCTCTCTCTCTCTCTCAGCCTCTTCTGGAATCCCAATTAGACATATATTCTTCCTTTTCAAGTCAATTATTTTCCTAAGACTTTCTTCATGGGCTCTTGTTTTTCTCGTTTTTCCTCAGTTTCCTTTCCTTACCAACTTGTCTTCTGTGCTACTCACTCTCTCTTCCACCTCATTAACCCTAGCAGTTAGAACATCCAGCTTGGATTGTATCTCATTTAATCTATTTTTAATTTTGGCCTGATTAAATCTTAGTTCTGCAGTAACGAAATCTCTAAAGTCCTTTATGCTTTTTTTCCTGAGCCACCATTAGTTTTACAATTGTACTTTTGGATTGATTTTCTGACGTCATATTTAAATCCAAATTCTGCAACTGCTGCAGAGAGAACCGTTTCTGATTCTTTGTCTTGTGGTGAGTTCTTCTTTCTTGTCATTTTGTCCAGTGCAGAGTGGCTGTATGAGTGGCCTGAGACAATAATATCAATCACAACCTAAATAAAATACACCCTAGATGATTCTAAGAGGTCAGAGACCAGAAAATAAAAGAAAAAGAAAACAGTGCAAAATAAAGCAGAAGGACCACTAATGTAAAAAAACAAATTTTAAAACAAAGTAGTGAAAATAAATAGCTGGTAAAATATTGTTAAGTTGGGAAAGAGAAAAAATATTGGAAATTTTTAGTCTGATATAAAAATGATTTGTAATGGAAAAAGAAAAAGAAAAAGAGGGGGAAAGGGACCCTCTAGTTCTATATGCTATTTCTCTCAGTCCTAGAGCTTTCCAATGCTTCTTGGTCAGTAAATTTGCTCTTCCCTTGTTCTTTCAGCAGTTCTCCTAGGGTAGGAGCCTTCTGTGCTGATTCTCAGGTGTCTGTGCCTGGGTGGAGATGCCTGCCCTTTTCCACATACTGGGAGTGAGATGTTGATCCCGTGAGACCTTTGTTTTCTAGAAGCCCCACCTCCTCCAGGCACAAGGTGAAACAAAGAGGAAAAACAACAATGGTGGGGCCAGATTTCCAGCTTTGAAGTTGAGCTCCCCGTGAGTAACTAACTGTAGTCTCCCAGTCTGCACTGGCCTAGATCCTCCTGGGGTGCTGGTGCACTGATCTGCACAGCTTGGGGGCACCCAGTGGCAGGAGAGTCCTTGCTGTTCTGTGCCCTCCCTGCTTCCCCCTGTCCCAGGGGGCACAAAGGATCACCTGCTTTTTCCACTTGGGCACCCTGGGATCTAGGCCCTGTGTCACTGGACCTGTGCTCCCAGGGAGCTCCTCTCCTGAAGGGAATGTGGCACACCCACCTCCATCTGGAGCCATGCTCTAGGCTAAAGGGAGCTCTGGAGCCGCTGATCTAACTGACTGGGTTCTCACAAATGCCCTGGAGGACTGTGGTGCTCCAGCCCTTTATTGATATTGGAAGTCATTTTGTGGTGAGCTTTCCCCCAGGTGCTCCTCCTCTTATAGTGACTCCAGGAATCTTGAGGCTTCACTGCCTCTCCTGCGATTCTGCCTCATTTCCCTGCTAAGCTCGCCTCTGTCAGGGAAAACTCAGGGCGGATCTTTTAAAGTTCCCGCTTTTCCAGGGCTGGACTTTCTGCCTGGAGGCTCCTCTTTAGCCCAGCTATTTGCTGTTCCCCTCCCCCACTTTATTCTTTTTTATTTTATTTTCCCACTTTCCTACCTTGTTAGAGGTGAAAATTTCTATGTAGCATTCCAGTTGCTCTCTCTTTAAATCTCAGGTTGAATTCACAGGTATTCAGGATGTTTTAAAAGTTATCTAGGTAAGTTTGTGGGGCCAGGTGAGTTGAGGAGCCCTACTCTTCTGCCATCTTGCCCCTCCCACAGATATTGTTTCTTTTTTATTGTTCCCATAAGTCCTGTAGACTTTCCTCACTTTTTCATTCTTTGTTTTTTCGATCCTCTGGATAATTTAAAATTCCCTATTTTGGGGATCATGAATCTTTCTTCTGCATGGTAAAGTCTGCTCTTGGAGTTCTCTATTGAACTCTTCAGTTAAGTTGTTGTATTTTTCAGGTTCAAGATGTCATTTTTTAAAATGATTTCTATTTGTTGAATTCCTCATTTTGTTTATGCATTGTTTTCCTAATTTTATTTGCATGTTCTTGTGGTTCACTAAGCTTCTTTAAGGCAATTACTTCAAATTCTCTGACAGTTTGTAGATCTCTATATCATTGTGATGAGTTATTGGAGCTCTATTAGTTTCCTTTGGTGGTACCTTGTTTTTCCAAATTTTCATGATCTTGATTCCTTATGTCAGTATCACCATTGAATAGGTGATTTTTTTCCTCCTAGATTTTATAGGTTGCTTTAGTAGAGATAGTCATTCACCATTTGCCTTAAATTGAGCCCTGGGTATGTCAGCTGGTAGCATCCTTGGGCAAGTGTTATTCACTATCAATGCATATTTTTGGGTGAGACTACTGACTGAGCTTTGAAGTTGAGGGTAGGTGCTGCTGGCTGAGAACCATTGTATAGGAATACTGACTTAGTTCCTTGCCCAAGTGAAGCTGTAGGATAGGCTCTGCAGTTGCCTGGATTCTCTAATCAGAATTCCTAGGCTTCAGGACTGTATATATACTCAGTATTGGGCAGGGTTATGTATTAGGTTATTGTCCTGGTATGGCAGCAGAATGAGCCTCATGGCTTCTACAGCTCATGTTTGTGGACCCAAGTCAGGCAGCTCTATGCATTGAATTCCTGGTCAGATGAGGCTACTAGTTCTGCTCTACAGGTGTGGAAGGCAAAGATCTGTTCATTACTAGTACTACTGTAGGCAGAGCTGTAGGGTGGGCTATGTAGCACCCTGTGTTCTGTTATGTTCCTGGTTTGATGGACGAAGGCTATATTCAGCAGTGAGCTGGGATATGAATTAGTTTCCAGGCATTGCAGTGTCCTCAATACAGAACACGACTGTGGTTGTCTCTTGTTTCAGAATCATATTAGGCAGAACTATGCACCAAATTCCTTGGCCTGGACAGGCCACCAACCTAGCTTTACCTAGGTGGTCGAAATCTACTCTAATTGGAGTTGCAAGATGGGATACACAGAATCCTGGAGCTCCAATTATGTTTCCTTCTCAGATGGGCTTGAGACTGTATTCACCTTTGGGGATGGCTGTAAATTAGTTTCATGCCTGGTATCAGCTGCAGAACAGGCCCTTACCTAGAAAGCGCCTTCTTTATGGATCTAATCAGACAGAATTGCAACCTCAACTCCCTGGCCAGTGAGGACCATCATCCTGGTTCTGTAGATGCAGAGACACTTGCCAGGCTTTCTGTTCAAGTGTTTCTAATTGGGCCTGTTGGGTGGGCTACCAGGATTTCAGGGAGCTCTGGTTAGGTTTCTTTGTTGGCAGGGTTAGATGGAAGCTGTATTCAGCAATGGAAAGGGCCACAGATTAGCTTCACTCTCTGGCAATATTATGTTACAATATTATTGAGCTAATGTTGTTTCTTCCTTATGATAATGCTGTAGTGGGCAAACAGGTGAAAATCCTTATTCTTAGGGAGTACATGTGGAAGTCTTTTCAAGTCAATATCAAATAGTCCAGAAAAGTGAACAATGTATGCCCAGATCTACCTCTATAAACAGATATAAGATATATATATATATATATGGAAATTTATCTAACATTTATACTAGATTCATCTAATTGAAGGATATAAGGATAGTCTTTGAATTTTAAATTTTATGTATACTGATTTTTTTCATAATAAAAAGTAAGTTGTACTTATCAAAATTAATGACTTCTGAATGTAATTGTATGTAAATTATACCTCAATAAATTGATATAAAAATTTTGGAGCAGAGTAACAAGAAATAGGTATTTCAAAAAAATATTTACACAGACTTTATCACTAAGTAAAAAAGAAAGAGAAATATACTGCTGCTTCTAATCACTTGGCAGGGTGTGGGGTTGTTTCATTTACTTAATCATATCCATCAAATTCATACTAAGAGATAGTAAGAATTTTGAAAACAATAGTTGAATACTGCAAAGTCCTATAAATTTTTTATTGTTACCTTATAAGAGGTTTTGTGTAAGTGGTCTGGTGGATAAAAATGGAGAAACTTGTTTTACAATGTTTAAACATATCTGAATATACAATCTCACATGTATAACTTTAAAATCAGCCCCCAAATATTCATATATAACCTAACAAAAGTCAAAAGGAAATACCATGAAGACATGAATAAGAAAACAAAATTATAGATCAGCTCCATTGATTAAAATGTGAGTAGGTTAACTATCTCTTTAAAGTGCAAAGATTCTCAGCTTACATGATATATGTGAGACAACTTAAACAAAATGGCATTGTTAAGAATAAAATTTTTTTTAAAAGACCAAAAATATACCGGGATTGTCAATTAAAAAGATGATCAAGGTGGTATTACTAACAGGTAAATTCAGGATACAAAGCCTAAAGTAGAAGAATGAAGATATTTAGGTTGAAAAGCACAATTCAAATTACAGATGCATTTCTAATAGTGAACTCTTAGTTGACAAGTGAGTTATGAATAAACTAAAAAACAAAACCTCTGGAAATATATCAAAACCCAAAACTATAGTGGAGTGCATTAAGGCATTTTTCTTAGCCTTTAAGATATGGAAAAAACAGGGGATCCCTGGGTGGCGCAGCGGTTTGGCGCCTGCCTTTGGCCCAGGGCGCGATCCTGGAGACCCGGGATCGAATCCCACATCGGGTTCCCGGTGCATGGAGCCTGCTTCTCCCTCTGCCTCTCTCTCTCTCTCTGTGACTATCATAAAAAAAAAAAAAAAGATATGGAAAAAACATGTTAACAGAGATCAAATTATTTATTAGCCAGCTTCACTAAACATTTATTTACCTTTGTACCTTCTGAATAGATGTCACATATATTCAAATTCCTAAAGATGTCTGTAGGAAATACATATATCAGTAGTCATTTCTAGGTCACAAGGAAAACACCAATAATTTTGTTAAAGTAAAAATCAATATGCCAAAACTCTATCATAATATACTAAAACAAGAATTAAAAGAGATAAAGAAAAATAATACAGTGAAAAAATTTTAAATACTATCATGAGTAACTTTTTCAGAGTGGAAACAAAACTATAATTATAAGTTATTTAGAAATTAATGAATTTCATACAATATTTTAAAAATTTGGAGCATAAGGATTAATTATAGCAGGCTAGGTTGTACTATGATAAAAAATCTTTTTTTAAATGTATTTATTACCTTTATTTTTAATTTAACTTGGTTGAAAATGTATATAATTTAGTAATAGCTGTTTAAAAATTGGGTTGAAAATTTAAAAATCAGCTGTAGTGAACCAGTATAAGCCTGCTATAGCATACTACTGGATTACTATAATGTCTCCTTTTTCATTCCTGATTTTGGTAATTAATGTGGTCCTTTTCTTTTTCTTTGCATGTTTTTAAATTTAAATTTTGGTTGTTAACATAGAGTACAATATTGGTTTCTAGAGTAGAATTCAGTAATTCATCATTTACATGTAACATGCACTACTCATCACAAGTGCCCTCTTTAATACCCATCATTCATTTAACCCATCCTCCATCCTCCCCCTCCATCAACCCTCAGTTTATTCTCTGTCAATTTTTTCTTTTTTTTTTTCTTGAGAGGGAGTGGAGAGAAAGAGAGGAAAAGGGAGGAAAGAGAGAGAGAGAGAGAGAGAGAGAGAGAGAGAGAGAGGGAATGATCAGGGAGAGAGGCAGAGGGAGAGGGAGAAGCAGGCTCTCTGCTGAGCAGGAAGCCCGATGCAGGGCTCAATCCCAGTACCCTGGAATCATGACCTGAGCCAAAGGCAGATACTTAACTAGCTAGGCCACCCAGGTGCCCCTTGTTCTCTATCATTAAGAATCCTTTATGGATTGTTTCCCTCTTTCCTTTTTTTCCCCCTTCCCATATGTTCATCTGTTTTCTTTCCTAAATTCCACATATGAGTACCATATGAGATCATTTGGTATTTGTCTTTCTCTGACTTATTTCACTTAGCATAAATACATTCTAGCTCTAAAATGCAGATTTGAAGGGATGTATGCAACCCAATGTTTATAACAGCATTATCAACGATGGCCAAACTATAGAGCGAGCCCAAATGTCATCAAGTGATGAATGGATAAAGAAGATGTGGTACATATATACCATGGAATATTATTCAGACATCAAAAAAGAAAAAAAGCAAAATAGTAATAGCTAAATGCAGTTTAATTTTTGTTCATGTGATGTCAGCCATGGATCTAGGTGACTCTCTAGACAACTGTCTTCCATGTGTTGGCTCAGCCTTCCAAATGCTTAAGATTTTTGGTATTTCTTTACTAATAGGTTTTCTCTCCCAATTTCCAAGCCAATAGAAGAGCAGACCAGACAGACGTGAGCCATAGTAGAGAAATACTTTGTCTCAGAAGTGTCATTTATCACTTTGCCCTCACTTCATTGTCCAAAGTGAATAAACTGGCCATGCCTATATTGAGAAAGGAAGGGCTCCTGAACTAGAAGAGAGCTGAATATTGGTAAATAGCTAGAATGCCTACCACAGAGGATAGTATCTAAAACCGTAAAATGAGGAATGTGAGGAGAATAAACAATAGTTAATAAAACATAAGTTGATAAACAGAAACATTAAAATAAATAAATTTAAGAGCTTGTTGTTGAAAAATAAATGGTAGAAAGTATAATTAAGCAAAAAGGACAAATACATATTATGATGTTAGTAAAGATTAAGATGATATAACTATGACTTTGGAGAAGATTAAAATTAACAAGTGCAAATTTAATGAATTCTCCAAGGGAGATAAGAATTTAAGTCAAATCATGTTTTACACCTTAAACCTACACAATATTATATATTAACTATATCATAAAAAGCTGGGGAAAAGAATTTTTTTCAGTTGCCTGTGTTAGGTATAGTTTTAAAGGAAAGTTTTTAAGTGTTTTGGCAAGACAATTCATGTACTAATACAATTTTAGGGCATAGGAAAAAATGCAACTTAGTTTTAAGTGGTGCTCTCATATTTACTAAGCAACATTCATTTGCTCATCATTATGACAAAGTGTGTGCACATATACAAACACATGAGAAACAGGTCCATATTAAAGTTATAAACTTCTAAATAAAATATTAATTTTGATAGCAAATTAATAGAATGTAATGCTTTGATCAAGGAATAAGATGGTATAGTGTAAGTAATCTATTAATGAAATGTATCAATAGGTCAAAAGATAAAAGCCATTGTCAATCACCATCAAAATGGCTATTGATAAAAATTCAACTCTTGTTTTTTGTAAACATTTAGGAAATAAAAAGATTTAGTTTTTTCTCAACACAATCTAGAATACTCATCTTAAACTGAACATTAAATCATGAAATATTTGAAGTTTTCCAATGAAAAATCCAGAGCAAAGCTCACATACCTGACATCACCATTGTTATTTCACATTGTCTTGGCATTCTTTTTTTTTTTTAAAGATTTATTTATTTATTTATTCATGAGACACACACACACACACACACACACACACACACACGTACAGGCAGAGGGAGAAGCAGGCTCCATGTAGGGAGCCTGACATGGGATTGGACCCCGGGTCGCCAGGACCACACCCTGGGCTGCAGGCAGCACTAAACCACTGCGCCACCAGGGCTGCCCTGTCTTGGCATTCTAAAGCAATTAGACATAGAAAGAGCTTATTGGAATAAGAATTTAGAACATGAGTTACATGGTGATATGAAAGAATATACCAAACGCAGTATCCAGAGTCACATTAAGAGTGAACCTCTCATTTAGGATTTTCCACCTCTTTGTGCTTATATGTTTTGGTTTGTGATTATATGTTGTTATTTTAGAAATAAGTGCACTTTAAAATACCACATTAAAAAATTAATGATTAAATTTTTATAAGCAATAAGTAATGCCACAAGTTGAGTGCACTAAACATTAAAATCATGTTATTAAATATTTTTATTTACTTCTTATATACATTAAGTTATAAGTTGAGTTTATTTACTTATTAATTTTTGGAAATCATTGTTTATACATCATTATTGATTTCCTGGATTTCAACTGGAATGTAGCCCTATGGCTACTTTAAAATGTAGCACATTGTGCATGTAAAAGATGTGTAATATATTCTTGATGGTATCCACTAATTTTTAAAAATAGTTTATCTTTTTCAGTTTGATTACATGGGCTCTGATATAAAGGCTGTAACACAGAAGGTTATTCAGATAATTGGCTTTGTTAACACTGTAAGTTTTAAAAAACTATTTTGTTTTTTTGTTTTGTAAAAGTATAAGTAATAGGAATTGATATGTAGTATTTTGCTGTGCTATTGAAATTCCCAAAATCAAAATACTGAATTATTTTATATGCATTTTTCTGAAAGTTTAAAATAATGTTAAAATTTGTTATTATTTTTTTAGATGTTTTCCCAGTTAAAACTGACTGTTGTAATAAATTCCATAGAAATCTGGTCAAATAAAAACAAAATTTCTACTATAGGAGATCCTAATAATATATTATCTAGATTTTTAGAATGGAAATACAAGCATATCTTGCGACCTCATCAGGTTACATATTTGTTTGCGTGAGTACAGCATTCCATATTTGTATAGCATTAAAGGAATAATGAAGTGATCTCATATGTTAATTATAAAAAATAAGCATTTAAATGTTATGTTGCTCTAAATTTGATATGCCTCATGGGATGGGAAAAGCATCATGGGATGGGAAAAGTTAAGAGTCTGTCCTCAAGGAGCTGATGTGAGGCAATACTTAAAAAATACTTTTATAAGCTGACATAAAATTATCTGATATAAGTAAAATTACATAAAAGTACTGAAATATCTAAGAGAGATTAATTATGAGTGATATAATTTCTTTGTTTTCCTCTGGTTTATAAAGTTATACTACTTGCTGCTGTCTCACATTCTTGTCTCTCATCTGACCTTTTTCTTTATCTGACTTTTTAATAGAATGAATATATGGAATTGTTACATGCTCTAGAATCTTATGTGCAGAAAAATATATTAATCTTTAGTGAATTAGTAAATAAGAAAATCACAGAAAATTTTATTTTTAGAGCTATAAATGTACAGGGAACTAGCATAAAAGCTATAAACATTAGTGCAATAACCTTTTGCATAAATTATTAGGCCTTATCCTTATTATACTTCCAGATGTTTATTAAATTTAAAATTTACAAAATATTAAATTGCTCTTAACATTGATGGTTTGAGAAAAATGTACTTAAATAGTTTAATTCAGAGTAGCTTAGGGCATAGTAATTGTTTGGTAATATTTGTTGCTATGAAAATGATTGTCATTAATAATACCACTCATATGCAATTCTGAGGAAAATTATTATTTTTTAGCTTCCAGAAATATCCTAGTTTTATAGGAGCCACATTTCCTGGAAAAATATGTAATAAAAATTTTGCTGTAGGAGTTGCTCTGGTATGTAATTATTTTCCAGTTCCTCATTATTTTCATGTTTCAAAATTTCCTAAATATTTTAAAGAATGAATATATCTATTGCTTAGTTTATTAATCCTTTAATAGTTTTTTATATTACTAATTTGGAACTTAAATATTAAACTGTATATAATTGCTTTTAGAAATAGAAAATTTAGGGGTTCCTGGATGGCTCAGTCCATTAAGCATCCAACTCTTGATTTTTGGCTCATATCATGATCTCAGGGTTGTGGGATTGAGCCCTGCATTGGCTCTGTGCTCAGTGGGAAGTCTGCTTGAGATTCTCTCTCTCCTTCTCCCTCTGCCCCTTAGTCTCCTAAAATAATAAATAAATCTTAAGAAAAAAAGAACATTTATAAATTGAACTGATTATAATGCCATATTTAAAAAAAATATTTGACCTAAATAAATTTTTTGAACAGTGACATACTTGCATCAATATTTATTACATAATCAATGTAATTTTAATGTTATTAAACATACTAGCTTTTCTCCCAACATTAATAATTGGTGTAAATTCATGTGATTTTTTTATTATTTGATTGTTATTTTTTCTATTTTAAGGTAACTATTTTATTAATGCTTTCAATTCTTTGGGGTGTTTGGGACTGTTGGAGGAAGAAACAGCCATCAAATATTCATAATTACTGTTTTCTGGTAAAAGTGAGAATGAACTCCTACTATAGATTTATATTCCTTTTGCAACAACTTGTATAAAAAGTAGGGAAAGGAACTAACAGAATACTTCAAAAAAAGAAGTCTACACTTTGTACTGAGCCAGCAGTACAGTTGGCTGTATTTTGGTAGCATGTACAATGAAGTGAATTGTTATTGACAGATTAGATACTTATGATCAGCTCTGATATCTGCTTGTTATCTTTCCTATAAATTACATATTGATTGATTAGATAAATCCAAAACCAGTCTGGGTTTGTTACCATGGCTAAGAGAACAGACATTTTATAGGGATTTGTTTTTATTCTCAGTGATTGCTTTTGGTCTTCCTTTAGCCAAAGCTTGAGGAAAGACCATCAGAAATTGTCCAAGTCTTCATCACTGTTGTTAATTCTTGAAAACAATGTTTCATTGCTGAGGACTAATTTTTAGATTGTGCACGTGTGTGTGTAAAGCAAATAAAGCAGGTGATAAGAATTATTGAATATAAGAGGTTAGTAAAAAAAAAGAGGTTAGTATGTGTATTTTCCTGATGCCATTCTTAAGACTAATTTTGATTGGCATTTTTAAAATAGAAATTCGTAAATAAAAAAGATGAAAATATCAGTTTAGCAAGAATACTGTAAAAATATCATTATAAAATTAAAATATAAATGTAAACATGTTATTTTTGTTAATATTAGCAACAAAGAGTTTGAAGATTAGATTTCAGAAAGATAGCTACCAATCATAATATTTTAAGAGGCTTTTTTAAAGTGACAAAATAATTAAATAATTACTTCCTTGAATATGGTGGCCTTATTAAATGTCTTGAAATCAAGATAAAGTCCTCCAACTTTGTTCTTTGTCTGTTGTCTATATATAGCTTCGTATTCTCATAAAGGTTGTCAAATCAGCTTTTCTAGTTACATGCAGGCACACAGATACACAGATGCAGAGGCTTACTTAGATTTTGATTGGAATGGTGTGTAATTTATAAATAAATTAGGGGAAATTTATTTTAACAACATTGGATCTTCCAGTGTCCACTAACATGATTTATCTCTCCATTTATTGATGTCTTTTAAAAATTCTCTGTAGAGGGATACCTGGGTGGCTCAGCGGTTGAGCGCCTGCCTGCCTTTGGCACAGGGCATGATCCTGGATTCCTGGGTTCGAGTCCCACATCGGGCTCCTTGCATGGAGCCTGCCTCTCCCTCTGCCTGTGTCTCTGCCTCTTTCTCTGTGTCTCTCATGGATAAATAAATAAAATCTTAAAAAAAATAAAAGTAAAATAAAAATTCTCTAAAATAAAAATTCTCTTAGATTTCATATATCTTCTGCTAAATTTATTCATAGCTATTTTATATATCCTGATGCTGTTATAACTGATATTGATTGTTTAAATTCATCTTCTAATTTTTCACTGCTAGGGTATATATATATATATATACATATATATATAGTCTATTTTTATACATATTTGTATATATAACCTTGCTGATTTTTTTAATCTTGCTGAATTTATACATAAGATCCATTTTTCTACCTTTAATGAGATATAATTGACATAATATTGTTTAAGACGTATAGCATAATGATTTGATATATGTGTATGTTGTGAAATATTTTCATAATTAGGTTAATGAACACATCTATCATCTCACACAGTTGCTATGTGTGTGTATGTGGTGTATGTGTGTGTGTGTGTGTGTGTGCGATAAGAACCTTTAAGATCTACTTTCTTAGCAACTTTCAAATATACAATACAAATATATAATACAATTGTATTATTACTATGTCACTATATTCCTTTTCCATTCATCTATCAGTGGACATTTAGGTTGTTATCATGTCTTGGCTGTTGTAAATATGGATGTAATGAACATAGGGTACAAATACCTCCTTGAGACAGAGGTTTTCTTTTTTCCAGGTATATATACCCAGAAGTGGAACTGATGATTCATATGACAGCTCTATTTTTAGTTTTTTTCAGGAATCGCCACACTTTTCCATATTGTTGGTACCAATCTACATTCTTATCAACAGTGCACAAGGGTTCCATTTTCTTCACCAGCATTTATTATCTGTCTTTTTGATAATAGTCATTCTAATAGATGTGAAATGATACCTGTAATTCCCTGATGATTAGTGATGCTGAGCATGTATCTTTCCATGTACCTGTTGTCTATTTGAATATTCTCTTTGGAGAAATGTCTATTCAGGTCCTTTGACCATTTATTTTTTTAAAAAAGATTTTATTTATTTTTTTAAGAGAGAGAGTGGTGAGGAGGAGCAGGAGAGGGAGAAGCAGACTCCATGCTGAGTATAGAGCCCAATATGGAGCTCAATCTCATGATCCTGAGATCATGACTGAGCTGAAATCAAGAATTGGATGCCCAACTGACTAAGCCACCCAGGCACCATTTTTTGACCATTTCTTTATCAGTTGTATGAGTTCCTAATACAGGAATTCTTATTTGGCTTTGATCGTGAGTTGTGTGAGTTTCTAATATATTTTGGATATTAACCCTTTATCAGATCTGTATTTTAAAAACCCATTTTTCCTAATCTCTAAGTTGCCTTTTTGTTTTATTGATTGGTTCTTTTCCATGCAGAAACTTTTATAGTAATGAAACTTGTTGTTGTGGTTTTGGTGTCATATCCATAAAATTATTGCCAAGACCAATGTCAAGATTTTTTTCACTATGTTTTCTTCTAATAGTTTTATAATTTCATTTCTTACATGTAAGTATTTAGTTCATTTTGAGTTCATTTTTGTAAATGGTGTGAAATAGGAGTCCAGTTCCATTATTTGCATATTTCTAATACTTTGTTAAATAAAAGTAACAGGAATGGGATCCTTGTGGAGGATCCCATTGAGAGGAAAAGCTCTCAGTTTTCCACCTTTGAGTATGATAACTGTGAGCTTGTCATATATGGCCCTTATTATGTTAAGGTATATTCCCTCTATACCCACTTTGTTGAGATATTTTAATCATAAATGGATGTTGAATTTTATCTATTTTTTTATTCACTGTCCTGGTTTCTTATTTCTTTTTAAAATCTTCCTGTCTCAGGGATCCCTGGGTGGCTCAACGGTTTGGCGCCTGCCTTTGGCCCAGGGCGTGGGCCTGGAGTCCCGGGATCGAGTCCCACATTGGGCTCCCGGCATGGAGTCTGCTTATCCCTCTGCCTGTGTCTCTGCCTTTCTCTGTCTCTATGTCTATCATAAATAAATTTTAAAAAATCTTAAAATCTTCCTGTCTCATTTTTTGCTTTCTGTAGTTTTAATTGTACATCTCATGGGATTCTATTTCCTCTCCTCTCTTAGCATATCAATTATATTAAAAAAAACTCCTTAGGCAGTTGTCATAGCGTTTACAGTATATATTTGCAACTAATTTGGTTGTAGTCTAGTTTGAATTAACTAACTGGACTAAAGTAGAACTAATCTAGTTTATTTTCATCAGGTATTAGAAGACATGCAGACATGGTAATGCAGGAAGAAGTTTAACATATAGTTCCCTAGAAACAGAAGGCATGCCTTGCAAGGGCCATAGAAGGAAGCATTAGGGTTGTTCAGGCAGCAAAGGGAGCATGGAGGAAATGTGGACCAGAGCCTTTGTTGGTTCTTTAAGGGAGGAATGGGTAAGGCAAAGTAAGCAGGCATAGGTTTGGCTAGTTTGAATAATTTCGGCAGGCTTTCTTGCATAGAGACTGTGTCTAGTTTTCTGGTATCTGGCTCTAGTACCTGATTTTGGCAGGTGGAGAGTGGCCTGAGTATGTGAGCCTCATAAAAGAGGTGGTAGGGTATATGGGCTCTAGGTTGATTGGTTTCCATATGAAAGGCACACTTGCAGGTAAGTTGTTTTACTATCTTAATTGGGTAGCCCTGGGAGGAGTCTAGCATTGGCAAGGCCCCAGATATCTAAACATCACAATACAGAAAATTAAAGTCATTTCTGTAACGAATGCAATTAACCCATTAATACAATTTGATTCATATAACCAAATTTCAGGGATAATGAAATTACAGAATACGGCATAAGTTGTGCTAAACAGCAAAGAAAGCATTTTATTATGATAGTAAAAGGGAGAAACACAAGTGGAAGTATAAGGAATCCTTGTAGACCAGTGCATAACTAAATTAAAGTACCTCGTATATAATGAGTCTTTATTTTTTAAAAAATTTTTAAAGGAATTTATTTTTTATTTTTTTAAAGATTTTATTTATTTATTCATGATAGACCACACACCGAGAGAGAGAGAGATGGAGGGGGGGGGCAGAGACACAGGCAGAGGGAGAAGCAGGCTCCATGCAGGGAGCCCGACGTGAGATTCCATCCCTGGTCTCCAGGATCGTGCCCTGGGCCAAAGGCAGGTGCTAAACCGCTGCTCCACCCAGGGATCCCCTATAATGAGTCTTTATATACATGAAAGCAAGACATATTATGGATTAAGGATGCCTTCTCTGAATAGTTCTTTATTTGCCACTGTAGCCTGGGTCATAAGGAACCCATCACCTTTTTAAAGACTATTTTTTAAGAACAGTCTACGTTCACCACATAACTGAGTGAAAGGTAAGACAGACTACCCATATACCACTTGCCCACACACATGCACAGCCTCTCTCATTATCTACATCTCTCACCAGAATGGTATATATTTTACTAAGGATGAACCTACATTGACTCATCAAAATCACCCAAAGTCCATAGTTCACATTAGGACTCAATCTTGGCATTGTTTATGAGTTTGGACAAAAGATGATAGTTCTCCATTATCATAGTATTATTATGCAAAATATTTTCATTGCCCTAAAAATCCTCTATGTTCTGCCTGTTAATTTCTCCCCTCCCTGACTGCAAAAATGGACCTTTTTATTGTCTCCACAGTTTTTTTTATGGACTCCCATGTAGTTGGAATCATTCAGTATGTAGCCTTGCTTTTTTCACTTAGTAATATGCACTTAGACTTCCTGCATTTCTTTTCATGACTTGATAGCTCATTTCTTTTTAATGCTGCATAATATGCCATTGTCTGAAATAGATCACAGTTTATTTATCTGCTCACCTATTGAGGGGCATCGTGGTTGCTTGTGAGTTTTGGGAATTAGGAATGAAGCTTCTATAAACATCTTTGTGTAGAAATTGGAAATGATCCAAAGGAGAACAATACTTCATGAGGGTTATTAATTTTCTATTGCTGTGTGACCTATTACATCAAACTTAGCAGATGAAAACAATTCAGTTATGTGGGCCAAGAGTCTAGGTGCATGAGGTCAAGGTGTCAAGGAGTGCTGTAATTATCTCAGGGTTCAACATAGAAAGGATTTGCTTCCAAAGTTAGTCATTTTTCTATAGCAGATCTCATAAAATCTGTTTCCAACTCATGCATGTGGGCCTTTCTACAAGCCTACTTCATGATGTCACAGCTGGCTTCACCTAGAGAGACTGAGTGAGACTTAGAATCCAAGTCAGTCTTTTTTTTTTTTTCTTCTACCACATCACACAGGAAACCAGGAAGTCAGTCTTTTTATAATCTATCTTGGAAATGATGAGCCATCTGTTCTGCTACATTTAGTTAATTAGAAGAAAGTAAGTCCAACCTATACACACAGGGTAGGAATACACAAGGATGTGAATGCCAGGAAGTGGATCATTGGGATTCATGTCAGAGGCTGCCTACTACAAAGAGAATGTACAATTGATTGTTAAAAATAAAAGATTAAAGTCATTTTATTTAAAATGACTCAAAGAATTAATACAGTATGGTGTTTGAGACTCTGTTAGATTAGCTAGGTAGCTAGTATTGTCATTAAGTATTGTATTTTGAAATTAAACTATTTGTTCACTCATCCATATTTAATGTCTATGGTCCATATGCTTATATAACTCTACTACAGTTGTATCTACATAGGCATTTTGAATGCATTGATTTTAAAAATGAGTTTATGTACTATTTTTTATTATTTAGCATAGCATATACTAACTTTTTATTATAGTAATTTTATTATAGAATAGTATAAGATTCTTAGCTAACTCTTTTCTTTTTCCTTATATTTAGTATCCAGAGGGTTTATCCTTGGAGTCATACACTGTCAGTATCGTGCAGTTGCTTGGCTTTAATCTGGGATTGAGTTATGATGATCCTGACATTTGCTATTGTTCAGGAGATGTTTGCACAATGTCACGTAAAGCAGTGTAAGATAATTTTCTTTATTGCACATATTCCTTTAAAAATTTTTGTTTGTTTTGGTGAGGAATTTTTATACTTCTATTAACCAAACTGCATTGACACTTACAGAACACTATACCCAACAACTATAGAATACATTCTTTTCAAGTACAATGGAACACATGCCAAAATAGGACCAACACTCTTGCAGGCCTCTCCATGGCTGATGAAACTCTTCCTCCTTCCTAAATTTTGGAGTTTGGCTTGTATTTTTCTCCCTTGGCCAAATTGAAAGCAACCTCTAGGGAAAAAGCATATGAATTGTGTAAATTCAGTAATGCCGCATAAAGCTAAATGCTTTGATAATTCCATTTAAAACTGGCATTGTACAATAAAGGATGAACAGTACAATTCATATTAACAATTAAGTAAATTGTTTTATTTAGAAAGACGTTAAATTGTAAATAAATAACACCATGACCCATTGAGAGAGACTGCTGAGGAAAGGAAAACACTTTATTTTAGTAACATTAATAATATATTTTCCCTGCTTTATAAGTAGGGGACCCTATATTTCCATTTTGCTTGGGTTCCCACAAATTATGTGGCCAGTCCTGGTTCTTCCACATAAAGACTTGGTGTGCTTAGTATGTTCAATTTAAATTATTTTAGTTGGTGTGTAGCGTTATCTCATAGTGGTTTTAACCTGCATTTCTCTCTAAGTTAATGATATTGAATGATGTTGAACATATTATCATGCTTAATAGCTTTGTATATCTTCTTTGAAGATCCTATTCAAAAATCCTGTCAATTTAGAGAAAAACAAAGTAGAAATTTTCACACTTTTATTGAGTTGTAAGGATTGATTATATTCTGGCTCGGAGTTCTTTACCAGATACCTGATTTTCAAATATTTCTTTCTTATTGTGCCTTTTTTGAGAAAAATTTTTTGATGAAGTATAATTTATCAATTTTTTGCATCATGGTTTTATAGCTCTTTTATTAATTTTTATGATACATTTTGAATAAATTATGTATATGTGTTTAAGTTCCTTTTTATTTTTGCTAGGTAGGTTTCTGGTTATTCCAATGTCATTGTTTGAAAAGATCATCCTTTCCCTCACTTAATTAATCTTTTGTACTTTCATGTGTATTTTATTATCAGCTTTCTAATTTTTATGAAAACTCTTGCTAAGATTTTGGTAAGTATTGTGTTATTTAATTGCATAGGCCAATACTGAGAGAACTGCCATCTTAATAATGTTGAGTCTTTTAATCCTTGAGTATGATATATGTCTTTATTAATTTGGGTCTTCTTTAATTTTTCTCAGCAATATATTGTTTTTTACAGTTTACATATCTTGTACTTATTTTGTTAAATTTATCTTCAAATATTTTATTCCTTTTTATTTATTTTTTTACTATTATGAATAGAATTGTTTTCTTTATTTCATTTTCAGATCGTTCATTGCTAGTTCATTTGCTGTATTGCCAGTCCAGTGGAAAGCTTTTCTGGTAGGCAGGTTACTATTACTAGGTTCCCCTGTCAGTATTAGTCTGTCCCAAACCTAATCAATACTGGGGTTTCCTCTGAGAAGGACATGAAGTGCAGCTAGAACAGTATAGGTTCACTTACAACCCCTTTCTGCTGTTTTCCCATGTTCTAACTGTGTAATTTCTGGCCAGGGCTTCCAGCTTTAAACAATTTGTGTTTAGTTTCTACAGAACTTTGGCATCTGCCAAGAATTTAGAATCACATTCTCTGTTCAGCTGTTAATGTTGGAATCCATATTTAGTTTTATAAGATTTTCCCTGTTTTTAGTTTTGAGCTTTTGGCTCATGAATTTTATTCATTTGTTGATAAGAAATGTAAGAGTGGAGTATTAATAAAATTCAATTTAGTTCTATAATGTCAAGAATTTAGAAATTAAGGGCTCAGTTGATTAAGCACCTGACTCCTGATTTTGGCTCAAGTCATGATCTCAGGATTGTGAACTTGACCCTGGTGTGGAGCCTGCTTAAGTTTCTCTCTCCAGGGGGAGGGGTAAGGGGGAGGTAGGGTAAGAGGTGGGAGGAGTAGGGGCACCCTGTGATTGTCCTGTTCCTCAAACACAGCCAGATAGTTATAAAATCATTATTAACACCCAAGAAATCAATCAGATTCTGAAAGAACAAAATCTGCCGAGTCTTAAGTAGAAAAATGGCCACATTTTGGGAGGTAAGAGGTGTGTAAGTTCATTTGGGATAGATAAAGCTGTGGATCTGATGGTAGGGAGGGAACTTGCTTATAGCTGCTATTGCAAGGTATTAGAAGCTGCAGAGCACAAAATCTGAACCTTTGGAAGTTTGCTACTGTCTGGAATGTGCCTGGCTTAAAGCTCCTTAGATGGCAAAGAAGGATAGAATCCCAAGAGTGACAGGGTGCACTGAGGATACCCTGGAATGCAGGAAGAATGGGTGGTGCCAAGTTGATGCACTGTTCCCAGGCATGGGAACCAGGAAGCCAGAGGAGAGGAGCAGATATTAGTGCTGGCTTTTACTATAAACTATGAACTGTGGCATGGTCGTGCAACAGTTTTCCTGGGATGAGAGCAGTGAGTCTTGTTGCCAGCTTTCTGCTATAAACTTCGAACTGCTAAATGGTCGTGTGACTACTTTCCTGGGACTGACTGGCATGCATGGTGACATCCTCCCCAGGAGGAACAGTGCAGGTCCATGCCACAAGAGTTCCTGAAATTTGGAGTTTTGAAACTCAGTTGCATGCCTGAGATAGAAAGGCTTGGACACAGGCAGGGTGAACATAGGGTTCAGATGGAAACCGGGGACACAGATGTGACTGATTGCTCTTCTGTGAGGGCTCACTGAAGAGTAGGAGGTACAAACTTCCAGCTTGGAGGCTAGAAAGCTGGTCACAGCAATTTTCATCCCCACCATCAGTGTTGAAAGGCTTCAGGAAACAAAACAGTACCACCTAGTGAAGGCCATGGCCACCTACACTTAGCTCTGCCGCCCCCTGTGCCCTGGAAATGCATTCCCACCAAAACAAGTCAGCCTGAGAATCAGCACAGCAGGGCTCTTCCCAGAATGCCAGCACAAACAACTAGCTCACACTAAGATTATTGGACACAGAGTACTGCAAGCATTAGCTCTAGGGGAAGTAGGATGTAGCTTCCTTTTTACTTTTATTCTTTTATTCTTTTTTCATTTATTTTATGTTTTCTGATTCCTTTTTAAATCTTTTATTATTAAATTTTAAAAGTTTTATTGTTATATATATATGTACACATATATGTAGTTTGTTTTTTTCTTACTTCCATCTTACTTCATTTCTTTTTTTATCTTGGGACCTAGATTCTTTTAACAAGCAGACCAAAACACACCTTGTTTTTTGTTTTTCTTGTCCCCCCACCCCCGCTGCCCCATTTTCTTTGTTTTACTTTGTTGTTGTTGTTGTTTGATCTTCTTTCTCTTTCTTTTTTTTCCTTTCTGGACAAAAAGATGAGATGGAAGAATTCACCCCAAAATAAAGAACACGAGGTAGAACACATGGCCAGGGATTTAACCAATATATATATAAGTAAGATGTCTGAAGTAGAATTTAAAGCGATTGTTATAAGGATACTAGTTGGGCTTGAAAACGACATAGAAAACACTAGAGAATTCCTTACTGTGGAGATAACAAAACTAAAATATAGCCAGGCCAAAATTAAAAATACTATAACCAAGATGCAGTCCCAAGTGGAAGCCACAAACACAAGGATGGAGGAATCAGAAAAGTGGATTAATGATATAAGAAGATAAAATTATGGAAAATAATGAAGCTTAAAAGAAGAGGGAGAGAAAACTGTTAGATCACCAAGATAGACTTAGGGAACTCAGCAATTCCATAAAGTGAAATGATATCCATATCATAGGAGTCCAAGAAGAAAAGCAGGGAAAAGAGGCAGAAGGTTTATTAGAACAAATTATAGCTGAGAACTTCCCTAATCTGGGGATGGAAATGGGCATTCAAGTCTAAAAAGAACAGAGAACTCCCCTCAAAATCAACAAAAAGAGGTCAATTCCATGACATATCACAAGGAACTTGCAAAATCCAAAAGACTCCACCCCAAAATTGCTAGAACTGATACAGGAAAATTCAGTAAAGTCACAGGATATAGTCAATGCACAGAAGTCTGTTGCATTTCTATACACCAACAATGAAGCAGCAGAAAGGGAAATAAAGGAATCAATCCCATTTGCAATTGCACCGAAAACCATACGATACCTAGGAATAAACTTAACCAAAGAGGTAAAGGATCTATACCCTGTAGAATGTATAAAGAAATTGAAGAAGACACAAAAAATGGAAAAACATTCCATGTTCATGGATTGGAAGAACAAATATTGTTAAAATGTCTATGCTATCCAACATACACATTCAATGCAATCCCTATCAAAATAACACTAGCATTTTTCAGAGAGCCAGAACAAAGAATCTTAAAATTTGTAAGCAACCAGAAAAGACCCCAAACATCCAAAGTAATGTTGAAAAAGAAAAGCACAACTGAAGGCATCAGAATTCCAGACTTCAGGCTGTTTACAAAGCTGTGATCATCAAGACAGTATGGTAGTGGCACAAAACCAGACACATAGATTAATGGAAGAGACTAGAGAATCCAAAAATGGATCCTCAGTTCTCTCTATAGTCAACTAGTCTTCGAAAAAACAGGAAAGAATATCCAGTGGGGGGAAAAGAATGTCTCTTCAACAAATGATGTTGGGGAAATCAGACAGCCACCTGCAGAAGAATAAAACTGGATCACTTTCTTACACCATACACAAAGCAAACTCAAAGTGAATGAAAGACATAAATGGGAGACAGAAAACCACCAAAATCCTTGAGGAAATCACAGGCAACAACAACCTCTTTGACCTCAGCTGCAGCAGCTTCTTGATAGACACATCTCCAGAAGCAAGGGAAAGAAAAGCAAAAATGAACTCTTAGGACTTCATCAGGATAAAAAAGCTCCTACATAGCAAAGGAAACAGTCAACAACACTGAAAGGCAACCCACTGAATGGGAGAAGATATTTGCAAATGACATATCAAATAAAGGGCTAATATCCAAGATCTATAACGGACTTGTCAAACTCAATACCCAGAAAACAAACAATCCAGTCATGAAATGGGCAGAAGACATGAGCAGACATTTCTCCAAAGAAGACCTACACATAGCCATTGATTGGCACATGAAAAAATGCTCCATATCACTTGTCATCATAGGGTGTATTAGGTTATGCAAAATAAGTCAGTCAGAAAAAAATATATGACTTCACTAAGATGTGGAATCTAGGAAACAAAACAGATGAACATAGGGGAAGGGAAGGAAAAATAAGATAAAAAAGAGAGAGACACAAACAATATGAGACTCATCAATAGGGAACAAACAGGGTTGCTGGAAGTGGGCAGAAGGATGGGGCAATTGGGTGATGGGTATTAAGGGGGGCATTTGGTTGCCTAATTTGTTGGCATATAATTATTTGTAATCTCTTAGGATTGTATTTCTTCAGTGTCAACAGGTTTTTATTTGAAATGTTCAATTATGTTGAGCAAAAGCTCTAAAATACTATTAAAATTAATACAAACATGTTTATATTATCATTACAAGAATTTTGTTATATTAAAATCATATTAAAATTTAAAAAATGTTAAATACTGAGGTTTCAAATTTAAAATTCAGTTGTTTGGCATTGGGAAAGTAAATAAAATGAACACAGTGCTTATATTTACAGATTTAATAATGGTCACAAGATAGATAAAAAAAATACTGTGACTTTTTAAAAACAGGATGGATGACAATAAAAAGATTTTGTATTTTTTTTCATTACAATAATTTTCTTGGTGAAACTTAAAATGTGTGATACAACAATAGTATGTTTTGCAATGCAGTGAATATTTTAAAAAATGTGCTTTTTTTCCCCCACAATGCTTTTTAAATCTCTTTTCAGAATACCATACATTAGTGGAAATGCAGATATACAGCAATAATTTTTGTCATATCCATTTTTTAAAAATATTTTAGGCAGTCTGGGGGTGTAAAGGAGTTTAGCACCTGTAATTTGGATGACTTCAAATACTTAGCTTCACATTCTGGCTTTGAATGTCTTCAGAACATCCTTCCTGAAATACCAGTTTATAAACAAAGACAGAGGAGAGTATGTGGTAATGGGAAATTGGAAGAAGGTGAACAATGTGATTGTGGCACTATACAGGTTAGTAGAAAATTTTAAATTAAAAAAATTCCTATATGTATCTGTATATAGGTAAAAAGTATGTGTATATATGTGTATAACAGGTAAAAAAGATGAAGACCTTGTTTCTTAGAAAAACAAATGGAAAAAGATCGACTTTGGGGAAGATGGAAGCCTTCAAGTTTCTGATTTTTGCCTTTTTTTTTGAAGTGGTACCAAAAGCCTTTTAGATAATGTTTACCTTCATAGATTGCCTTCTGATATTTAGTGTATGTGTCAACTCCAAATTCATAATTAGTTATCACGAAGGGTGTCTAAGGATTTGAGATATACCCTTAATACAAACAATAACAAAGACAGGAATATCTAAAGACAATAGACTGTTAACAGTGGAATTGCAAAATGCATTGTTTGCTATATAAAGCAGAAAGCTTTCTATTGACAGATGATGCCAGTTGAAAGTATATTTTTAAAAAAATCTATCACCTGTAGAAAATATAAAAATGTAGCTATAGAAAATTGTGGCTCTATGACTCAGTGTGAGAGGAGAACAGATTTCAGGGATGAAAATCACTGGAAATACAGGGGAAAACCCTGAAAGTGAGAGAAACTGTGAAAGTGGTACAACCTAAAATCTGATGTTCAATTTTACACATATTTGGCTTACTGCTAAAATATGCATGGCCCAGAATTACCCTATAGGACAAAAAAATAGGATGAGACTCTTAAAGATATAGGTGCCCCAGGTGAGCCCTGTGTGTTTGGGACTGCAACTGGAAATTAAAGAGAAACCTTAAGAAATGAGGAAATTACAGATAATTTGTACTCTGAAACCTAAGTGTTCTCTCTGCCTAAATCCTTGGCTGAATGTCACATTCACCAGAGAATCAGGCTAAAAATTCAGCAGTTAGAAGCCATATGAGTTGAGCAGAGATAGTTGTTGGAGAGATAAAGTTTATAGTTTGTACCCAGGTTGCTTAACTGCCTCCTGGGCAAAAAATAAACAAACAAAAAGCATCTAGAAGGATACAGCTGAATACAGGCATTATATTGTTGTACCTATAATCTAACTATTAACCAAAAATTACTAGACATTCAAAGAATTGGGAAAATGTGAACCAGATTTAGGAAATATATGCAGTTAAGGGAAACTGACTCTGAGAAGTCAAAGATATTGTATTTATCAGATAAAGACTTCACAGTAGTTATTTTTTAATATATTAGGAGCATTAAAGGAAATTATGCTCAAATAATTCAAGGAAAAAAATTATCCTTGTGAATGAGCAGCTAAAGTATATCAATAGTAGAAGTTCACTATAAAAAAAACCCATATAAATTTAAAGTCTAGAAATGAAAAGTACAATAACTGAAATAAATCAAAAAGCCGAAGAATTAATGAACTTGACCAAAAGCAGAATAATCAATGAAGTTGATCAATAGAACAATAAAAACATATAATCTATGGAACAGAGAGGAAAAGAGTTGAAGAAAAACAACAAAACCTTAGATGCCTGAGAGGAAATATTAAGCCCGATGTAAGTGTAATTGGATTTCAAGATAAAGGAAAGAGAAAATAGGTGACAGAAAAAAATTTGTAGGAGTAGTGCTGATTATTTTCCAAATTTGAAGGAAAACATTTACTTATGAATCCAAGATGCTCGTTAAACTATAAGTATATAGGCACGAAAAAACTCCACTTCTATACACAGATCAATAAAACCCCCAGAGTCCCAAGATAACAGGAAAACTTAATTTCAGCCTAAAAAAATGACATATTAGGTACAGGATACAATGATACAAAATATAGCTAACTTCCTAAAAGTCATGGAGGTCAGTAGACTTTTAAATGACAAACATACTGAAAGAAAAAAGATCAAGGAAAAAGATATCTATATTCAAAGAAGTTATCTTTTAAAGTGGAAGCAAATAAAATTATTCTCAGTTAAGCAAAAGCTGAGACAGTATGTCACAATAAACTTACACTACAGAAAATTCTAAGACTTTAAAATGTTTTAGGCTGAAGGGCCAACACAATAGATGATCAGTCTGATTTATAAGAGGATGAGCAAGGGAATTGGTAAATATGTGAGTAAATATAAATAATTATATGTGTCCTTTTTCTTTTCTGCTGTTAATTTTACTAACTACATTATATACACGCACAATATGTAAATACATATAATTATTCACTATGCATTGATATATACACCATACATATATGTGCATATAAATATCTATTTACATTTGTATTTATTATGCACATATACACCCATATATGTATGGATATGTATGTGTTAATGGATTAATATATGTATATATGCATATAAACACTAATATACATACATAAGCACATATACACACTTATGTGTATATACCTGTGTCTACATATCTACAGCTATATAATAATATAACAGCACTAAATATGAAAGGGTACATTGAAAAAAGCTGTTACAAGGTTTCTATAATTTACTTGAAGAAAATCGGTAGTAATTTTAAGTAGATTATAGTATTTCAAAGAAACTGTAAATCCTAGGGCAAATATTGAAAAATTATACAGACATACAGCTAAAAAGCCAATAGAGGATTTATTGGCTAGATACAAAACATATTTCATCAGCATAAAATAAGACAAGAAGGGAAAAATTGAGGAACAAACACAAGATGAGCTAGAGACAAATGGCAAAATAACAAATTGAAATACAGGTGTATTAATAATTACGTTAAATATAAATAGGACAGGCACTCTAATCAAAAGGCAAAGGTTGTCAGACTAGATAAAAATCAAGTGACAATCACATGCTATCAGTAAGAGATTCTTTTTAACCCCAAATACTCTGTATTGTAGAAAGTAATAGAACAGAAAAGGATATAACAAGCAAACAGCAAATATAAAAGAGCTATAGTGACTATATTAATATATAGTGTAGAGATATAGTAATGCTTCAAAATGATAAAAGGATAAATACATAAGATATAACAATAATAAATATATAAATTCATAAAAACATATTTACATATATACACACATTAAATCTTCAAATTTCATGAAGCAATCACTGGCAGAACTAATGGGAGAAACTTAAAAATCTACTATCATATTTGGAGATTTATTTCGCATCTCTCATTAACTGATAGAACAACTAGAAAAAAAAAGCAAGGATATAGAAGACCTGAACAGTACTACAAACCACCTTAATGTAATGATATTTATTGGTTACTATATTTAACAACTTAAATATATAATTCCTTTAAAAGGAAATTGGAATATTTATTAGGATAGAATATATTTTGAAGCATGAAATAAATCTCAACATATTTATTTTATGTTGAGAATTAAATTAGAAATCAAGTTTAATAAAATATCTTAAGAAGCCCCCAATATTTGGAAATTAAACTGTAACTTCTAAATGGCCCTTGGCTCAAAGAAAAAATTACAAAAGCAATTTTAGGATATAGATTTAACATTATGTACATTTAAACATAATGTCAAAATCTATGAGATTCATTTAAAACATTACAAGGAAAATCTATAGAAATAAAAGATTATATTAGAGAAGAAGAAAGGTAAAAAATCAATTAGAATGCTTCAGGTAACTAAAATACTAGTCTAAGTTAAACCTAATATAAATAGAAGGAAATAATGATAAAGATAAAAGTAGAAATCAATTAGATAGAAATCAGAGAATGAAAATAAAAGCCAGTGCTTTGACAATAATCAGTGCTTTTGACAATAATATTTGATAGGTCTCTTGCTGTGCTGATGAATAATCAGTGCTTTTGACAATAATATTTGATAGGTCTCTTGCTGTGCTGATGAAAGAGATATGAAAGAAAAAAGAAATTTCTAGTATCAGGAACAAAAGAGGATACATTACTTACTGCACATCCTACATATGTTTAAAATAAGGAATATAAAAACTACTCTGTATAAATAAATTTGGCAATTTAGTTGGAATTGGCAAGTTTCTTAAAAGACAAATTATCATAATTGATGTGAGAAGAGACCATTTGAATTTGTCTATTTTACAGACTTGTACGCATAAAGCCTGCTGTGACCCTAGATCGTGTGTAATAAAAACTGGTAAACAATGTGGTTCTGGGGAATGCTGCACGCTAGATTGCAAGGTAAGAGGCAATCTATTTTATAGTAGCTCAGCATTAAATTCCTTGTATTTCTTGAAATACTTGTTTCAAAGAGATGGAAAGTATGTTAATATCCTATCAGCCCTTCTCATTGTATCATATCCAAAAACATTGGACCCCTCTTACTCTTCTGTCCATTCAATAATCTGTCATTTCCAGGACTCTCATGTACATAATGCTTGATGATTCTCCTCTCTCAACTTGACTTCACATCTCTATACTATATTACAAATCTTTCTTGTACCCATTGAGATATTTCTGTAATCAAAATACATCTGAGCAACCCTCTTAAGGTTTTTTCTTTTTTAAAAAAATAAATTCAATTAGAGTTCAGTAATTCTTCAGTTGCATGGAACATCCAGGTCTTATTTTCTAACACCATATCTTACATGGGGTCAAGAAGTTAGTTTTGTTTTGTTCTTTTCCATTAGCTAAATTCTCTTCATCTTCTTGTAAAGTCTTCTTGCACACTTGTGTGCAAGTGTGTGTTCCTTTGCAGTTCAGTTATTGTTACAATCAACCAACCCCTCTTTATTGAAAACATTTAAAGAATTCCTGAATAATTTACCTACACCAGAACAATTAACTGGAATCCTAAAGAAAAAAGAAACTTCTGAAAAAGGCAAATGGCAGATGTCCATAAGATTGGAGAATGAATAAGCTTTTATCTTTAATTTTTTCCCCAAGATTTATTGAGATAAATTGACATATAACATTGTGTAAGTTTAAGGTGTACAATATAATGATTTCATATGAGTATATATTTTTAAATGATTGCAATAAGGTTAAAACATCCACCACTTTACATAGAAAGAACACTTAACATTTAGTAAGAAACTTTCAAGTAAATAATATATTATTAACTTTAGTCACTATGCTGTACGTTAGATCCCCAGACTGATTCATTTTATTGCTGAAAATTTGCACCCTTAACCGACATCTTTCCGTTTCCCCACAGTTTTATTTCTTGTTTTCTGATTTGGATGCCTTTTAATTCTTTTTTCTTGCCTATTTGCTCTTACGAGGACTTCTAATGCTTTATTAAGTGGTAAGAATGGAGAACTTTGTCTTATTTTTTATCTCATAGGAAGATTTCAGCTTTTCACTATTGAAAATCATTAGTTCAAGTTTGTCATATATAGCCTTTATTATATTGATATATGTTTGTTCCATACCAAAACTGTTGAAAGCTTTTGTCATAAAAGTGTGTTGCATTTTGTCAGATTTTTTTTCTGCATCACTTTGGAGGGTTATATGAGTTTTACCCCTACTTCTATTAATGGGGTGTATTATGTGCATTGATTTCTGTGGTTCAATCATACTTGCATGCCAGGAATACATCTCACTTGATCTTGGCATATGATACTTTTAATGTGCTGTTGAATTTGGTGTGTTAGTATTTTGTTGAGAAAGTTTGCATCTGTATTCATCAGGGATATTGGCCTGTAATTTTCTTTTCTTGTAGTGTCCTTACCTGTCTTTGGTATCAGAGTAAAGTTGGCCTTATAAAATGAGTTTGGGAGTGTTCCCTCATTTTTAATTTTTGGGAGTCAGAAATATAAGCATTAATTCTTTAAATATCTCATAGAATTCCCCTGTGAAACCATCTACTTCTGGTCTTTTCTTTGTTAGAAGGTTTAATAATAAATTCAGTCCCTTTAGTTGTGATTGGTTTGCTGAAGTTTTCCATTTCTTCATGATTCAGTCTTGCTAGGTTGTCTGTCTCTAGGAATTTATTCATTTCTTCTAAAGGGTTATGCAGTTGGTAGGTAGATAATAGTTATAGTTGCCTCTTATGATACTTTGTATTTTTATTATATCAATTTTAGTGTCTCCTCTTTCTTTCATAATTTTATTTTATTGAGTCCTATCACTTTTTCTTTGTTAGTCTAGCTAAAGATTTGCCTTTTTTTTTAATCCTTTCAAAACCCAACTCCTGGTTTAATTGATTTTTTTTCCCGTTTGGCTCTTTGGTCTGTTCCATGTATTTCTGCCTGGTCTTTGTTATTTCCTCCCTTATACTAACTTGGGACTAAGTTTGTTTTCCTTTTTTACTTTCTTTGGGGATAAAGTTAGGTTATTTGAGATTTTTTTAATGTAGACATTTATTGCTGTAAACTTAGAACTACTTTTGCTATATCCCTTATGTTTTGGTAATGTTTTTTGTTTTGTTTTGTTTTATTTTTGTTTATTTCAAGATGCTTTTCTGATTTTGTTTTTCCTTCTTTGGTCCATTGGTTGTTCAGGAGTATGATGTTAAGTTGCATATTTTGTGAATTTTTCTGCTTTTTTTTAAGGTTTTATACCATTGTGCATGGGAATTATATTAGATTTTATTTCAATTCTCTTAAATTTCATAAAACTTGCTTTGTGGGCCAACATATGTTTTATCCCAGAGAATGTTCCATGTGTGTTTGAGGAGAATGTGTATTTTGTTCCAGTTGGAAGGTCCATTTGGTCTATAGTTTTATTCAGGCCTGCCATTTTCTTCCCGATTCACTTTCTCATTGATCTATCCAATGTTAATAGTAGGGTATTGATGTCCTTTACTATTATTGAATTGCTGTCTATATATCCCTTCAGTCTGTCAATATTACTTAAGTTTTTAGGTACTCCAATATTTGGTGCATATATAGTTAAAACAAGTGTTATATTCATTTTTCTTGTTTTTTTTTGTGTGTGTGTTTGTGTGCAAGTGTGTGTGTGTGTGTGTGTATGTGACTGATTTGATTGCAAGTCTATTTTATCTGATTTAAGAATAGCAAACCCTGCTGTCTTTTGGTTACCATTTGTATGGAATATTTTTTCCTTTCCTTTATTTTCGGCATAAAAATGTCCTTAAAGGTAAATTGAGCTTCTTATAGCCAGTTTATTATTGGATCTTGCTTTTTATCCATTTTCCACTCTGTCTTTTGGTTAGAGAAAATCCATTTATGTTTAAAGTAATCACTGATAGTTAAGAACTTTCTATTGCCATTTTGTTAATCATTTTCTGGTTTTATTTTTTTGTGTTCTCTTTCTCTTCATTCTTCTCTTGCTGTCTTTCTTTGTGCTTTATTTTGTATTTTGTATGTTGTGATTTTATTGGTAGTGGTGTGCTTTGATTTGTTTCTCTTTCTTCATTGTGATCATCATAAGGCTTATACAAAACATTTTATAGATACAATAGTCTATTTTATAAGTTTTCTTAAAAGATTGTATTTATTTATTCATGAGAGACATAGAGAGAGGCAGAGACATAGAGGGAGAAGCAGGATCCTTGTGGGGAGCCCAATGTGGTACTTGAACCCAGGACCTTGGAATCATGCTCTGAGCTGAAGTCAGATGTTCAACCACTGAGCCACTCAGGCATCCCTATTTTTTAAGTTTTTAATTCTAGTTACTTAACATACAGTGTTATATTAATTTTAGGTATACAATATAATAATTCAGTATTCCAGTAGTTCCATATTTCTCCCTGTGGTCATCACAATAAGTTAAGTCCTTAATTTCCATCACATATTTAACCCCTTGCCTCACTTACCTTCCCTCTGATAACCATCAACTTGTTCTCCATAATTAAAAATCTGTTTCTTGATTTGACTCTCTGTCTCTCTTTTTTTCTTGTTGCTTATTTGTTTTATTTCCTAAGGCCCACATATGAGTGAAATCATATGGTATTTGTCTTCCTCTCTCTGATTTATTTCACTAAGTATTATACTCTAGCTCCATCCAAGTCATTGCAATGGCAATATTTCATTCTTTTTAATGCCTGAATAATATTCCATTGCATATATATACCACATCTTCTTTACCCATTCATCAATCATTGGACACTTAGGCTACTTCCATATCTTGGCTATTGTAAATAGTGCTGCTACAAACATCTGGGTGCATGTATCCCTTTAAATTAGTGTTTTTGTTTTCTTTGGGTAAATACAATAATAGTAAATAGTGCAATTGTCAGAGTATAAGGTAGTTTTATTTTTATTTTTTAATTTTTTTATTTAAATTCCCATTTAGTTAAAATACAGTGTAATCTTAGTTTCAGGTATACATATAGTGATTCAAAACTTCCATACAACACCTGATGCTCATCACAAGTGCACTCCTTAATCTCCATTACCTATAATAGTCTGTTTTAAGCTGATAATTACCTATCTTCAATCACATACTAAAGCTTTACATTTCTAATTCTCATTTAATTCTCCACATTTTGTGCTATTAACATCACACTTTGCATCTTTTTATATTGTGCATCCTTTAACAAATCGTTGTAACAATATTTATAATACTATAACTTTTTACTTTACTTTTACAAGTCTTTTAGCTTTTGTACTACAGATAAAAATATTTTCCACCATTACAGTAGTAAGATATTCTGAATATGAGTCTGTTTTTACATTTACCAGTGAGTTTTGTACTTTCATATGTTTTTATAAGTTAGTGTCCTTTCATTTAATTTTGATGAAATCCCTAGAGATTTCTTATAAGACAGGTCAAGAGGTGATGAGCTCACTTAGCTTCTGTTTATCTGAGAATGTCTTTAACTCTCTTAATTTCTGAAGGACAGTTTTGCCATGTATAGTTTTCTTATCCAGCATGTTTTTTTCTTTTGGCATTTTAAATTTAGCACCTCACTGTCTCCTCGTTTACATTTTTTTTTTTTGCACAGAAATCTCCTGATAACCTTATATGGATTCCCATATGTGTAATTTTTCTTTTCAATTTTTGCTTCAAAAGTTTTCCTTTGACTTTTCACATTTTAATTATAATTTGTCTTGGACAAACTTAGATTGTTCTTGCTTGAGTCATTTTAGCTTTCTGTTCCTGCCTTTCTATACCTATTCAAGATTTGGGAAATTTTTATCTATTATTCTTTAAAAAATCTTTCTACTTTTTCTCTTCTTTCTACTTCAGGGACTCTCAAAATATGAATTTAATTTGCTTATATTGTCTCATAATTCATGTAGGCTTTCTTCACTTTTTTTTTCTTTTTGCCCATGTAACTGGCTAATTTCAAGTCAATAGTATTCAAGTTCACTTATTCTTTCTTCCGCATGATTGATTCTTATGTTGAAGCCCTTTAATGAATTTTTTATTTCTGTTATTTTCTTCAACTTGAAGATTTCTGTTTAGGTCTCTTTAATGTTTTCTATTTCTTTATTCTATTTTATTCTTACATGTTTTCCTGATTTTGTTCGGTTATCTATATGTGTTCTCTTGCATTTCACTGAGTTTCTTTAAGATGATTATTTTGAATTTTTGTGAAGCAACTCATGGATCTCCATTTTTTTTAGATCTCCATTTTTTTTGTGGTTGGTTACTCTAGCTTGATCAGTTTCTTTTTATGGTGTCATAGTTGCCTGATTCTTTGTGATCCATGTAGCCTTGGTTGATATCTGTGTGTCTAAAAGAGTAAACAACTCTTGCAGTCTCTATAGAATGCTTTCTGCAGGTAAAGATCTGTCAATTCCTAGGCTGATGGGGTTAACTCCAGAATTGACAGTTGATGGGTTAGAACCATTTTACAAGACTGCTGCTGGGTCTGTAGTGAGATCTGTAGTTGTTGAGCTTATTAACCTTGGGCTTGGGTGGGCATGGTCCTATTTGATTCCTATATGGGATTTCCTCTAGTACTTTGTTCAGTAGGATGACAGTGGAATAAGGGTATGCTTTAGGGCCCATAATTGGAGGCTCACACAGCATCTTATTACCAGTTGTGAGCATGGGTGTAACTCCCACTAGGTTCCTAGGAGGGCTCCTGCCAGATCACTTGATGGATCCTTTGTGGGCAAAGATAGCCCTGACCATGGCTTTGAATGGCTGGAACTGTGTTCCTGTGCTCTTTCAGGATCCATGACCAGGATTGAGGTCTGGGGGCCTAGCTCTGGAGGCACAGATGGGCATGTCTCCTGCCAGGTCCCTGAGTAGGGTGGAGAACTCTCTGATAATGGCTGATAATGGGGCTAGATCCAAGTTTTCAGCCATTTCAGGATCTTTTTAGGTACAGTCTAGAATATATTCTGATGGGTCCTTGTGTTGGGAGGACAGCTGGCAGGCTATGGCTTGTAGGGAATGAAGCTTATAATTGGGTCATTTCTGGATCTCCAGGGGTACATACAGGAGTGTATCCTGCTGATTTTCTCATCCAGCAGGAATGCTGATGGGCTGCAGCTGTGAGGGGATTAGAGTCAAATATAGAAGTTTTTCCAGATTTCTGGGAGTATAGACAGAAGGGTTTCCTGACAGGTCCCTTTGTTGGCAGGACTCTTAGTGGATTGAGGCTGAGAGGGGACTACCACATAATATGGGGCTCTTTTTGGGCTTCCAACACAATTGGGAATGTTTCCTGTGAAGTTCCTTGGCTGGCAAGATTGTTTGGGAACTGGGAGAGGGGCTGGAGCTGAATATAGGGCCTGTTCTGAATCTTTGGTACAGATGAGAGTGTCTCCTGTCAAATCCCTCTATCAGCAGGATGGTTCTCAGGCTGTTGCTGGTAGGAGCTGGAGCCTAGTCACAGGACCCTTTCAAAATAGTCAAACTAAGTGTGTGGTGCTTACCTCCAGGTACTCCTGGACCACAGCTGATTCTGGGGCAATTTGAGGGTGTACATCTGGGATTAAGGTTTGTGTGCTTCTTACTCATGCATGGGTGGATGTGACTCCTGGGTACCTTGGCATATGATACTTATAGCAGGATCATTGCCACTTGTGGCTGAGACAAGTCTTCAGGTATAGAGCTATTTCTGGGTCTTTAGTTGAGTCAGCAAGTAGCTGCCTGGGTGAGGGCAACTCACCCAACTCACCCAACTTTTCAAATTGGGTTTCCTCAGACTTAAAGTTCACCTGGGTTTTGGTGTCTCCTACCTGGATTACAGAGTTTTGCTGGAGACACTTTTGTCTGTGGATTGCTGTCATGTATTTTTGCTGAACAGAAATATGAGTAGAGGATTCTTATTCTGCCATCTTGTGACATCATTCTTTGGATATGGTTTTAAAACTAAGTTGTAGGATACAGAAGCAGTTTCAGGAAACTGTCATTCTCAAAAAATTATAAGGGTTGACCTCTTTGAATTAAGACAATGTTATAAGAAGAGAACTGAGAGCAATAAAATTGACGGTATATGAAATATTACAGATAAACTACATTTGCAAATTATGCATGAAATCAACACTAATCTTAGTGAATACCTAAATTTCTGTCCCTCAAATGAATCATAGAGTTGGAGGACAAATATTAAGCAGGTAGAGCCAAATGTAAGGATTAGACCAGAAGGAAAAATAGAAAAAAGATGGTACTGGAAATATTAAGTTTTCTTAATATCAAAGAAAAATTGGTGTAATTCAGTTAAATGTGGCAGCTAGACACCACTCTTCTTTGCTCATATCCTTAAAACTAATGTGCAGTAACAAAGTGCGGAGAAAACAACAAACAAAAGAGACAAATAAAAACTCAGTGAAATTTAGATGAAATAAGAGGTTGACATAAGGAGCAGATACTCATTTACAGTTTATTTTCAGCTTGAAATTGTTTGTCTACTCACTATTTCAGAAAATATTTTACCCCATACTGAGGGGTATTACAGAAGATTAATCCTTAAACAAACAAATATTTAAAAGATAATTTCAGATAGTGATAAAGTGATTTAAAAATGAATTAGGGCAAAAGAATAAAGACTGAGTGAGGGTGTATTTTAGAAATAGCTCTGTAAGGCATGACATTCGATCTAATACCTCAGTGACATATAGAAGTATTGGTGTAAAAGATTCAAACAAAAGAAAAGTAATAGATTCTGAGAATGGGAAATGAATCAAGGAAGAAGAAAAATGGCTTGTTATGCTCTTACAATTTAATGACTGATAAAGAAATAGTGTATTGGACCTAGTATCCATGTCTTTCCAGAATTGTTGAAACATGTTTTTCTGCTCATTGATACTGATTAAAAGACAAAAGTGCCTAATTAGCATTTACTTCCAAAATATGGCTTCTATATTATAAATGCCAATTCAAACCATAGTTAGGCAAGGTAGTTATATTATACACATTTCTAGAACATGGTGGACAAATCAGACATTTTGTAAACTGGCTTCTGTTTTAAAGACAATAAAATAAAACTCTGGTAAATAACTTTGTAAAAATGAAGAATTCATATACGATATGATCAAGTAACTACTCGATTTGCTATAGAACATGGTCTCCTGGACTGAGTCTATGTGACTATACCCAGGTATGCTTGGCAATGGTTTTCTGCTTAATTTGAATGGTAGATTTTTTGAGATGCGATGTTTCATATGCTCTTTCTGGAGACAGCAACTACATATCTTTGGCAAAGCTTTGGCTAGCTTACTAATGCACCAACCATCTTGTATTTGTTTTGCTTTGGTCTACTTGGGCTCCCAAACCTTACTGAAGCATTAGGATATAAGTTTTGCTTTGTGCTCTGTTTTTTTGAAAACCCGTACTATGATAGACAAGGTCAGAGTGGCAGGCAAGAGTCAGAATCTGTATGGTTATGTTATGTTATTTATCTATTACTGCATAATATATTACCCCCCAAATTAAAATACACATTTTCCCTTATAGTTTCTGTGGGTCAGAAATCTGAGTGTAGCTTTGCTGGGTCTTCTGGCTTATGGCCTCCCACAACCAGACTAAAAATCATTGATATAGAATACTTATATCACACTGTCAAACAACTTAACCAAATTTACACTAAAGAATCCTCCATCCAGCAACAGCAGAATATATAGACTTTACAAGCACACATTGAACATCTTTGAGGATGGACCATATGCTAGGCTATAAAACTAGGCTTAGTATATTTTAAAAGACTAAAATAATACTAAGTATATTTTTTGATATCAATAAAATAAAAAATCAACAAATAAAGGAAATTTAATCAACAAATTTTAGAAAGTAAATATATTTCTCCATAATCAATGTGTCAAAGAAGAAATCACAAGGACATTAGAAATACTTTGAACTGAATGAAAACTAAAAAACAACATATTAAAACATATGGCATAAAGGTAAAGCAGTGCTTGGAGGGAAATTTTTACTTATAGATACTTATATTAGAAAATATGAAATAAATCAATAGTGTAAGCTTGTGCCTTGAAAGTCTATGAACAGAAGAGCAAATTAAATCCAAGGCAAATATAAGGAAGGAAATAAAGTTGAAAGGAAATCAGAGAAAACAAAATTGGTTCTTTGAGAAAAATAAATAGAATTGGATAAACATTTACCTAGACTATGAAAAAGAAGTTTCACAGAAATGTAAGCGGAGAATCAGTACTGATAGTACATAATTTTAAAGAATTATAAGGAAATCTGCTGGCCTGCCATATCCAGCAAATTAGACAACTTAGATAAAATAGGAAGACACAAATTACCAAACTGACTTAAGAAAAAAGTAGAAAATCTGAATGGAGAAGTAAAGAAACTGAATCAGTAACTTAAAATCTTCCCACAAAGAAAAGCTCAGGTCCAGGTGAGTTTATTGGTGAATTTTATCAAACACTTAAAAAAAAGAAAGAGCACCAATACTCCACAATCTCTTCCTGAAAATATGAGAAAAAAATCTTTCATTTTATGAAGATAGTATCACCTGGTTACCAAAGACATCACAGAAAACTGTAGACTAATATACCTCATGAATATGGATGCAAAAAATCTAAGAAAGTTACAAGCAGAATCAAGAAACATATGAAAAAGATTAAACAGCATGACCAAGAGGGATTTATCTTTGTAATATAAAGTTGGTTTAATTAATATAACACACCATATTAATCAAAGGAAAAGAAAACACTTGCTAATCTCAAAAGATGCAGAAACAGAACCTACTTGTTATAAAATTACTAACAAATTAGAAATGGGAAAGAACATAACCTGGTGGAGAGCATCTGTGAAAAATCTAGAGCTAACACACTAATGACAAAAGTCTGAGTGTTTCCCCCTAAAATCAGAAACAAAGCAAGGATGTAGGCTCTCATCACTTCTATTAAAACATTGTACTAGAGATTCCAGAGAGTACAGTCAAGTAAGAAAATGAAATAAAGTCATCAAATTTGGAAGAGAAGTGCAACTAATTCTTGTTTGCAGATGAAATGACCTCGTATGTAAATAATCCTAAAGAATCTACCAAAATACCTTTTAAATAAATGAGTTAAGTCAAAGTCACAGGATACACAACTATACAAAAATGAACTGTATTTCTATAATAATAGAAGTGAATAATCTGAAAATTAAATTAGGAAAATAATTTCATTCACAATGGCATGGAAAAGTACTTAAGGAACACATTTAATAAAAGTAATGTAAAACATATACATAACAAAACATTGCTGAGAAAAATTAAAAATCTAAATACATAGTAAAATGTTCCATGTGAATGGAATGAAAGACAGTATTGTTAAGACAACAATTTTCCTCTTTGTCAGAGGTCCCCTGGTACTATCCCCAGGTTTAATGAATCAGTAGGACTCAGAGAATTCAGCATATGGCATACGTATCACTATGCATTATTACAACAAAAAGATACAAAGCAAAGCCAGCAAAGGATATCTTTCCATTTATTTGTGTCCTCATGAATTTTTCATCAGTGTTTTATATTTTTCAGGATCCAGATCTTTTACTTCCTTGATTAATTTTATTCCTAAGAATTTTACTCTTTTTGCTTCATGTTGTAAGTGGGATTTTTCCCCCTTAATTATTTTGTAGATAGCACATTCTTAGTATGAAAAAACTGATTTTTATATTTTTATTTTGTATCTTGTGATTTTACTGAATTCATTTTTTTTCATTTTTTTTTTGTAAAGTCTTTATAGAGTTTCCTTTATATAGGATAATATCATCTGCAGAGACAACTTGAATTCTCTTCCAATTTGGATGCCTTTTTTTTTTCTCTTGCCTAATTCCTGTGACTTGGACTTTCAGTACTAATCTAAATAAGAGTTATGAGAGAGGGCAACCCCGGGTGGCTCAGTGGTTTAGCGCTGCCTTCAGCCCAGGGCCTGATCCTGGAGACTTGAGATCAAGTCCCACGTCAAACTCCCTGCAAGGAGCTTGCTTCTCCCTCAGCCTGTGTCTCTGTCTCTGTCTCTCTCTCTGTGTCTCTCATGAATAAATAAATTTAAAAAAAAAATCTTAAAAAAAAAAAAGATGAGAGGGGGCAGTTTTGTCTTACTAGCCAAGGGCTTGTTATGTATGGCTCTTATTATGTTGAAGTACATTCCTTCTATACCTAGTTGTTGATAATTTTTATAATGAAACTATGTTGAGGGATCCCTGGATGGCGCAGCGGTTTGGCACCTGCCTTTGGCCCAGGGCGCGATCCTGAAGACCCGGGATCGAATCCCACGTCGGGCTCCCGGTGCATGGAGCCTGCTTCTCCCTCTGCCTATGTCTCTGCCTCTCTCTCTATCTCTCTGTGTGACTATCATAAATAAATAAAAATTAAGAAAAAAAGAAACTATATTGAATTCTCTCAAATGCTTTTTTTACATCTAGTGAGATGATCATATTATTTTTTATTTAAATTCAATTAGCCAACATTCATAGTTCATCACATTTTTATCTTTGCTTTTTTAATGTGATATATCAAATTTATTGAATGGTATATGTTAAAACATCCTGGAATCTTAGTCATAAATCTCAATTGGTCATGATGTATGATACTTTTTAATGTGCTATTGAAATCAGTTTGCTAGTATTTTATTGAGAATTATTATATTTACATTCATCAGGTTTGTTCATCAGGTTAAAATTATATTGGCATTTAGTTTTCTTTTCTTGTAGTATATTTGTCTGACTTTGGTATTAGGATAATTCTGGCTTCATAAGATGAGTTTGGAAGTTTTTTTTTCCTATTCAGTTTTTTGGCAGAAATGGAAAAGGATTAACATTTAGTATTCCTTAAATGTTTGGAAGAATTCATCTGTGAAGCCATCTGATCCTGGGCTTTTCTATGTTGGGAGATTTTTAACTGATAACTGATTTGATCTCTTTACTCATTATTGATTTGTTCAGATTTTTCTATTTTTTTCATGATTCAATCTTGGTAAATGATTTCTAGGAATTTATCTCTTCTAAATTATATGATTTGTTATGTAGTATATATATAATTGTAGTCTCTCTTGTGTTCTTTTGAATTTCTGTGATATTTGTTGTAGTGTCACCTCTTTCATTTATAATTTCTATGAATCTTCTCTTTTTTTCTTAGTTTAGCAAAAGGTTTATCAATTTTGTCTTTACAAAAACCAGCTTGCAGTTTCCCTGATGTGTTCTATTGTTTCTCTCATCTCTATTTTATTTATTTTTGTTTTAAATTTTATTTGTTTTTTTTTCTGGTAACTTTGAACTTAGTTTGCTCTGTTTCTAGTTCCTTGACGTGTTAAGTAAGTTGTTTAATTAAGATTTTCCTTCTTTTTATTGTTGATGTTTGTCACTATGAACATTTTTTTCAGAATTGCATTTAATGCATTCCTTAGTTTTTGAATTGTTATATTTCAATTTTTCATGTCTTGAATTTTTTTTGATTCCTTTTGATTTCTACTTCAATACATTATTTGTTTGGGAGTATGTTGTTTAATTTCCACATATTTGTGATTTTTTTCTGCAATTATTTCTAGTTAACATCATTGTGATTAGAAAAGAAATCTTGGCATAATTTCAGTCTTCTTAAATTTGTTAGGGCTTTTTCTTTTGGCCTAACCTGAGATCTACCCTGGAGAATGTTCCTTGTGCACTTGAGGAAAATTTGTATTCTGCTGCTGTTGGATGGAACATTCTGCATTTTTTGTTAGGTCCATTAGGTCTATAGTGTTGTTCAAGCCCACTAATCCAGTACAGATTTTACTTTTTGGATGATCTAGCCAATACCGAAAGTAGAGTGATGAAGTTGCCTACTCTATTTAGTATTGTCAATATTTGTATATTTAGGTGTTCTGATGCTGGGTGCATGTATATTTGCAGTTGTTATATCCTCTTAATGAACTGACTTCTTTATCATTATATAATAAGTTTCTATGTCTCTTGTGACCGTTTTTGACTTGAAGTCTATTTTATAATGACATAAATTTAGCCCTCCCTGCTCTGTATGGTTGCTATTTGCATGGACTATGTTTTCTATCCCTTCACTTTCAGTTTATGTGTGTCCTAAAGGTTTAACTGGATCTCTTAGGTAGCATATAGTTTGATCTTGTTTTAATTAATCTGCTTACTATGTATCTTTTTATTATGATTTATTTACTTTAAATTTAAGGGAGGATTTGCTATTGCCATATTATTGTTTTCTGGTAGTTTTTTTTAAAAAAAGATTTTATTTATTTATTCATGAGAGAGAGAGAGACAGAGACACAGGCAGAAGGAGAAGCAGGCTCCACGCAGGGAGCCGGACGTGGGACTAGACCCAGGGTCTCCAGGATCACGCCCTGGGCTGAAGGTGGCGCTAAACTGCTGAGCCATCAGGGCTGCCCTTTTGTAGTTCTTTAATCCTATTTTTCCTTTTTTTAGTGTCTTTGTGATTTGATTATTTTTATGTGGTAGTATGCTTTGATTAATTTCTCTTTATATTTTGTATATTCACTATAGATATTTATGTATGTATCTGTAGGTGATTACCACAAGCCTCACACAAGACATAATTTATAATTATAACATTCTATTTTAAGGTGATGACAACTAATTTTGATCTCATACAAAAACTCTTCCCCTCATTTTATGCTATTGATTTCATATATTATATCCTTTTATAGTTTGTATCCATGAACAAATTATTATAGCTATAATTATTTTTAATACTTCTGTCTTTTAATTTTTATACTAGAGTTAAAACTTTATGCACCAACTATTAGAGTAGTGGGAGTATTCTGAATTTAACTATAACTTACTTTTACCAGTGATTTTAATACTTTTATATGTTTTCATATTGCTAATTAGAATTTTTTCATTTCTACTTGAAGACCTCTCTTTAGTAGTTTTTGTAAGACACATGAACTCCCTTAGATTTGTTTATCTGGAAAAGTCATCTCTTTTTCATTACTGAAGGATAGCTTTGTTGGATATAGTATTCTTTTCTATTTTTAAAGATTTATTTCAAATTTATTTTAGAAAGAGAGAGAGAGAGAGAGAGTGTGTGTGTGTGTGTGTGTGTGTGTGGTGGGGGAGGGTCAGCAGGAGAGGGAGAAAGAGAGAATCTCTAGGAGACTCCTCAATGAGCTCAGAGCCTGACACAGGTATTGATATCATGATCTTGAGATCATGACCTGAGCTGAAATCAAGAGTTGGACGCTTAACTGATAGAGCCATGCATGCATCCCTGGATATACTATTCTTGGTTAGTATTTTTTTTTCCAGCACATTGAAAATATTATCCCATTTTCTCCTGCTCTGCAAGGTTTCTGTTGAGTAATCTACTTATAGTCTTATATGGCTTCCCTTGTATATGATGAGTTGCTTTTCTCTTACACTTTCAAAATTCTGTGTGACTGAGTTCTGACAATTGATTTGTAATGTGTCTTTTGAAGACCTCCTTATGTTCAGTATATTTAGAATTCTTTTGGATTTTATGTACATTTTCCTCTCTAGATTTGGGAAATTGTCATTATTTCTTTACATAAACTTTCTGCCCTTTCTCTTTTACTGCTTCCTTCTAGGACTCCTATAGCACATATGCTGTTTCTTTTTATGTGTTCTATAAATACCAGTTAGGGTTTAATCTTTTTCTTTTTTTGTTCTTATGACTGGAAAATTTTAAATGATTGCTCTTGAGTTCACTATTCTGTTTGATCAACTGTGCCCTAGAAGCTTTTTAATAAAATTTTTTAGTTCACTCGTATTCTTCAGATCCAGGATTTCTGTTTGGTTCTTTTTTAAAAAATAATTTTTCTTTGTGAAACTTTTCATTTTTTTTCATGTATCATTTCCCTGATTTTATTTGTCTTTCTGTGCTTTCTTATCTGAGCTTAAGGTGATTATTTTAAATTTTTTGTTAGATTTGTTTGTTTCCATTTCTTTCATTTGTCTTCCACAAGAGCTTTGTTTCATTCCTTTGGTGGCATCATGTTTCCTTGATTCTTTACATTTCTGGAAGCCTTGCGTTGCTGCCTTCACATTTGAAGAAGTAGCCATCTCTTTCAGTGTTTAGTAATTGGCCTTGAGAGAGAAAGAAGCCAATCACCAGTCAGCTCAGCTAGATTATTGGGGGGTCTCTCAGACCTTTTTTAGGAGTGTGCTTGTTCCACTCTTCTCCTAGGGTTGTTCCACACCTCCTAGGAAGTGAGAGATCAGGATTGTACACCGTCTTTCAATCCCAGAAAGCCAGTCTGGCTATGGAGAGCCTCTCATAAATTTTCTCTAGTTCAGTGCCCTAAAGTGTTCTAAGTTGTACAATTCAGCAGAGTCAAGCCAGGGGCTGATATCCATGTGTTGGCTGCAGGATTGCGCCCACTTATTGGAGGCTCATGTGTGTCATCTGCTGGAGAATTTGGAGTTCCGGCCACATGGTGTGAGCATGGAGTGCTGGGGGTATTTGTTGGCTAGTTGTGGGTGTCCTCAGATGAAGCATCCTGTTGGTTCATGGATGAGACTCTTGCTGCATCTATAAGCCAGTTAATTGGATATGTGGCTGGTTCACACACTGATTGTTGTGAACTCCCATCTCTTTCCCCTATTCCTAGGTGTTCCCAGACTATTTAAGTATGCCAAGTACCTCAGTGTTCTGAGTGGAGTGAGACAAAAGAAGTCTCATGGGCAGTGTTTTGTAGTGCTTGGAAAACCATGTTCTCATTACTTTAATTTTTCTGTCAGATAAATCACCAGCCAGGACAGTCTCTCTTAGCATTGAACTGTGCCACCTTTTGGGAGGGGTGATATGGGTAAAGTGAAAATGTTCTTCTTACCAACTTCCAATACATCTACTCTCAGACTTTTTGCTTCACCTGAGACTCGAACCTTTCAGTCAGATTATCTCATTCATGGTAGTTGTTTAAAATAGGCATTTCTATGTATATGCAGCCAGGAATCTCCTATTCTGACGTTTGCTGATGTACACTCCTCTTTTTTTTCATTAGTAGGCACGATTTAGTCATAATTATTCATATTAAATATAACTTTAAAAAAATTAACTAACCTATTGAACACAAGCAATATAGCAGATTACCAAATTCTCCATCATTGTTGCACCTAAAAGTAATAACTTAAACCAGATTCATATATCAACAGAGATGTGTGAATATCTGCTGTTAAAACTGGAGTAGTAGTTGTGATTCTCATTAGTCCTTGGGCCTAATTATCGATATGATATATAGCTCAAACTATAGTTTTCTTATATACACAGTACTCTCTTTATGATGCAGTCAAGACTTGTGTGTTGGTCAGAGGCAATAAATTAACCATCCACTCCTCATTTAGTTGAGTAAAGGGACATAGTCCTGACAATGAATTGCACATTACATGTACAGACTGACAGTCTTGACTAGAATAAAAATAAATTGAAAAGAAAATTAAAAAAACATAAAAAGATTTTAGGAGAAAACATTCTTAATATTTAGGAGGAAAAGGGAGTCATCCATTTTTAGGGCCATTTTGGAATTAAGGAGCAAAGAAAAGAAACATGAATACCTTTTTATATGAGCCAGGAGGATGATAAAACTTGGTTCCAAGACCATTTGAGGAAAGAGATTTTAGGAACTGGGTATTTATACATATTGAAAAAGAAGTTTGGTGAAAGAATTCAATCTGGAAAGGTTACACATTCTATGATTCCAAATACATTCTGGAAAAGGACTGTAAAAACTGGTTGCCAGGAACCGAAGGGGAGATGCATAGGCAGAGCATGAAGGATTTTTAGGGCAGCAAAAATACTCAGTATGATACCATAACAAAAGATACATGTCATTATACATATGTTTAAGCCCATAAAATGTTTAACAATGAGAAAGAACTTTCATGTAAACTATGGACTTTGACTGATTATGATCAGTGTTATGTAAGTTCATTGATTGTAACAAATGTACCACTCCAGGCAGAAATGTTGATAAGAGGAGGCTTTGTATATGTGGGGCAGGAGTTATATGGGAAATCTCTGTACTTACCCCTCATATTTTCTGTGACCCTCAAACTGCTATAAAAAATCAAAACAATAGAAGAAATTAGAATAAATGTAATATTGCCATTTATATATATTTATAAAATGAAGCATATTTCAAAGAAACTGGTATTAATATTTTTTTATTATGCTTATATGTATTTTCCTTTAGAAATAATTTTGATCATTTATTTTTATTTGAATGCTAACTACATAAGCTCGGGTGACTCAAGCATTGTTTTGTCTTCCCACACATCACTTGAAGAATTTGTGTCAGAATTGCTATATATAGCAAATATTTGTGACAACATGGAAAAAAGTATATAGAAAACCTATTTTGGGGATTGATAAATGTTATAGAAGCTAGGCCTCTAGAATCTTTGAAAGCTAGAACAAATTTGACCTAGTTTGCATGGGATACTGATGATAGCCATGAAGAATTGGGGCTTAGGTTGAAGAAAGGGTTTGTAGTGATATTTGGAAGTTTGTGGCAAAGACACATACAGAAAGGAAATACTGTAAGGTATCAGCTAAAGAGTAAGTGCTGAAGAGATCAGAGGTATATAATTAGGGAAGGTTTTTTTTATAGTTGTTTGTAATATGACATGTGAAGTAAATCTTTTCCTGTGTGTCCTTAAAATCTACAAACTTTTTTCTAAATGCTTGTGACCCATATGTATTATTTTGTAAATGGTTGCTGATTTCTGCTTGAAGGGACAGCATATGGAGAAACCAAAGGCTGCCATGTAAGCATAGCCATAATGGATCTAAAGTAATTTTTAAGTAGTTTTTATATTAATTACTTATTAATTTTTATATTAATTGCTTTTGTCTTTTTTATAATTATGGCAGTCTACTTATCTTTGAATTTCCCAATTCTCTCACAAGTGTTACCGGCTCCTTTTTCCACAGTAAATTTAATTATTTAAATTTCCACGCAATGCTTAAGTAGTTAACAAGATCATTTGTTTTCTCCTTGCTCTTAGCAACTTAGAAAAAAAGATAAATGAAAAATTAAAGCCTGAAGGAAAAGGAAACTGAGTATCACTGATGCATAATCTTTTCTTATGTTCCTCTTTCCCTGCTAGCTAAGACCAGGTGGTATACCGTGCAGGAAATCTTTGGATGAATGTGATTTCACTGAATACTGCAATGGGGTTTCCTCACACTGTGTGCCTGACACTTATGCACGCAACGGACAAAGTTGTGAATCTGGTGATGCCTTTTGTTATGAGGGACGATGTCGGACAGCTAGCAAACAGTGTAAAAAATTGATTGGTGGAGGTAATGATCAAAACTTTCTTCTTTGTTCCTAAATTCTGATTATTCTAAGCTTCATTATTCACTTGTATAGGACAAAAATGTAAATATAATTTGTTAATGAGTGAAATCTTGCCTAGTGTGTCTTAGTGTTAAAGGAAATAAAATTTTCTTGATTCTGAAAAGCAAAAAACTCCTTAATTTACATGGAATTCTTGTTTGCAAAGGAAGAAAACTCAAGTGGAAATGCAGCTTCTCAGAATATTATATAGAATTGGTGGTGGTGGTGTTTAATTTAGGCTTAAATGAAACATGGGGTTTGACTAGAACAAAGCAGGACTAATAACTAATTGGGTGGATTTCAAGTGTTGGTGTGTGCTCAAACGGACTTGCTCCTGAGTGAGTGTTTCAGTTTATGACCTGTCTAGTTCAGTTTAATAGCTTCCTATAAATGTATAGATCATTAGCTTCATTGAAATATACAATTTCCTGAATATATATAGTTCATATTCTTTGAGAGAGTAAAGTGTTTTATCTCAGTCCTCCATTTAGGCCTTCCTTAGACAGGTCATAGGTATTGTATACCTATGTAAGTATTATGTAGATCTATGTGAATGACAGGAATTTAAGGAGGAGATGAGGTTTTGGTGATAATTATAATTTTGTTCTGCTTTTCTATCAGAATCATAGTTGCGCTGTCTGGCAAGACAATGGTGACATTAGACTAGTACATAAACATAATTGAGATATAAACAAATGGCCAGTAAAATAAGTAGAAACAGATCCATGATTCAATATTTCCCTAAGTAAAATTAGGAAATTAAATTTCAGTGCTAGTCAGATAAACTTAGATCCACATAGTGGGATGTCAACTAGGTATACCTCAAGTTATTTATCTTGTTTACTGTTTCTTTAGTAATTTGAGTGATTTAAAGCTCTCTATGAGAGCTTCAGGTGTTCAAGTACAATAGTCTTCTCCCAAAGTATTAAAAATTTCTTGGAGGCAAGTATAACATTTGAAGCATCTTGATTTTGAAGTAATATCTCTTCAGTCCTATTGACTATTTATGTTAATGCATCTAGGATATGATAAGTCAGGGCCTGATTAACAGTTAGCTTTTGTATTTATTTTTGAAAAACAATCACATTTTGTGAGCATTTTTAGGGGGAAAAGGAAATTGATAATTTTGGAGTTGAAAAATTTTTCTCAACCATAACTGTATTTCAATCCAAATTAACTAAAATTCTTTAACTAGGTCATCTGTGATCTGTCATGGACACTGGTTAACCAGAATGGTCTTGAGTTCTGAAGAAGGCATTAGCTTTCCAAGATAAGAATAACATGATTTATAGGCAACAGCCAATAAAAATCTTCTTGCACATAGCTCACACAAATCAGTATGTGCCACTAAATTATTAGTTTCTGGCCAAAATATGCTTATGGGGTAAAATGTGTGTCCTTTTCTAAGTTCCTTAGCACATTTTCTTTTTGTACAAGTCTAGCTCCTACGGCATACTCTTCAGTGTTATTTCTGCACATGCAGAAACTTAATATTTAGGTATAATATAAAATGATGTTAAAGTTTTAGCATCATTTAGTTTGTGGTGATGTTTATCTTCTAAAAGGGAGGAAATCTCATTAGTTGTAAAGTCACATACATTATTAGGGGTATTTGTCATGAAATTAGGTTGTGTAACATCTGAAGGAATGTGGGTGCAAACCCAACAGTCACATCAGGGTTTCTCAGTGTCAACATTATTGATATTTTGGGCCAGATAATTCTTTGTTGTGAGAGGTGGGAATGAGGGAGATTGTCCTGTGCATTGTAGTACATTTAGCAGGATTCATTACCTTTGCTTTCTAGACCCAATGCCTACAGACATTTTTGGTTTTTACAACTGGGAAAGGACTCTTACTGGCTTCTAGAAGGTAAAAGTCAGGGATGCTTACTAAATATCCTACAATACCCAGAACAGTTCCTACAACTGTGTTACCTGCCCCAAATAAGAGTCCATATTATTAATTGTTTTCTGGCTGTCTTGTTTCATTGGGAGAAAAACATTTATGAGTCATGTATCTGATAAGAAATTAATATCCAGAATATATAGAAAACTCCTAAAACTCAACAATAAAAAGCAAACAGCTCAATTAAAAAATGGGCAAAGAACTTGAATAGAATTTTCTTCAAATAAGATAAGAAGCTCAACACTTCTAATCATTAGGGAAATATAAATCCAAACCATAAGGTTTTGATATCATTTCACACTCGTTAGGATGGCTACAAAAACAACAGCAGCAGCAGCAGCAACAGCAACAACACAAAGACTCCAACAAGGATGGGGGCGTATGTAGAAAAATCAGAACCCTTGTACACTGTTGGTGGGGATATAAAATGGTACAAGCTGCCATGGAAAGTAGATGATTGTTCCTTCAAAATTAGAAATAGAATTACTATATGACCCAGCATTCCCATTTATGAGAATATAACCAAAATAATTGAAAGCAGTGTCTGGAAGAGGTATTTGTACACCCACGTTCATAGCAGCATTATTGACAATAGCTAAAATTTGTAAGCAATCCAGGTACCCATCAATGGATGTATGGAAAAAGAAAAATGTGATATATACAAACAATGGAATTTTATTCAGTATTAAAAAGGATAGAAATTTTGTAATATTTTACAGCATGGATGGATCTTGAGGACAATTATGCTAACTGAAATAATTAGCCAGTCACAAAAAGACAAGTACTCTATGATTCTGATATGAGGTACCTCACATAGTCAAAATCATAGACGTAGAAAGTAGAATGGTGGGGCACCTGGGTGGCTCGGCAGTTGAGCATCTGCCTTTGGCTCAGGTCACAATCCCAGGATCCTGGGACTGAGTCCCGCATCAGGCTTCCCTACCAGAAGCCTGCTTCTCCCTCTGCCTGTGTCTATGCCTCTCTCTGTGTCTCTCATGAATAAATAAATAAAATCTTTAAAAGAAAAAAAGAAAAGAAAGTAGAATGGTGTTTGCCAAGGACTTGGGAGGAGGAGGAATGGAGAGTATAGAGTTTCACTTTTATAAGATGAAAAGTTATGAATGGATGGTAGTGATGGCTACACAATGTGAATGCATTTAATACCATTAAACAATACACTAAAAAATTGTTAAGATGGTAAATGTTATTTATATATATATTTCAACACAATAAAAAATTTGTGGAAAGAAAAAAATCCAATTCATTTTATATGTAGACATTATCTGTTTAATATTATTTAAAATAATTCAAATAAAAAGGTTTTTAAAAAAGATTTTATTTATTTATTTGAGGCAGACAGGGAGAGAGTGCATGAGCAGGGGGAAGGGCAGAAGGAGAGGGACAAGAAGACTCCCTGCTGAGCAAGGGGCCTGATATGGGGCTGAATCCCAGGACTCTGTATCATGACTTGAGTGGAAGTCAGAAACTTAACCTACTGAGCCAACCAGGCATCCCAGCTAAAATGTTTTTAAAGCTTTGTTGCATTATTTCCTTACTCTGAAGCCCATTAAGTAATTAGTGTTTTGCTCTTTTAACATCATGCTTTGCGTGTTTACATCTAAATCTTTAATTTCTTAAAGCTTGGGAACTATTTTCTTCCATCTTCTGTTCTTCCTTGAGTGTCAAAATAGATGTGGTATATAATAAATCTATGTGGATTTTTAATTTTAAAAGAGGCACAAAAAGAGAGATGTCTTATGCCAGCATAATGCAGGCATTACTATCTTTAGCATTTTTTCTAAGGCAGGGCTAGTGGTCATGAACTCATTTAGCTTTTGTTTGTCTGGAGAGATTTTGTCTCCATTTAATTTTTGAAGGACGTTTTTGTCTGATATAATTTTCTTTGTTGGAAGCTTTTTCTTTCAGTGCTTTGAGTATCATCTCACTGCCTTATGGACTGTAAAGTTTCTGTTGGAAAATTTCCTCATAGTCTTATGGAGGTTCCTCTGTATGTGTGAACTCACTTTTTTTCCTACTCTCAAATTCTCTCTTTGTTTTTGAATTGTGACAATTTTATTATAATGTGCCTTGTTATGGATTTCTTTGAGTTCACCTTATTTGAGGTTCATTGATCTTTCTCCATCTGGATATCCATTTCCTTCTTCCAACGTGGGAAGTTTTTAGCCATTATTTTTTTGAATATGCTTCCTGATCTTTTCCTTCTCGATTCTTTTTCTGGAACTCTCATAATGCATATATTAGTCCCATTGGTGGGACTTCTATAAGTCCCTTAGTCACTATTTCTCATTCTTTTATCTTGTTTGCTGTTCTTAATAATTTCCAGTGACTTCTTTTTGAGTTCAGTGGTCATTCCTTTTGCTTGACCTAGTCTGTTATTGAACCTCTCTAGTACATTTTTCAGTTGCTAGTGTAGTGTATTGTCAGCTTCATGATTTCAGTGTGGTACTTGGGGATCTAGATGAATGGATCAAGTCTTTGCCTCCCAGGGGGGAAGCTAAGAGCTGGGATTATTTATCCATTCATTTGGTGGTTAATAGAGGGAGTACCATTCATTGGTAACTACTAGCTCAAGCTGCTACTCCTGTTGTCCCTGGGCATCTAGACAGTTCAGACCAAACAGAGCTCCCACAACTGGAAGACGGATTCCAGATATTTGGGCAGCTCCCTTGAAAATGTATGCATGTTCGACCTCCAAGCAGATCCTTCTCTGCTGGGTGAAACAGAGAGCTAGATGGTCTCTTCCTGCTTGTAAGGTACTGCATTGTAGTAAGGTCTCTGACAACAGGGTGTCTTGAATCTCCCTACTGGCTTTGGCAAGTCTGGTTTTGCATTCTCCCAGAGCAAAAGGGCCTTTCATTTAATTTAGGGTTCATCACAAAGAAAATTAATCCATGAGTTGAAGCTGAATTGGTGAATTTGTGAATGTAAAGGAGAGTCCAGGGCTTCCTACACTGGCATGTTGCTGGTGTCTTTTTCCTCTGGAATATCTTTTCCCTCTAACATGATCAGGGTATAATTGACATATAATGTTGTATAAGTTTAAGGCATGCAACATGTTGATCTGATACATTTATATATTGCAAAATGATTATCACATAGCATTGCTTAACACCTCCATCCTGTCATATAATTACCATTTGTTTTTGTGGTGAGAATTTTGAAGATTTACTCTCTCAGCACCTTTCAAGTATGTAATACAGTATTTATAAGCTATAATCAACATGTAGTACATTCGATCTCTAGAATTATTAGTATTATAACTCGAAGTTTATACCCTGGACTAATATTTACCTCTTTCCACTACCCAAAGCCCCTGATAACCACCAAAATGCTCCCTGTTTCTCTGTTTGGCTTTTTTAGATTTCACATGTAAGTGGTAACATATAGGATTTATTTTTCTCTGATCTATTTAATTTAGCATAATACCATTAAGGTTTATCCAGATTGTCTCAAATGGCAGGAATTCCTGCTTTTCATGGTTGAATAATATAGATATATCACATTTTCTTTTACATTCATTCCTTCATTCCTATACAAGTTGCATATATATGTTGGCTATTGTGAATAAGGCTGCAATGCACATAGGAGTGCACATACCTTTTTTGAGATCCTGATTTCAAGTCCTTTGGATAGATACCCAGAAGTGGAATTGCTGGATCATATGATAGTTCTATTTTTAAGATTTTTTTAATTTTTATTTTTTTTTTCTGTTTTTAAGATTTTGAGGAACTTCCATACTGTTTTCAATAGTGACTGTTCCAATTTACGTTCCCATCAACAGTACACAAGTATTCCTTTTTTTCCTGAATCCTTGACAACATTTGTTATTATTGCCTTTTCTGTAATAGCAAACATAACAAGTGTAAGGTGATATCTCATCGTGGTTTTGATTGGCAATTTCTTGATGATCAGCGATGTTGATCACCTTTCCATGTACCTGTTGATTATTTGTGTGTCTTCTTTGCAAAATGTCTATTCAGGTCCTTTGCCAATTTTCTAATACATTTATTTGATTTTTTTCCTACTGAGTTGTATGAGTTCTTTATATGTTTTGGATAATAGTGCCTTATCAGATATATGATTTGCAAATATTTCCTTTCCTTTTTTAGGTTATCTTTTCACTTTATTGTTTCTTTGGCTATGAAGCAGCTTTATAAAAGGTTTGATGTAGTTTAACATATATATTTTTGCTTTTGTTGCTTATGCTTTTGGTTTCATATCCAGGAAATCCCTGCCAAGGCCAATGTTAAGGAGTTCTTTCCTTGCATTTCCTTCTGGGAGTTTTATTGTTTTAGGTCTTATGTTTCAGTCTCCAATCTATTTTGAGTTCATTTTTATGAGTGGTGTAAAGTAGATGTTTAAATTCATTCTTCTCCATGTGGTTATACAGTTTTCTCAGCACTGTTTATTGAAGAAACTTTCTTTTCTCCATTGAGCTTCTTGGTACTCTTGTCATATATTAGTGGACTGTATCTGTATGGTTTATTTCTGGGCTCTTGATTCTGTTCCATTGGTCTCTCCATTTTTATGCCAATACTATACTGTTTTTTTTTTATCATTGCAGCTTTGTAGTATAGTTTGAAATATAGGAAATATATTGCTTCTAGTTTTTTTACTTTCTTGGGATTACTTTGGCTATTTGGGCTCTTTAGCATTCCATAAGTTTTTCTACATTATGATTCCACTTTTGTTTAGGACTTTTCTTGATTTTTTCTTTTGATTACTTCTTTGAACCATTGGTTATTCAGGAGTATATTGTTTAATCTGCACATATTTTTAAAATTTTCCAGTTTTACTTTCTGTTATTGATTTCTGGTTTTCTACCATTGTGATCAGAAAAGACTGTCAGTTTTCTCAAATTTTCTAAGGTTTGTTTTGTGACCTAACATGTGCTCTGTATTAGATAATGTGCCATGTGCATTTGAGAAGAATGTGAATTCTAATGTGGTTGAATAGAATATTCTGGATATGTCTGTTAGTTCCCTTTGGTCTCATGTATGATTCAAGTTCAACATTTCCTTGTTGATTTTCTGTCTGGATAATCTATCAATCGTTGATAGTGGTGTATAGATTTCCCCTACTATTACTGTATTGTCATCTATTTCTCCCTTCAGAGCTATTAGTATTTCCTTAATATATTTAGGTGCTCTGTTGTGGGGTGCATATATATTTGATTGTTATATCTCTTTAATGAATTGACCTCCTTATAATTACATCACTATCTTTGTCTCTTGTTACTGTTTTATGACTTAAAGTCTATTAATAGATATAGCTATCCTGGCTCTCATTTGATTACCCCTTTCATGAAATATATTTTGTTACCCTTCATTTTGAGCCTCTATATGACTTTAAAGCTCAAGTGAGTCTCTTGTAAGCAGTGTAGTTGGGTCTTGTATTTTTGTCTGTTGAGCCACTCTATGCTTTTGATTTGAGAATTCAATACATTAATGTTTAGAGAATTATTGATATATTCCAGTGATGTGTGGGGCCTGGAGTATTTACAAATGGAAGCATTATGGAATTACTTCATCTTTCTCCTCTTTCTGTCTATAGATATTTAGATATTAAATATTTAATATCTAGATTTTTAAAAGATTAAAATATGTTTTAAAAGATTTTACTTATTTTAGAGAGATAGAGTGGGGGTACAGGGAGAGAGGGAGAGAGAGAGAGAGAGAGAGAGAGAGAGAGAGAGAATATCTCAAGCAGATTCCCTGCTGAATGCAGAGCCTGACATGGGGCTCAATCTCAGAACCCTGAGATCATGATCTGAGCCAAAATCGAGTTGATGCTTAACTGGCTGAGTCACCCAGGTGCCCCATAGATGCTTCCTTTTAATTGTACTTGTTTTACTTCAACTGTTGCAGCCCCCTATGTGAATATATTTAGGAGTAGCTGCTTTTAATACTCTTGAATACTGGGCTTAGTGTCACTAAGTATCACCAAGTAACAGAACACTGGGTCTTCTCACCCATAAACAGAAACACAAATACCTGCCTACCTTCATTACAGTCCTGCATGGGAATAAAATGTGGTGGGAAGCGCTGGGTTATAAAATTCAAAGGATTAATAACTAAGGCAAACAGTTACATAAAAATCGACAAAATAAACACTTTTCCCCTAGAGATTCTTACAGCCACCTAAACAAACAAAGAAACAAACAAAACAAAACAAAACAAACCCAGTTACTCACTTTTTCTTGGACTTACCAGGTGAAAAATGCATTTTCTTGATGCCTCTACCTTATCAGAATCTCTACAAAAACCATTTCCATAGCAGGTCATTGCAGTTCCTGATGTGGCCAGCATTGGCATTGTCTATCTTAGAACGTGTTCCCACTGGCTTCTGGAAACAATAGGGTTGAGGTCATGTTCCAGAACGTCCCAAACTTAACTTCCAATCAATGTCTTTCATGCTTATGGTTCTTGTGGTGTTATCAGTTCAAAGCCTACAAGATGGAGACAAGAGTAAGAAGGTTGTTGCCCAAGATGCCTAAATCTTTTGGGGCCACAGGAGAGTTAGGTTTTGGAATCATAGTGGACATAGTCTTGGGAAGAAAAGAAAACTCAGGTCAGCAGTGGGATGGTCAGAGCAGTGGGCTTTGATAGTCAAGAAAACAATGCAGAAATACTTGCCATCCTAAGCCCCAAAGTTGAGCTGAAAAAGGCCACCAAAAGGATGTTGGGTTGTTCATAGTGGTGGGAGATCCCAGGAGCAATTTTGGAGATGACCTGCATTTTGCATCTTTCACTTTTCCTCCAGTGTATGGAAGCAGATGGAGCAGGTTACTGACCTAGCTCTCCAGGGCACTCAAAGGAACTGAGGGCTGATTGAGGAGCTGTTCCAATGGCAGTAAAGCAGTGTTACATGACAATGACCTATCCCTATCTAAAATATAATATTTTGTTTATCATGGATTTTTCATGCCATTAATTTTGATTTTCAAAACCATTGTTATTTGATTATTGAAGTTTTGCTCCTCTACCCTCTTAAATTTTGTACCATCTTGATCCTGGCCCTTGGATAGAGTTTGGGAGAATTAAGAAGTTTAGGTTAGATTTAATCAAATTAAATCAGAACAAATCAGTAATTTGGGACAAAGCAAAGGGAAGCTAATTACTTATTGAGTGAGTTCAAGAGTAGGCCTTTTCAAAAGACCTTTGCTGATTATGGTGGATTCTGCTCACAAATCTATTTTAACTTGTTTTATAGCATCTTTTATATAAATGGATTGTGTCAAGACAGAAAACAGTTTATTGATCATGTCCTCCAGCTATGAAAATCTGTGAAATTGCTGAAGGGACCTCCTTTGCCAGTTCATAGTGGTGACAACAAAAGATCTCAGGTTTTTTTTAAAGATTTTATTTATTTATTCATGAAAGGCACACAGAGCGAGAGACAGAGACATAGGCAGAGGGAGAAGCAGGCTCCCTGGGATCATGCCCTGAGCCCAAGACAGATGCTCAACCACTGAGCCATGCAGACATCCCAAGATCTCAGGTTTTATTACATGTGATTAACATGATCAACACAATGCACCTCTAAGTCACCAAGTCATAGTGAAAGGGTAGCTATTATTACATTAAATTTTTTTAAGCTTTTAAAATTAGGCATAACTAAGCATATAAAAGAGGTGAAGTAGATGAACATTGGTGTCCTTGATTTTAAAATTCAGTAGTTCTTTTTTTAATTGAAGTATAAGTGACACACAATGTCACATTAGTTCCAGGCATACAACATAGTGATCCAACAACTCTATACATTTTGCTATGCTTACCTCAAGTGTAGCTACCATCTCACACCATACAATGCTATTACAATATCAGCTGTTTTTCCTATGCTGTACCTTTTATCCCCATGATTTATTCATTCCATAACTGGAAGCTTGTGTCTCCCATATTCTTCAAGCCATTTTCCCATCTCCCCCTCACAACATCAGCAACGATTGGTTTGTTCTCTGTATTTATGTGTCTCTTCCTGCCTTTTGTTTGTTCATATGTTTTGTTTCTTAGATTCCATATATAAGTGAAATCATACGTATTTGTCTTTCTCTGTCTGATTTATGTCACTTAGTATACTACCCTTTCGTCCATAAATGTTGTCACCAATGCCAAGATATCATTATTTTTTATGGCTGAGTAATATTCCATTGTATATGTGTACCATACCTTCTTTAACCATTCATCTATTGATGGACACTTGGGTTCCTTCCATATTTTGGCTACTATAAATAATGCTGCAGTAAACATAGAGGTGCATATACCTTTTCAAATTGTTTTTTTTTTTACTATTTGTTTTCTTTGAGTAAATACCCACTAGTGGAACTACTGGATCATATGACATTTCTATTTTTATTTTTTCAAGGAACCTCCATGCTGTTTTCCACAGGGGCTATACCAATTTACATTCCCACCAAAGGTGCATAAGGGTTCCTTTTTCTCTACATCCTTGCCAACACTTTATTGTCTTTTTTATTTTAGCCATTCTGAGGAGTGTAAAGTGATGTCTCATTTTGCTTTTTATTTAACTTTTCCTGATGATTTTCTTTTCAGGTATCTGTTGGCCATCTGCATGTCTTCTTTGGAAAATGTCTATTTAGGTCCTCTGCTCACTTTTATTAATTGGATTTTTTTATGTTGAGTTATAGAAATTCTTTACAGAATTTTAATATTAACACCTTATTGCGTATATCATTTGCAAATACCTTCTCTTATTTAGTAGGTTCCTGTTTTGCTTTGGTGATGGTTTTCTTCATAATGCAAAAGCTTTTTATTTGGATGTGGTTCTAATAGTTTATTTCTGCTTTGTTTCCCTTGCCTAGAGGAGACATATCTAGAAAACTGTTGCTATAACCAATGTCAAAAAAATGACTGCCTGTGTTTTCTTATAGGAGTTTTATGGATTTGTACTTTATAGTTAGGTCTTTAAATGCATTTTGAGATTATTTTTGTGTATAGTGTGAAAAGGTTTTTTATTTTTATTTTTATTTTCTTTTTCATTTTCATTTTTATTCTCTTTCATGTAGCTGCCCAGTTTTTCCAGTACTATTGAAGACACTGTCATTTCCCCAGTATATTTTCTTGCCTCCTTTGTCCTAGAATAAATGACAACATAAGTGTCATTTCTGGTTTATTTCTGACCTCTCTATTATGTTCTGTTGATCTATTTTTGTTCCAGTACCATACTCTTTGGATTACTATAGTTTAGCTGCATATTTTGAAATCTGGGATTGTGATATATCCACTTTTCTTTTTCTTTCTCAACATTGCTTTGTCTATTTGAGGTCTTTCAGGGTTCCATAAAAATTTTAATATTATTTGTTATAGTGCTGTGAAAAAATCTGTTGTATTTTTGATAGCGATTACATTGAATCTGTAGGTTGCTTTGGACAGTTTGAAGATTTTACAATCCATGAGCATGGAATATATTTCCATTAATTTGTGTCATCTTCAACTTCTTTCATCAATGTTTTATAGTTTTCAGAGTATAGATCTTTCACTTTCTTGCTTAAGTTTATTCCTAGGTATTTTGTTATTTCTGGTGCAAGTATAAATGGATGATTTTCTTAATTTTTTTTCTGCTACTCTGTTATTAATATACACAAGTGCAACCAAATTTTGTGGATTAATTTTTCTATCATGCAACTTTTCTTAATTCATTTATTACTTCTAGTAGTTTTTTGGTAGGCTTTTAGTGTTTTTTATATGCAGTATCCTGTCCTCTGCAAATAGTGAGAGTTTTACTTCTCCCTTACTAATTTAAATACTTTTTATTTCTTTTCTCTTTTTTTTTTGGCATTCTTTTTTTTCTGTATATTTTTTTTTATTGGAGTTCAATTTGCCAACATATTGCATAACACCCAATTCTCATCCCATCAAGTGTCCCCCTCAGTGCCGAACACCCAGTCACACCATCCCCCCGCCCATCTCCCTTTCCTACCCCTTGTTCGTTTCCCAGAGTTAGGTGTCTCTCATGTTCTGTCACCCTCACTGATATTTCCCACTCATTTTCTCTTCTTTCCCCTTTATTCCCTTTCACTATTTTTTATATTCCCCAAATGAATGAGACCATAGAATGTTTGTCCTTCTCCGATTGACTTACTTCACTCAGCATAATACCCTCCAGTTCTATTCACGTTGAAGCAAATGGTGGGTATTTGTTATTTCTAATGGCTGAGTAATATTCCATTGTATATATAGACCACATCTTCTTTATCAATTCAGCTTTTGAAGGACACCAAGGCTTCTTCCACAATTTGGCTATTGTGGACATTGCTGCTATAAACATCCGGGTGCAGGTGTCCTGCCATTTCACTGTATCTGTATCTTTGGGGTAAAACCCCAGCAGTGCAATTGCTGGGTCATAGAGTAGTTCTATTTTTAACTCTTTGAGGAACCTCAACACAGTTTTCCAGAGTGGCTGTACCAGTTCACATTCCCACCAACAGTGCAAGAGGGTTCCCCTTTCTCCACATCCTCTCCAACATGTGTTGTTTCCTGTCTTGTTATTGTCCCCATTCTCACTGGTGTGAGGTGGTATCTCATTGTGGTTTTGATTGTATTTCCCTAATGGCAAGTGATGCTAGGCATTTTCTCATGTGCTTGTTGGCCATGTCTATGTCTCCTTTGGTGAAATGTCTGTTCATGTCTTTTGCCCATTTCATGATTGGATTGTTTGTCTCTTTGCTGTTGAGTATAATAAGTTCTTTATAGATCTTGAATACTAGCCCTTTATCTGATATGTCATTTGCAAAAATCTTCTCCCATTATGTAGTTTGTCTTTTAATTTTGTTGACTGTTTCTTTTGCTGTGCAGAAGCTTTTTATCTTGATTAAGTCCCAATAGTATCTTGCAATATGTTTCTTGCAAGAAGTTACTGTGGCCAAGTTCAAAAGGGTGTTCCTGTGTTCTCCTCTAAGATTTTGATGGATTCTTGTCTCATTTAGATCTTTCATCCATTTTCAGTTTATCTTTGTGTATGGTGTAAGAGAATGGTCTAGTTTCATTCTTCTTCATGTGGATGTCCAATTTTCCCAGCACCATTTATTGAAGAGACTGTCATTTTTCCAGTGGATCAGCTTTCCTGCTTTGTCAAATATTAGTTGGCCATAGAGTTTAGGGCCCATTTCTGGGTTCTCTATTCTGTTCCATTGATCTATGTGCCTGTTTTTATGTCAGTACCATATGTCTTGATGATCGCAGCTTTGTAGTACAACTTGAAATCCGGCATTGTGATGCCCCCAGCTCTGGTTTTCTTTTTCAATATTCCCCTGGATATTTGGGGTCCTTTCTGATTCCACACAAATCTTAAGATGATTTGTTCCAACTCTCTAAGAAAGTCCATCGTAGTTTGATAGGGATTGCATTAAATGTGTAAATTGCCCTGAGTAGCATTGACATTTTCACAATATTAATTCTTCTAATCCAGGAGCATGAGATATTTTTCCATCTCCTTATGTCTTCCTCAATTTCTTTCATAAGCGTTCTGTAGTTTTTAGGGTATAGCCCCTTTACCATTTTGGTTAGGTTTATTCCTAGGTATCTTACACTTTTGGATGCAATTGTAAATGGGATTGACTCCTTAATTTCTCTTTTTTCAGTCTCATTGTTAGTGTACAGAAATGCCACTGATTTCTGGGCATTGGTTTTGTATCCTGCCACATTGCCAAATTGCTGTATGAGTTCTAGCAATCTTGGGGTGGAGTATTTTGGGTTTTTTTTATGTACAGTATCAAATCATCTGTAAAGAGGGAGAGTTTGACTTCTTCTTTTCCCATTTGAATGCCTTTTATTTCTTTTTGTTGCCTGATTGCTGAGGCTAGGACTCCTAGTACTGCGTTGAATAGCAATGGTGAGAGTGGACATGCCTGTCATGTTCCTGATCTTAGGGGAAAGGCTCCCAGTGTTTCCCCATTGACAATGAAATGGCCTGTGGGCTTTTTGTGGATGGCTTTTAAGATGCTGAGGAATGTTCCCTCTATCCCTACACTCTGAATGGATGCTGTATTTTGTGAAATGCTTTCTCTGCATCTATTGAAGGATCATATGGTTCTTGTTGTTTCTCTTGTTGATATGATCTATCATGTTGATTGCTTTATGAGTGTTGAATCAGCCTTGCATCCCAGGGATAAATCCCACTTGGTCAGGGTGAATAATCTTAATGTACTGTTGGATCCTATTGGCTAGTATCTTCTTGAGAATTTTTGCATCTGTGTTCATCACAGATATTGGTGTCTAATTCTCTTTTTCGGTGGAGTCTTTGGTTTCGGAATTAAGGTGATGCTGGCCTCATAAAATGAGTTTGGAAGTATTCCATCCCTTTCTATCTTTCAGAACAGCCTTAGTAGAATAGATATTGTTTCTTATTTAAACATTTGATAGAATTCCCCTGGGAAGCCATCTGGCCCTGGACTTTTGTGTCTTGGGAAGTTTTTGGTAACTGCTTCAATATCCTCCCTGGTTATCAGCCTGTTCAGGTTTTCTATTTCTTCCTGTTCCAGTTTTGGTAGTTTGTGGTTTTCCAGATATGCGTCCATTTCTTCTAGATTGCCTAATTTATTGGCATATAGGTGCTCATAATATGTTTTTAAAATCATTTGTATTTCCTTAGTATTGGTTGTGATTTCTCGTTTTTCATTCATGATTTTATTAACTAGAGTCTTTTCTCTTTTGTTTTTAATAAGGTTGGCTAATGGTTTATCTAACTTATTCTTTTAAAGAACCAACTTCTGGTTCAGTTGATCTGTTCTACAGTTCTTCTGGTCTCTACTTCACTGAGTTCTGCTAGAATCTTCATTAACTCTCTTCTGCTGGGTGTAGGTTTTATTTGCTATTCCTTCTCCAGTTCCTTTAGGTGCAGGGTTAGCTTGTGTATTTGAGTTTTTTCCAATTTTTTGAGGGATGCTTGTATTGTGACATAGTTCCTTCTCAGGACTGCTTTTGCTGTATCCCAAAGATTTTGAATGGTTGTATCTTCATCCTCATTAGTTTCCATGAATTTTTTTAATTCTTCTCAAATTTCCTGGTGACCCTTTCATCTTTTAGCAGGATGATCTTTAACCTCTGCATGGTTGGTTTCTTCCAAATTTCTTCTTGTGATTTAGTTCTAGTTTCAAAGCATTATGGTCTGAAAATATGCAGGGGACAATCCCAATCTTTTGGTATCGGTTGAGACTGGATTTGTGAACCAGTATGTGGTCTATTCTGGAGACAGTTCCTTGTGTACTTGAGGAGAATGTGTATTCAGTTGCATTTGGATTTAAAGTTCTGTAGATATCTGTGAAATCCATCTGGTCCAGTGTGTCATTTAAAGCTCTTGTTTCTTTGGAGATGTTGTGCTTAGAAGACCTATCGATTGTAGAAAGCGCTACATTGAAGTCACCAAGTATAAGTGTATTATTATCTAAGTATGTCTTAACTTTGGTTATTAATTGATTGATATACTTGGCAGCTCCCACATTCGGGGCATATATATTGATGATTGCTAGGTCCTCTTGTTGGATAGATCCATTAAGTATGATATAGTGTCCCTCTTCATCTCTTACTACAGTCTTTGGGATAAACTTTAATTTATCTGATATGAGGATTACTACCCCAGTGTTCTTTTGAGGACCATTTGGATGGTGGATTGTTCTCTAACCTTTTATTTTCAGGCTGTAGGTGTCCTTAGGTCTAAAATGAGTCTCTTTTAGACAGCAAATAGATGGGTCTTGTTTTTTTATCCAGTCTGAAACCCTGCATCTTTTGATGGGATCATTAAGCCCATTCATGTTCAGAGTTACTATTGAAAGATATGAATTTAATGTCATCATAATACCTATTCAGTCCCTGTTTTTGTGAATTATTTCTTTGGGGGTCCTCTTTCTTTTACAGAGTCCCCCTTAATATTTCTTGCAGAGCTGGTTTGGTGGTCACATATTTTTTCAGTTTCTGACCATCTTGGAAGCGCTTTATCTCTCCTTCCATTCTGAATGAGAGCCTTGCTGGATAGAGTATTCTTGGCTGCATGTTCTTCTCATTTAGGACCCTGAATATATCCTGCCAGTCCCTTCTGGCCTCCCAGGTCTTTATGGAGAGGCTGCTGTTAACCTAATATTTCTCCCCATAAATGTTAGGGATCTCTTGTCTCTTTTGCTGCTTTAAGGATTTTCTCTTTATCTTTGGAATTTGGAAGTTTCACTATTAAATATGGAGGTGTTGAATGGTTTTTATTGATTTAGGGGGGGATCTCTCTATTTCCTGGATATGAATGCCTGTTTCCCTTCCCAGGTTAGGAAAGTTCTCAGCTATGATTTGATCAAATATGCCTTCTGGTCCTCTGTCCCTCTCAGCGCCCTCTGAAACCCCAATTAAACATAGATTTTTCCTTCTGAGGCTGTCATTCATTTCCCTTAATCTCTCCTCATGGTCTTTATTGTTTTTCTCATTTTTCCTCAGCTTCCTTCCTTGCCATCAACTTGTCTTCTATGTTACTCACTGTTTCATCTACCTCATTAATCCTCATCATTAGGACCTCCATTTTGGTTTGCATATCATTTAATTGATTTTTAATTTCAGCCTGATTAGATCTAAATTCTGCAATCATGAAATCTCTTGAATCCTTTTTTCAAGAGCCACCAGTAGCTTTATAATTGTGCTTCTGAATTGGCTTTCTGACATCGAATTATAATCCAAATTCTGTAACTCTGTGGGAGCGAGACTGTTTCTGATTCTTTCTTCTGTGGGATGTTCTTCTTTCTAGTCATTTTGTTCAGTGCAGAGTGGCTAAAAACAAGTTGCACTAGAAAAAGGAAGGGAAAAGAAAAGAAAAAAAAGAGGAGAGGTTCTATATATTGTAAATCTCTCGGCTTCCCCTGGAGCTTTCCAGGGCTGCTTGGTCAAGAACTTGCTCTTCCCCTGTCCTTCCAGCTGGTCTTCTCAGGGAAGGGTCTGCTGTGATGATTCTCAGGTGTGTGCACCTGGGGAAGCTGCCCCGCCCCCTGCCAGGTGCCCGGCTCAGTGGGAGCTGTTTATCCTGTGAGGCCCCTGTTCCCTGGCGACCCCACCCCGTACCAGGCACAGGGTGACACAAGGAGGAACAACCACACTGGCGGTGGCCAGGTCTCCAGCCCTGGAGTCACTTCCCCCAGTAACTACCGCATCTCCCAGTCCTCCCTGGCCTGGATGTTCCCGGGGCGGGGGTGCTGACCACAGCTTGGGGGCGCCGGGCGGCAGGAGAGTCCTCGCTGACCTGTGCCCTCCCCGTCTCCACCTGTCCCGGGGAGAGCGCAGGATCCTGGGCGGTGCCCCCCATCGCCCTGGGATCCGGGGCCTGTGCTGCTGGAATCGCGCTCTGGGGCTGCGGCTCCCGAAGGCAGCAGGGCGCAGACCCTCCGCCCGGAGCCGCTGCCTGAGCTGCTCCCCAGGCCCCGCTGGGCGCGCTCCAGCCCTTGACCGCGCTTGGCCTGGGGTCTGTGGCGCCCTCTCCCCCTGGGCGCACCTCCTCTGTTAGTGACCCCGGCAACCTGGGGGCTCCACTGCCCCTCCTGCCATCCTGCTCGAGCTCCCTGCTAAGCGCCTTTCTGATCCGGAAGAATCTGGTGCGGAGTTTTAAAGTTCCTGCTTCTCCAGGACTGGGCTTTCCTGTCCCGGGGGCTTTTGCCGCTGGGCCTTAGCCTGGCTCCTCGAGGGCCCTTCCCCCACTGGATTCTTTCTTATATTTTTTCTTGCCTTTCTACCTTGTTACAAACAAAAACTCTTCTCTCTGTAGCGTTCCAGCTGTTCTCTCTTTAAACCTCAGGTCAAATTCGTAGGTTTTCAGGATGATTTGAAAGTTATCTAGGTGAGTTGTTGGGGATAGGTGACTTGGGGACCCTGCTCCTGGGCCATCTGGCCCCGCCCGCCCATATCTTTTCTTGTCTAATTGCTGTGACCAGAATTTCTAGGAATCTGTTGAATAAAAGTGGTGAGAGTGGGACATTCCTGTTTTATTCCTGATCTTGAGGAAAATTACTCAGTTTCTCACCATTGGATATGATGTTAGCTGTGGTTTTTTCACAGATGACATTAATTGTATTGGGGTATTTTCCCTCTAAATCCACTTTGTGGAGGGTTTTTATCAGGAATGGATGTTTTACTTTTTCAAATACCTTTTCTGCATCTAATGAGATGACCATATGATTTTTATCCCTCATTTTAATAATATAGTGTGTCATATTGATGGATTTGTAAATATTGAACCATCACTGCATCCCCAGAATAAGTCCCACTTGATCATGATGAATGATCTTTTTCATATATTGTTGAATGTGATTTGCTGATATTTTGTTGAAGAGTTTGCATGTATGTTCCTCAGAACTATTAACCTATACTTTTACTTCTTGTAGTGTGTGTGGTTTTGGTATCAAGGTGATGATGGCTGGAATAGACTGTATTTGAAGCTTTCCTTCTATTTTTCAGAATTTTGAGGAGAATAGATATTTATTCTTTAAATATTTGTTAGAATTCACCTATGAATCCTTCTGGTCCTGGAATTTTATGTTTTGGTAGTTTTTTGATTATTGATTCAATTTCATTACTATTAATTGGTGTGCTCAGATTTTCTATTTCTTCTTAATTCAGTTTTGATAGATTTTATGTTTCTAGGAATTTATGTGTTTTTTCTAGGTTGTTCTGTAATTTTTCATAGTAGTTTCTTATAATTCTTTGTATTTCTGTGGTGCCAATTGTTACTTCTCATGTTTTAATTCTCCCTTTATGTATTTGAGTCCTCTTTTTTTCTCAATGGGTCTGACTGAAGTTTTATCAATTTTTTTATCTTTTCAAAGAACCAACCAGCTCTTTATTTCATTGTTTTTTAAATTATTTTTTCATTTATTTCTACTCTTATCTTTCTTCCTTCCTTCCTTTAATCAACCTTGGAGTTTGTTCTTGCAAGTTGGAATGGATGCAAATGGAGGGGTCCCAGGGCTCTGTGCACAGAAGGCACCATGGCAGGATAGCTGATGCTAAGGTTGGTGCAGGCCATGTTGTCCCTGGTTACTCCATGCAGATGGTATTCTTGCAGGATAGCTGGAGCAAGGCAAGGCATGGGCTGGGCATTACCTGGGCACTTTGTGCAGGAGTTGCTCTTATGCAGTGGCTGGAGCTGAAACAAATGTGAGCTGGGAGGCCCCAGAGCTTTCTGAGCTGGGGATGTTCTGGCAAGCTATCTATAGCCAAGGTGGCCTGGTATGTTCTCTGGGTGCTTTGCATCTGTGTCACATTGGCAAGAGGGCTGGAGCTGTAGTGAGCACTGACTGGAGGTGTCTTGGTGTGCATAGTGCTTGAGCCACCTTGGAAGGATTGCTGGTGATGGTGTGGACTAGGATCATGGGGGTCACTGAGGTGGTAAGCCAAATAAGGAACTGAGGCTCCTCTCCTGTCCATAATTAATTTTTATATTTACATTGAATTTGCCAACATATACTATAATACCCAGTGCTCATCCCTTCAAGGGCCCTCCTTAGTGCCATCACCCAGTCACCCCATCCCACCCCATCCCATTCGTCCCCTTCTGCAACTCTTTCTGTTTCCCAAAATTAGGAGTCTCTCATGATCTGTCTTCTTCTCAATTTTTTCTCCACTCAGTTTTCCTCCTTTCCTTTATAGTCCCTTTCACTGTTTCTTATATTCCCCATAGGAGGGAAACCATATGATGATGGTCTTTCTCCAATTGACTTATTTCAGTTAGCATAGTACTCGCCAGTTCCATCCACATCAGAGCAAATGGTAGATATTCGTCCTTTCTGATAGTTGAGTAATATTCCATTGCGTATATATACCACATCTTCTTTATCTATTCATCTGTTGAAGGACATCGTGGCTCCTTCCATGGTTTGGCAATCAGGGACATTGGTGCTATAAAACATTGGGGCGCAGGTGTCCTATTGTTTCATGACATCTGTATCTTTGGGGTAAATATGCAGTAGTGCAATTGCTGGGTCATAGGGTAGCTCCATTTTTAACTTCTTGAGGAACCTCCATACTGTTTTCTAGAGTGGCTGTACCAGCTTGCATTCCCACAACAGTGCAAGAGGGTTCCCCTTTCTCCACATCCCTGCCAACATTTGTTGTTTCCTGTCTTGTTAATTTTCGCCATTCTCACTGGTGTGAGGTGGCATCTCATTGTGGTTTTGGTTTGCATTTCCCTGATGGCAAGTGATGTGGAGCATTTTTTCATGTGCCAATGGCCATGTGTAGGTCTTCTTTGGAGAAATGTCTGTTCATGTCTTCTGCCCATTTCATGACTAGATTGTCTGTTTCTTGGGTGTTGAGTTTGATACATTCTTTACAGATCTTGGATACTAGCTCTTTATCTGATATGTCATTTGTGAATATCTTCTCCCATTCTGTAGGTTGTATTGTAATTTTGTTGACTGGCTGTTTCTTTCGCTGTGCAGAGAAGCTTTTTATCTTGAAGAAGTCCCAATAGTTCATTTTTGCTCTTGTTTCCTTTGCCTTCATAGATGTGTGTTGCAAGAAGTTGCTGTGGCCAAGTTCTTGAGAGGTTATTGCCTGTGTTCTCCTCTAGGATTTTGATGGATTCTTGTCTCACATAATTTAGATCTTTCATCCATTTTGAGTTTATCTTTGTGTATGGTATAAGAGAATGGTACAGTTTCATTCTTCTCCATGTGGCTGTCCAATTTCCCCAATACCATTTATTGAAGAGATTGTCCTTTTTCCAGTGGATACTCTTACCTGCTTTGTCAAAGATGAGTTGGCCATAGAGTTGAGGGTTAATTTCTGAATTTTCTATTCCGTTCCATGACCTATGTGTCTGTTTTTGTGTAGGTACCATACTGTATTGATGATCAGAGTTTTGTTTTTGTTTTTGTTTTTTTTTAATAAATTAATTTTTTATTGGTGTTCAATTTACCAACATACAGAATAACACCCAGTGCTCATTCCTTCAAGTGCCCCCCTCAGTGCCCGTCACCCATTCACCCCCACCCCCTGCCCTCCTCCCCTTCCACCACCCCTAGTTCATTTCCCAGAGTTAGGAGTCTTTATGTTCTGTCTCCCTTTCTGATATTTCCCACACATTTCTTCTCCCTTCCCTTATATTCCCTTTCACTATTATTTATATTCCCCAAATGAATGAGAACATACACTGTTTGTCCTTCTCCAATTGACTTACTTCGCTGAGTAATATTCCATTGTATATATAGACCACATCTTCTTTATGAATGGATAGCCTTAAGTGGCTTTACTGTAGCAAGTGAGAAGGGCATCTTGACATCTTTTTGATTTCCTCTTCCCTGGGTTTTTCTTTCCCAGCAAGGGAGTTTTCCCCTGATGTGATATTCAGAGTTTTGTAATACAGCTTGAAGTCAAGCATTGTGATGCCCCCAGCTTTGGTTTTCTATTTCAACATTCCTCTGGCTATTTGGGGTCTTTTCTGGTTTCATACAAATCTTAAGATTATTTGTTCCAACTGTGAAGAAAGTCCATGGTATTTTGATGGGGATTGCATTGAATGTGTAAATTGCTCTGGGTAGCATAGACATTTTCACAATATTCTTCCAACCATGAGTATGGAATGTCTTTTCATCTCTTTATATATTCTTTGATTTCTTTCATAAATATTCTATAGTTTTTAGGGTATAGATCCTTTACCTCTTTGGTTAGGTTTATTCCTAGATATCTTATGGTTTTGGATATGATTATAAATGGATTGATTCCTTAGTTTCTTCAGTCTCATTATTATTTCTTCAGTCTCATTATTAGTGTATGGAAATGCTACTGATTTCTGTGCATTGATTTTGTAACCTGCTGCATTGCTGAATTGCTGTACAAGTTCTTGTAATTTTGGGGTGGAGTCTTTTGGGATTTCTATATATAATATCATGTCATCTATGAATAGGGAGAGCTTGACTTCTTCTTTGCCATTTTGAATGCACTTTATTTTTGTTGTTGTTGTTGTTGTTGCCTGATTGCTGAGGCCAGGACTTCTAGGACTATGTTGAATAACAGTGGTGAGAGTGGACATCCCCACCATGTCCTGAACTTAGGGGAAAAGCCTTCAGTTTTTCCCCATTGAGAATGATGTTTGCTGTGGGCTTTTCAAATATGGCTTTTATGATATTGAGATATGTTCCCTCTATCTCTACACTTTGAAGAGTTTTAATCAGGAATGGATGCTGTATTTTGTCAGACGAGTTCTCTGCAACTATTGAGAGGGCCATATGATTCTTGTCTTTTCTTTTATTAATGTGATCTATCACATTGATTGTTTAATGAATTTTGAATCACCTTTCCATCCCAGCAATAAATTCCACTTGGTCCTGGTGAATAATCCTCTCATGTATTGTTGAATCCTTAGTGAGAATTTTTGCATACATGTTCATCAGGGATCTTCATCTGTAATTCTCCTTTATGAATGGGTGTCTTACGGTGGGGTGTCTGGTTTTGGGATCAAGGTAATGCTGGCCTCATAGAATGAGTTTGGGAGTATTACCTCCACTTCTCTCTTTTGAAATAGCTTTAGTAGAATATTTATTATTTCTTCCTTAAATGTTTGGTAGAATTCTCCTGGGAAGCCATCTGGCCCTGGACTTTTGTGTCTTAGGGGGTTTTTGATGACTGCTTCAATTTTCTTACCAGTTATTGATCTGTTCAGATTTTCTATTTCCATTTTGGTAACTTATAGGTTTCCCAGGAATGCATCCATTTCTTCCAACTGCCTAATTTGTTGGCATATAGTTGCCTATAATACATTTGTAAAATCCTTTGTATTTCCTTGGTATTGATTGTGATCTTTCTTTTGTTTGTGATTTTATTAATTCGAGTCTTTTTTTTCTTTTTAGTAAGGCTGGCTAGGGATTTATCTATCTTATTAATTCTTTCAAAGAACCATCTTCTGGTTTTGTTGATCTGTTTTACAGTTCTTTTGGTCTCCACTTTATTGATCTCTGCTCAAATCTTTATTATCTGTCTTCTGCTTGGTTTTGGCTTTGTTTGCTGTTCTTCCTACAGTTCCCTTAGTTGCATGGTTAGCTTGTATATTGAGTTTTTTTCCAATTTTTTTGAGAGAGGATTATATTGTTTCTATCTTGGAAGGTCTTCATCTCTCTTTCTATTCTGAATGACAGCCTTGCTGGATAAACTGTTCTTGGATGTATGTTTTTCTCATTTAATACTCTGAATATATCATGCCAGCCCTTTCTGGCCTGCCAGATCTCTGTGGAGAGGTCTGCTGTTCATCTGGTATTTCTCCCCATATAAGTTAAGAATTTCTTGCCTTCAGCTGCTTTTAGATTTTTCTCTTTAATCTTTGAAATTTGCAAGCATCACTATTATATGTTGCGGTGTTGGTCATTTTTTTGTTGATTTTGGGATGGGTATCCTCTCTATGTCTTGGATATGAATACCTGTTTCCTTCCCCATATGAAGGAAGTTCCTAGCAATGATTTGTTCATATATATTTTGTGGTTGTCTCTGTCTCTGTCTCTCTCTCTCTCTTTCTCCCCCCATCTTCTGGAATCCCAATTAGACATATATTCTTCCTTCTCAAGCTATCATTTATTTTCCAAAGCCGTTCCTCATGGGTTCTTGTTTTTCTCTTTTTTCCTCAGCTTTCTTATTATCAATTTATTTTCTATGTCACTCACTCTCTCTTCCACCTCATTAACCCTAACAGTAATAGAATCCAGTTTAGATTGCATCTTAAAGTATTTTTAATTTTGGCCTGATTAGAGTTCAGTTCTGCAGTAAGAGAATTTCTAGAGTCTTTTATACTTTTTTCCAGAGCTACCAATAGTTTTATAATTGTACTTCTGAATTGTATCTCTGACATGCTACTTAAATCCATATCAAGTAGGTCTGTGGCAGAGTATTACTTCTGGTTCTTTCTTTTGTGGTGAATTATTTTAGTCATTTTTTCCAGTGCAGAATGGCTGTATGAGTGAGCAGAGTTAAAAAATATCTCCCTGTGATGCTTGCCAAGTAGTCACATAAACTCACCAGACCCAAAGTCAGCCATATGCCAATCACTCAAGAAAGCACAAAAAAATCTCAAGACCATGGGCTCACTGGTTAGGTTCTCAATAAAAGGCCTGCCAAAAAGCCTTCAGTGGCAACCCTTTCAGGACCCCTCTCTCTCCTGAGAGCTTTCCCTGTTATCTTTGCTTAATAAACTTCTATCGCTTTACTCACTCTCCATTGCCCATGATATTCATTCTTTGACTCCATGAGATAAGAACCTAGCTCTCCTGTATCACCATCATATGTTAAACATACATGCATAGCAAACTCCATTATTGTGTCCCATATGAAGGCTGTTTATAAGACATCAACTAAAAACAAAGATTGAGAATAAGGGATGAAAAAAACATATACTAGGCAAGTCTAAATTTCAAAGATCAAGTTGGTATAGCAATATAAATCAGTGAGAATAGTATTTAAGGTAAAATTATTAATGACAAAAGGGTAATATGTGATTGGGAGAGGCAAGATGGCAAGAAGCATGTCAGAAGAATAAGGGTCCTCATTTCATTTGGTCCCCCAAATTTATCTAGATAGTTTTCAAACCATCCTGAACACCTATGAATTCAACTTGAGATGTAAAGAGACAGCAGGTGGGATGCTACAGAGAGAAAAGTGATCACTTCCTACAAGGTAGGAGTCTGAAAAGAAACTGAGGGGATATATCAGAAGATAAATGGCAAGGGGAGGGAGCCTCAGTAAGCAACTGCAAGGCAGCAGTGCAGGGCATAATCAGGAACTTTGGAAATCTGCTCCTGAGAGAGTCTTCCCTGCCTGAAAACTGCACAGTGGGGAAATAGGGCAGACTTGCAGGAGGGGCAGTGCAGTCTCAATATTCCCAGAGACAAAGTATGAATAGGGGCGCCAGGGAGTAAGCTCACTAGGGGCGTCAGGCAGAAAGCTCACTAGCAAACCATGGTCCAATTGTGGGACTTAAGCCTCCTAGGTCCTGGCAAATGGCTAGAAGGCAACAACCCCCCGAGGGCATCTGGGAGAGGCAGACTAGTTTTGAAGTCCAGCAGCTGAGCTCTCTCTGCCCTGAGAGTCCAGCAGCATACAGGAGTGGGCTATCCTCTGTCCCCTCTGGGAGAGGCGGAACCTGGGAGGGCAGAAGACAGTGAAAGCTCTCCCACCAGTAGGTGGCATTCAATTTGTACAAATCAGTACCCCCTGCCTGCCCCCAGGAGGATCTAGGCCAGTGTGCACTGAGAGATTGCAGTTCAGTACACGGGGGAGCTCTTGGCTCTGGGGCTGGACACCATCACGTGTACTGAACCACAGTCTCTCAGTGCACACTGGCTCAGATCTTCCTGGGGGCAGGCATGGGAGCACTGCTTTGTACAAATTGAAGGGTGCCCAGTGGCAGGAGAGTTTTCACTGTCTTTTGTCCCCACGGGGTCTGCCTCTGCTGAAGGGAACCGGAAGACAGCCTGCATCCCTCTGTGCCAGGCTCTAGGTAAAGATAACTCCGGTGTTGGACACACACCTGGCTGGCTTCTCCCAGATGCCCTGGAGGGTTGCAGCATTCCAGTCTTTTACCAAGATTGGACCACAATTTGCAGTGAGCATTCTCCTGGTTGCCCCTATTCTTATTGTGTCTCCGGGAATATTGAGGCTTCTCTGGCTCTCCTGTGATTCTGACCTGTTTTCCCACTGAGCACTCAGTCAGGGAAGACTCTTTGAGGTATTAAAGTTCCTGATATTCTGCTGCCCTGCTTTCCTACAGCAGCTTTCCATGGCTCCCTCCTCCACCCCCATTTATCTTCCTTTTCTCCACCTTCCTACCTTGTCAGAAGCTATCACTTTTCTCTCTGTAGCATTCCAGCTGTTCTCTGTTTACATCTCAAGTTGAATTTGTAGGTGTTGAGGATGTTTTGAAAGTTACCTAAGTAAGTTTGGGGGACCAGATGAATCAATACCCTTACTCTTCTACCATTTTCCTCCTTCCTCATTCTTTTATATTCTAGTTGCTCTTTTAAACCATGGCTTTTTTTTTTTTTCTGTGCTCACGGTGTCCTGGGCTGGTACGGGCTAGGAACCCAGGGTTCACTGAAGCAGCTGACTAGCTGTAGCATCAGGACCCTGCCCTTGTCTCTGCTATCAAGGTGGAGGGCATATGTAAACTGTGGTGTTCAGCAGCCACTCTGACCTGTAGAGTACCAGCAGCACTCCCAGCATTTGGAGTTCTAGGGCTGGATCTCTTAAATTCTAGTTGCTCTTTTAAACTGCAACTTTTTTTCCCCTATGATTCAGGGCAGATGAATCTGCTCATGGTCCCTATCCCTTCCCACTGTAACATCAGGGGTGAGGGTTTCCTCTGTTACATGGTCTCCATCTCTGTTGCAGTTCTCTGTGTGGTCTTTCTGTCTTTTCATTGTGCAGAAGCCATTTAGTAAGTACTTAGCTTTTTAGGAAGAATTTATAAATAGGTATAGATTTGGAGTGAGCAAGGAGGGAAGTTCAGGGCCTTCCTAAGTGGCCATTTCAGACTGGACCCCCTTAATTTTTGTGTGTGTGTGATTGTTAGGATACAAGGGAACAGAAATGAGGACTTTAGTGTTGAAGAAGAGTTCAGAAAAATACTCCTTGAGTTTCTTATCAGTATTGAATCATAGATACTCTTTTGCTCCCGTTTTGTTTGGACTAACACAAACTATATTTTCACATTGGGTAGTCAGCTAAGGAAGAAAAACAATTCAGAGGGCAAAGAGAGGACAATACTTCCAATTATTATATTTCTAATAATATAATGCCATATGAATAATGTTGCTGTTTATTTTCTGTTTGATATGAAACAAAGTTTACCAAGCTTAAAATGAGAAGCTCTCTTTTTAATCCTAGATCTACCTCAGCAACTTTTTAATTCTAATTAATTATAAACCTCCTTAAGTATCTCATTATAATTTCCAAAATCAGCTTATTATTTCTACAATGATTATTGGAATTATGTACTTTAATTTACTTAAGTTTTTTTTTCTTTTAGCTTCTAGAGGTGGTTCATTTGCTTGTTATGATGAAATAAATTCAAGAGCAGATAGATATGGAAACTGTGGCCGAGACTTTTGTAGTTTTAGGTATGTATTTAGAAATTTGTAGTTTTGTTTGGGATGTAGGTTAAATGTTGCTAAGGTCCTAGAATATATGACAATTTATCACAGATTTATTTTTTTTTTATGATCTGAGCTGTACCCATTGGCTACAAATGATATGTGTTCAGTGCTTATAATTTTACAACAATGATGTTTGTAGTAATAATTATTTATTCTATTTTACTAGTGAAATAATTGAAGACTAGTTATAATTTGCTAGAAATAATTGAAGACTAGCTCAAATTTCAGAAACTAATATAAGACAGACCAGGCTGTCAGATTTCAAATTTTAATTTTTCCCTTGGCACATAGCCTCACAAAACAAAAAATGTCACATCATACATAAATCAGTGTGCTCAAAAATGTTTTCTGAGAGAAAATTGTTGAAAACTGGAGTTAAGTTAGTAAGTTAATTTAGTAAAACTAGTTATTAGTAAAACACTTTTTTTTAAACTTAGGTACATCAGCAATCTATGTTATTTCAGTAAATAATATGATGATTTTTTTCCTTCCTTATGCTTCTAGTAATCTTCTATGTGGAAAATTAGTCTGTGCGTGGCCACACAAGGCATTAGTATCACGTGCAAATTTGTCTGTGATTTACTCACATGTCCGAGAGGAAATGTGTGTATCTACATATCGAAGCAAAGAAAAGGTCATTAAAAATACATGGACAACATATGAAACACCTGAGGATAGAGATGATACATTTGTACAAGATGGCACTGTGTGTGGTCCTGCTATGGTAATTAGAACTACAAAATTTCCAGTGTTTAAAAAAAATTTATAGTATACTCATTTTGGCAATATACCAAGCAATTCATTTTTAAATAGCCTTATGGAAATATTGTTTACCATAAAAATCACCCATAATCTGTACAGTTCATTGCATTTGGTTAATATATGGAATTGTGCAACCATCACCATGCCCAGTTTTAGAGCATACCATTACTCTTGCCCATTTATCCATCTTTCCCCATAAGCAACTCATCCAATTTTCCCAGTTATTAACATCTAACAATGATATGGTGCATTTGTTATAATCAATGAACTAATCATACATTATATTAAATAAATTCCATACTTCATTCAGATTTATTTTACCTAATGTCTTTTCCAAGATTCCACCAAAAAGGCCATATTACATTTATTATGTATCTTAAAGCTTCTCTTGACAGTGACAGTTTCTCATAATTTCTTTTTTGATGGCCTTGTGAGTTTTGAGGAGAACTAGTAAGATATTCTGTAGAATGTCCCTCAAATTAAGATTTGTCCGATGTTTCTCTCATGAGCAGGCTACGTTTATGTGTTCTTGGAAGGAAACCCCAGAGGTAAAGTATCTTTCATCATATCATTGTCAAGTGTTGATATTAACCTTGATCACTTGCCTGAGGTAATATTTGTCAGATTTCTTGCTGTAAAGTTACTCTTTATTTCCATCTTTATATTCTACTTCCTTGAAAGAAGTTACTGTGCATAGCCCATATTTAAGTTTGTTACACCTTCTTGGAGGCTCAGTAGCTACACAAATTATTTTGAATTCCTCTGCACTGAAGGTTAGTTTGTTCTACATTTATGTATTCAGTCATTTATTTGTAACATTATAGACTCATGGTCTGGGTTATAATCCAATACTACTTTATTGATTTCATTGTTCAAGTTTTTCTATATTTGGTCAATCAACTCATGTCTTTGACAAACTGGTAACATTGTGATTTTTTTCTTTCTGAGTGCTTGCTTACTTTCCAGAATCACAAGATGTTCTACATTCATATTGTATGTTTCCTGCCCCAGTTCTTAAAATCAGCCTTTCTCCAAGGAGCCCTGGTTCATTTGATTGGGAAATGGTATTTAGAAACCAAGATCTAGGTATTAATTTTGCTTTTTGCTATTGGAGTGTCACTTTTTCTGGCCCCATCAGCAGACAGAACTAGGAAATTTTTATATCTACATACTATTCATGCATATGAAAATATATAGATACATATACATGAATATATGTATTTATGTATATATGTATATAATCGTACTCATATTTTATATATATTTCTATATCTATATATCTACATTAAAAAACATGAAGTCAAAATTATACTTTTCAATTGAATCCACAATATAGGGTTCATTCTAGCCTACCTTTTCATATCTGCGATTGTTTTCTTTGATAGTGATATACTTTGGCACTTTCTTTGACAGTGATATATGTAAATTCCATCCTTGGATGCATCTGGAATGCACATTAAACCATCTCAGAAATGCTGACTCATTCCACTGTGAAATTATTTTTGCCTTTATTCTGAAGTGCATGTAAAAATATTTTATTCAAGAATTATTTGGGTTAATTCATTTTTCCTCCTTGACATGTTTAGATTGTTCATTTGAAAAACAGTAAACTTTTTGGATTTTCCCTTGTCCTTGTTCACTTTATTTTATTTTAGTTTTTGATATGTGAAATATAAAATGATTTTTGAGATTCAAAACTATAGGGGCACTTGGGCCACTCAGTTGGTTAAGCACCCAACTCTTGATTTCAGCTCAAGTTGTGATATCAGAGTTGTGAGATGGAGCCCGGTGACTAGCTCTGTTCTCAGCATGAGTCTCTCCCCGCTTTGCTCCTCTGTGCCCTCTACTCTGCTCCTGTGCACATGTGCTCTCTCTCTCTCTCAAAATCTTTTAGAGAATTTAGAAATTAAAAAAAAAGATTTAAAATTATATATGGTTATACTCAAAGAATTATCATTTTTTTTATCCTTCTACTCCATTCCCATCACTGTAAATTTTCTACCATTTTCATTACTCTCCCCTACTCTCAATAGAGAAACAATTAGTTTTTATTAGTTTCTATTCTCTTAGTTTTTATTTAGTTTCAGTTATCTTATCTTTTATTTTTGCATAATGGTGCAGATATGTACATTTTTATATCTCCTTTTTTAAACAAGTTCTATAAATACTTTTGCACTTCTTTTTGCTTAACACATTTCATGGGAATTAATTTACGTTAGTTCCAGTGACTCCTTATTCTTTTATGTTTTCTGGCTGAGCTTTACTTGATTGATTAAAATTAACACGATTTTTCTATTAAATAATTTATATACATCAAAAATGACTTTAAAATACAGAAAAGGAATAATAAGAGGAAAAAAATCATTTATAGTACTATCACCTAGAAATAAATTCTCTTTACATTTCAGAACACTTATTTCCAGTATTTTTTGGTGTTTATAACATTTTTTCCATTGTCTTAACATTACAAAGTTAATAGAAATATAAATTTTAAAGGTAATATATCTTTGAATACCTTTTGAAATGGAGAAAAATATGAAGAAGGAATCCACTTACCCAGAATTAGCATAGTTTATTGGTGATCTTTTTTCTTTTTTTCTTTGTTTTTTTTTTCACTTGTTAATTGATGTTTTATTTATTTTTTTATTTTTTTATTTGTTTTTATAAAATATTTTTATTGGTGTTCATTTACCATACTACAGAATATACAACCTAGTGCTCATCCCGTTCAAGTGTCCACTCCGTGCACTGTCACCCATCACCCCCACCCCCCGCCCTCTCCCCTCTCCACCACCCTAGTTCATTTTCCCAGAGTTAGAAGTCTTTATGTTCTGTGTCCCTTTCTGATATTTCCCACTATTTTCTTCTCCCTTCCCTTATATTACCCGTCACTATTATTCATATTTCCCCAAATGAAGTGGATCAATACACTGTTTGTCCTTTCTCGGTTGACTTACTTCACTAGCATAATACCCTCCAGTTCCATCCTCGTTGAAGCAAATGGTGGGTATTTGTTGTTTCTAATGGCTGAGTAATATTCCATTGTTTACATAAACCACATTTCTTTATTTTCATCTTTCGATGTGCTCCGTGGCTCCTTACCACAGTTTGGCTGATTGTGGACATGGTGCTAGAAACTTCGGGGTGCTGGTTCAACACTGTAAAAACATCAAGTGGATTCATCATATCAGCAAGAGAAAAACAAAGAACCATATGATCCTCTCATTAGATGCTGAGAAAAGCTTTTTGACAAAATACAGCTTCCATTCCTGTTCAAACCCTTCAGAGTGTAGGATAGAGGGAACTTTTATCGATTTCTTAAAAGCCATCTACGAAAAGCCCACAGGCAAATATCATTCTCAATGGGGAAGCACTGGGAGACCTTTCCCCTTAGATCAGGAAACCAGACAGGAGTCCACTCTCACCACTGCTATTCAACATAGTATTGGAAGTCCTGCCTCCAGCAATTCAGACAACAAAAAGGGACATTAAAGCATTTCAAATTGATCTTTTTTCTTTAATTTTAAACTTTTAATTTTGAAATAATTATACTTTAATTGGAAGTAGGTTAGAGAGGTCCTGTCTATCCTACACCCAGATTGTCTTAATATCTTTAACCTATGCAATATAAAAAATAGGAAATTGATCGAAACCTTATTTAAATTTCATCTCTTTTCACATGAATGTGTTTCTGTATGTGTAGTTCTGTGCAATTCTATAACATGTGTATATTCATGGGACTATTATCACAATCAATATACAGAGAACCGTTCCATCACCAAAATGGAACTCTGTCATGGCTTCACTTTGCAGTCATATCTTTCCCCTGTATACCTGATCCCATGTTCTAATCGGGTCTTCATCTTTATAATTCCATCATTTGGAAAGTGTTATAATAATAGAATCATGTAGTAACCTGTAGAGATTAGTTTTGTCACCCAGCATAATATCCTTGGGATCTATCAAGAAGGCTGCATGTGTCAATAATTTGTTCATATTTAGTGCAGAATAATATTCCATTGTATAGTTATACCACAGTTTGCCTAACCATTCATTCTTAACCATAAAGAGTATTTGGGGAGCTCCTGGGTGGTTCAGTTGGTTAACTTCCCAACTCTTGATTTTGTTCTGCTTAGAGGATTCTCTTCCCCACTCCCTCTACCCCACCTCCGACTTGCAGATGTACTTTCTCTCTCTCTCTCTCTCTCTCTCTCTCTCTCTGAAGTAAATAATCTTTAAAAAAGTATTTGGGTTGTTTTCAGTTTTCAGCTACTACAAATAAGTTGCTATTGACATTTGTGTGTAAGTTTTTGTGTGGACATGTTTTCATTTCCCTGGAATGCAGTTGCTGAACCATGTGGCCAATATATATTTAATTTCATAAGGAACTGCAAATCTATTTTCCAGAGTGGCTGTACAACTTTACATCCCCATCAGCAATATATAAAAGACCTAGTTTCTCTGCATCTTCACCAGCATTTGGTGTTATCAGTTTTTTATTTTAGCCATTCTAATAGGTGGATAGTGATATCTCATTGTAATTTTCATTTTCATTTCCTTAATAGTTAATGATGTGTATCTTTTTGTGTGTTTATATGCCATTTATATGTTTTTGTCAGTAAAATATCTCTTAAAGTTCTTTTTGGATTTTCTAGTTGTATTTTTTATTGTCAAGTTTTGATATTTTACACTGGATACTAATTTTTTTGTTAGTTAAGTGGTTTGTAAATATTTTCTTTTAATCTGTAGTTTAAGTTTCATCCTCTTCACATGGGCTTTCACAGAGTAAGCATTTTAAAGTCAACTCAAAGAGCTCTTTGCCTAGTCCTAGATAGCCCAAATTTTCTGCCATGTGTTTTTCTTTTTTTAAAAAAAAGATTTTATTTATTTGTCAGAGAGAGAGAGAGAGAGAGAGAAAGTGCACACAAACAGGGGGAGAGGCAGAGGGAGAAGCAGACTCCCTGCTGAGCAGGGAGCCCAACACAGGGCTAGATCCCAGGACCCTATGATCATGGCCTGAGCAAAAGGCAGATGCTTAACTTACTCAGCCACCCATGTACCCTGTGCCATGTGTTTTTCTAAACATCATTTATTTTGAGTAAATTTTTGAATAATCTGTGAGACTTAGGTCAAGATTTTATTTTTGTCTATGGATACTGTAGTAGGGTTCTCCAGAGAAACAGAATCAATAGTGTGTGTGTGTGTGTGTGTGTGTGTATTTGTGTTTATGTGTGTGTATTTTTACAAGGACAGAATGAGTGGTTTATTTCAAGGAATTAGTTCATTTAACAGTGGGGGTTGGCAAGTTCAAAATCTAGCAGTCTGGAAATTCAGAGAAGAGTTGATGTTTCAGTCTTGAATCTGAATTCTGCAGAGCAGCAGGATGGAAACTTAGGCTAGTTTCTATGTTGCAGTCAGGAGAATAATTCTTTCTTTTTTGGGAAAAGCTTGGTCTTTGCTCTTAAGGCCTGCAACTGATTGGATGGTCAACCCACATTATGGAGAGCAATTTGCTTTATCAAAGTCCACTGATTTAAATGTTAATCACATCTAAAAAATACTTTCACATCAAAATCTAGAGTTTGACCAAACAACTATGCATCATAGCCTAGCCAACTTGAAATATAAAATTAGCCACCACAGATGTACAATTGCTGTAGTACTATTTGTGGAAAAGACTGTACTTACTTCATTATATAGCTTTGCACATTTGTTCAAATTCCATTAATCATAACGTGTGAGTATATTTTTGGGGTTTTATGCTCTAGTTTGTTGGTTTTATGTTCCTCCACCAATATTACACTGTTGATTACTTTAGCTATATAAGAAGCCTCAATATTGGGTGAAGTGATGCTTTTCATTTTATTCTTTTGTCAAGATTATTTTAGCTATTCTATGGCTTGTGCTTGCCCATATACATTTAGAATAAGCATGTTTTTGCTTACAGCCTTGCTGGGATTTTGATAGATCAATTTGTAGAGAATTGATATCTTTGTTATGTTGAAACTTCCAACTCATGAACCTGGTGTATTTCTCCATTTAATAAATTTCTTTGATTACTTCCATCATTTTGTGTTCTTCACAAAACCAATTCTGTGCATGACTTAAACATATACATGTTTTTCATTTTCTTTTGAGTGATTGTAAATCATTAAAATATTTATATTTGATATAGTTGACACACAATGTTACACTGATTTCATGTGAACAACTTAGGGATTCAACTTCTCTATATATTATACTGTGTTTACTAGAAGTGTTTACAACACCACTGACTATATTCCCTATATTCCCTATGTTGTACCTTTTATTCTATGACTTATTCATTCTATAACTCTCACTCTCTTTCACACATTTTGCTCCTCCTCCTCCTTCCCTTGTCAATCATCACTTTGTTCTCTGTATTTATAGATCTAATTCTGCTTTTTATTTATTTGTATGTTTTTCAGATTCCACATATGAATGAAATCATATGGTATTTGTCTTTCTCAATCTGACTTCTTTCACTTAGAATAATACCTTCTAACTCCATCCATGTTACACAAATGGCAAGATCTCATCCTTTTTTTATGGCTGTGTAATATCAGGGCAGCATTGTACTGATAGAAAAATATACTTCTGTTGTATTGGAACAGAGGGGAAATGGGGAGGAGCACAGGATACTCCACTGCTGTGCTATTTTTCCAGTTTGGATCTCAAATCGGCTCACCCTTTTTCTTACCACCTCTGAGTACTTCTGTTTATCTCTCAGCCATTTATAATTTTATAATGTTTTATAATTGTACTTAGGAAACGCATGCAGAAATAGGTCTGTGTTATCTTGTCTAGACTCAAAGTCATAATGAATTGTTATTTTAATATTGTGCATTTTTTTGTATTTCCTACAAATTTTGTTTTGTGATTTTTTGGTGCTAAGTTATTCCTTTCTTGTGTGTGAATGACTTCCTGATACCACAGGATACAAAGGATTATAAGAGAATGTTATGAAAAATTAGATGCCAACAAACTGGACAACCTAGAATAAATGAATGAATTCCTAGACACATTGTAACCTACCAAGACAGAACCAGGAAGAAATAGAAAATTTGAACAAACTGATTACCAGCAATGAAATTGAGTAACTAGTTGAAAAACTCCCAAAAGCAAAAGCCCAAGAACAGATGGCTTTACAGGTGAATTCTACCAAACATTTAAAGAAAGTTTAATACCTATACTTCTCCAAATTTTACAAAAAAAAAATGGAAGGAAAGCTTCCAAATTTATTCTTTTTTATAGGTTTTATTTATTTATTCATGAGAGACACAGAGAGGCAGAGACATAGGCAGAGGGAGAAACAGGCTCCCCACAGGGAGTCTGATGCAGGACTTGATGCCATAACTCTGGGATCATGACCTGAGCCGAAGGCAGATGCTCAACCACTGAGCCACTCAGGTGCCCCCAGATTTATTCTATGAGGCAGAATTACCCTGATTCCAAAACCAGATAAAGACACTACAAAACAAACAAACAACACAAACCCCCTATAGGCCAATATCCCCGATAAACATAGGTGCAAAAATCCTCAACAAAATGTTAGCAAACCGATTCAAACTATATATTAAAAAAATCATTCACTATGATCAACTGGAATTTGTTCCTGGGTTGCAAGGATGGTTCAATTTGCAAATAAATCAAATGATACAGCACATCAATAAAAGGACAAACACCATACAATTACCTCAATAGATGCATAAAAAATATTTGACAACATACATTCATGATAAAAACCCTCCACGAAGTAGGTTTAGAGGAACATGACTCAGTATAATAAAGTCTACTTATGAAAAACCCACAGCAAATATAATATCGTCCCTAATGGGCAAAAACAGAGCTTTTCCTCTATGGTCAGGAACAAGAAAAGAATCTCCTTTCTCACGACTTCTTTTGACATAGCACTGGAAGTCCTAACCATAGCAGTCAGACAAGAGAAAGGAATAAAAGGGGTACAAAATGAACAAATAATCTTAAGATTTGTATGAAATCAGAAAAGACCCCAAATAGCCAGAGGAATGTTGAAATAGAAAACCAAAGCTGAGGGCATCACAATGCTTGACTTCAAGCTGTATTACAAAACTCTGATCATCAATACAGTATGGTACCTACACAAAAACAGACACATAGGTCATGGAACGGAATAGAAAATTCAGAAATTAACCCTCAACTCTATGGCCAACTCATCTTTGACAAAGCAGGTAAGAGTATCCACTGGAAAAAGGACAATCTCTTCAATAAATGGTATTAGGGAAATTGGACAGCCACATGGAGAAGAATGAAACTGTACCATTCTCTTATACCATACACAAAGATAAACTCAAAATGGATGAAAAATCTAAATTATGTGAGACAAGAATCCATTAAAATCCTAGAGGAGAACACAGGCAATAACCTCTTAAGAACTTGGCCACAGCAACTTCTTGCAACACACATCTATGAAGGCAAAGGAAACAAGAGCAAAAATGAACTATTGGGACTTCATCAAGATAAAAAGCTTCTCTGCACAGCGAAAGAAACAGCCAGTCAACAAAATTACAATACAACCTACAGAATGGGAGAAGATATTCACAAATGACATATCAGATAAAGGGCTAGTATCCAAGATCTGTAAAGAATGTATCAAACTCAACACCCAAGAAACAGACAATCTAGTCATGAAATGGGCAGAAGACATGAACAGACATTTCTCCAAAGAAGACCTACACATGGCCATTGGCACATGAAAAAATGCTCCACATCACTTGCCATCAGGGAAATGCAAACCAAAACCACAATGAGATGCCACCTCACACCAGTGAGAATGGTGAAAATTAACAAGACAGGAAACAACAAATGTTGGCAGGATGTGGAGAAAGGGGAACCCTCATGCACTGTTGTGGGAATGCAAGCTGGTACAGCCACTCTAGAAAACAGTATGGAGGTTCCTCAAGAAGTTAAAAATGGAGCTACCCTATGACCCAGCAATTGCACTACTGCATATTTACCCCAAAGATACAGATGTCATGAAACAATAGGACACCTGCGCCCCAATGTTTTATAGCACCAATGTCCCTGATTGCCAAACCATGGAAGGAGCCACGATGTCCTTCAACAGATGAATAGATGAAGAAGATGTGGTATATATACGCAATGGAATATTACTCAACTATCAGAAAGGACGAATCCTACCATTTGCTTTGGCATGGATGGAACTGGAGGATATTATGCTGAGTGAAATAAGTCAATTGGAGAAAGACCATCATCATATGGTTTCCCTCATATGGGGAATATCAGAAATACTGAATGGGACTGTAAGGGAAAGGAGGGAAACTGAATGGGGAAAAATTAGAGGGAAGACAAACCATGAGAGACTCCTCTAACTCTGGGAATCAAACAAAAGAGTTGCAGAAGGGGACGAAGGTGGTGGGATGGGATGACTGGGTTGACAGGCACTAAGAAGGGCACTTGATGGGATGAACACTAGGTATTATATGTGGGCAAATTGAATTTAAATAAAATATATTTTCAAAAGGGCATCCAAGATGGTAGGGAAGAAGTAAAATTTTTGACTATTTGCATATGGTGTGATACTATACATAGAAAACCCTAAAAGAAGGGAGGGGCAAGATGGCTGAAGAGTAGGGTCCCCAAGTCACCTGTCCCCACCAAATTACCTGGATAACCTTCAAATCATCCTGAAAATCTACGAATTCGGCCTGAGATTTAAAGAGAGACCAGCTGGAATGCTACAGTGAGAAGAGTTGGCGCTTCTATCAAGGTAGGAAGACGGGGGAAAAAAGAAATAAAGAAACAAAAGGCCTCCAAGGGGGAGGGGCCCCGAGGAGCCGGGCTAAGGCTGGGGCGGGTGTCCCCAGGACAGGAAAGCCCTGTCCCGGAGAAGCAGGAGCTTCACCAATCTTCCCGGGTGGAAAGGCGCTCGCAGGGAGCTCGGGCAGGATCCCAGAAAGGCGGGGATGCTCTCAGGCTCCCTGGGACACTAACAGACACCTGCGCCCCGGGGAGAGTGCGCTGAGCTCCCTGAAGGGCTGCAGCATGGCTGGACCTGGGAGCAGCTCAGAGGGGCTCGGTCTACGCCCAGCCGGGAGCGCGAATCCAGGAGCGCAGGCCTGGGAGCACAGGGCGCCAGGGACACAGCCCAGGATCCGGCCTCCCCCCTGGACAGGCAGAGGCCGGGAGGGCTCAGGACAGCAAGGACGCTCCTGTCCCGAGCTGAGCAGATCAGCGGCCTCGCCCCCGGAGCATCCAGGCCCTGCAGACGGAGAGCTCTGTAGTTACTGTGGGGGCTGAATCCAGGGCTCCAGAGCCTGGATTCGCCACTGTGGTTGTTCCACCTGGGGCCTCACGGGGTAAACAACCCCCACTGAGCCCTGCACCAGGCAGGGGGCAGAGCAGCTCCTGCAAGTGTTAACACCTGAAAATCAGCACAACAGGCCCCTCCCCCAGAAGACCAGGTAGACGGACAAGTTCCAGGGGAAGTCAAGGGACTTAAAGTCTACAGAATCAGAAGATGCTCCCCTGGGTTTTTTTTTTTTTTTTTTTTTTTTTTTTTGCTTTTTGATTTCTGTTGCTTCCCCCACACTTTTTTTTCTTCTTTTCTCTTTTTCTTCTCTCTCTCTCTCTTTTTTTTTTGCCTTTTTTCTTCCTTTTTTTCTTTTTTCTTTTTCTCTTTTCTTTCCTTTCTCTCCTCTCTTTTTTTCCTTTTCCCAATACAACTTGTTTTTGGCCACTCTGCACTGAGCAAAATGACTAGAAGGAAAACCTCACCTCAAAAGAAAGAATCAGAAACAGTCCTCTCTCCCACAGAGTTACAAAATCTGGATTACAATTCAATATCAGAAAGCCAATTCAGAAGCACTATTATAAAGCTACTGGTGGCTCTAGAAAAAAGCATAAAGGACTCAAGAGACTTCATGACTGCAGAATTTAGATCTAATCAGGCAGAAATTAAAAATCAATTGAATGAGTTGCAATCCAAACTAGAAGTCCTAATGACGAGGGTTAATGAACTGGAAGAACGAGTGACATAGAAGACAAGTTGATGGCAAAGAGGGGAACTGAGGAAAAAAGAGACAAACAAAAGACCATGAGAATAGATTAAGGGAAATAAATGACATCCTGAGGAAGAAAAACCTACGTTTAATTGGGATTCCCGAGGGCACCAAAAGGGACAGAGGTCCAGAATATGTATTTGAACAAATCATAGCTGAAAACTTTCCTAATCTGGGAAGGGAAACAGGCATTCAGATCCAGGAAATAGAGAGATCCCACCCTAAAATCAATAGAAACCGTTCAACACCTCAACATTTGATAGTTAAGCTTGCAAATTCCAAAGATAAAGAGAAGATCCTTAAAGCAGCAAAAGACAAGAAATCCCTGACTTTTATGGGGAGGAGTATTAGGGTAACAGCAGACCTCTCCACAGAGACCTGGCAGGCCAGAAAGGGCTGGCAGGATATATTCAGGGTCCTAAATGAGAAAAACATGCAACCAAGAATACTTTATCCAGCAAGGCTCTCATTCAAAATGGAAGGAGAGATAAAGAGCTTCCAAGACAGGCAGGAACTGAAAGAATATGTGACCTCCAAACCAGCTCTGCAAGAAATTTTAAGGGGGACTCTTAAAATTCCCCTTTAAGAAGAAGTCCAGTGGAACAATCCACAAAAACAAGGACTGAATAGATATCATGATGACCCTAAACTTGTATCTTTCAATAGTAACTCTGATCGTGAACGGGCTTAATGACCCCATCAAAAGGCACAGGGTTTCAGACTGGATAAAAAGCAGGACCCATCTATTTGCTGTCTACAAGAGACTCATTTTAGACAGAAGGACACCTACAGCCTGAAAATAAAAGGTTGGAGAACCATTTACCATTCAAATGGTCCTCAAAAGAAAGCAGGGATAGCCATCCTTATATCAGATAGATTAAAATTTATCCCGAAGACTGTAGTGAGAGATGAAGAGGGACACTATTTCATACTTAAAGGATCTATCCAACAAGAGGACTTAACAATCCTCAATATATATGCCCCGAATGTGGGAGCTGCCAAATATATCAATTAATAACCAAAGTTAAGACATACTTAGATAATAAAACACTTATATTGGTGACTTCGATCTAGGACTTTCTACACTTGATAGGTCTTCTAAACACAACATCTCCAAAGAAGCGAGAGATTTATATGATATACTGGACCAGATGGATTTCACAGATATCTACAGAACTTTACATCCAAACTCAACTGAATACACATTCTTCTCAAGTGCACATGGAACTTTCTCCAGAATAGAACACATACTGGGTCACAAATCGGGTCTGAACCGATATCAAAATATTGGGATCGTCCCCTGTGTATTCTTAGACCATAATGCCTTGAAATTAGAACTAAATCACAACAAGAAGTTTGGAAGGACTTCAAACATGTGGAGGTTAAGGACCATCCTGCTAAAAGATGAAAGGGTCAACCAGGAAATTAAGGAGGAATTTAACAGATTCATGGAAACTAATGAGAATGAAGATACAACCGTTCAAAATCTTTGGGATGCAGCAAAAGCAGTCCTGAGGGGGAAATACATTGCAATACAAGCATCCATTCAAAAACTGGAAAGAACTCAAATACAAAAGCTAACCTAACACCTAAAGGAGCTAGAGAAAAAACAGCAAAAAGATCCTACAACCAGCAGAAGAAGAGAGTTAATAAAGATTCGAACAAAAGTCAACGAAATCGAGACCAGAAGAACTGTGAAACAGATCAACAAAACCAGGAGTTGGTTCTTTGAAAGAATTAATAAGATAGATAAACCATTAACCACCCTTATTAAAAAGAAGAGTGAGAAGACTCAAATTAATAAAATCATGAATGAGAAAGGAGAGATCACTACCAACACCAAGGAAATACAAACGATTTTAAAAACATATTATGAACAGCTATACACCATTACACTAGGCAATCTAGAAGAAATGGACACATTTCTGGAAAGCCACAAACTACCAAAACTGGAACAGGAAGAAATAGAAAACCTGAACAGGCCAATAACCAGGGAGGAAATTGAAGCAGCCATCAAAAACCTCCCAAGACACAAGAGTCCAGGGCCAGATGGCTTCCCAGGGGAATTCTATCAAACGTTTAAAGAAGAAACCATACCTATTCTACTAAAGCTGTTTGGAAAGATAGAAAGAGATGGAGTACTTTCAAATTCGTTCTATGAGGCCAGCATCACCTTAATTCCAAAACCAGCCAAAGACCCCACCAAAAAGGAGAATTATAGACCAATATCCCTGATGAACACAGATGCAAAAATTCTCAACAAGATACTAGCCAATAGGATCCAACAGTACATTAAGAAAATTATTCACTATGACCAAGTAGGATTTATTCCTGGGACACAAGTCCGGTTCAACCCTCGTAAAACAATCAATGTGATTCATCATATTACCAAGAGAAAAACCAAGAACCTAATGATCCTCTCATTAGATGCAGAGAAAACATTTGACAAAATACAGCATCCATTCCTGATCAAAACTCTTCAGAGTGTAGGGATAGAGGGAACATTCCTCAGCATCTTAAAAGCCATCTACGAATAGCCCACAGCAAATATCATTCTCAACAGGGAAGCACTGGGAGCCTTTCCCCTAAGATCAGGAACAAGACAGGGATGTCCACTCTCACCAGTGCTATTCAACATAGTACTGGAAGTCCTAGCCTCAGCAATCAGACAACAAAAAGACATTAAAGGCATTCGAATTGGCAAAGAAGAAGTCAAACTCTCCCTCTTCACCAATGACAAGATACTCTACATAGAAAACGCAAAAGCCTCCACCCTAAGATTGCTAGAACTCATATAGCAATTTGGCAGTGTGGCAGGATACAAAATCAATGCCCAGAAATCAGTGGCATTTCTATACACTAACAATGAGACTGAAGAAAGAGAAATTAAGGAGTCAATCCCATTTACAATCGCACCCAAAAGCATAAGATACCTAGGAATAAACCTAACCAAAGAGGTAAAGGATCTATACCCTAAAAACTATAGAACACTTCTGAAAGAAATTGAGGAAGACACAAAAGAGATGGAAAAATATTCCATGCTCATGGATTGGCAGAATTAATATTGTGAAAATGTCAATGTTACCCAGGGCAATTTACACGTTTAATGCAATCCCTATCAAAATACCACGGACTTTCTTCAGAGAGTTAGAACAAATTATTTTAAGATTTGTGTGGAATCAGAAAAGACCCCGAATAGCCAGGGGAATTTTAAAAAAGAAAACCATATCTGGGGGCATCACAATGCCAGATTTCAGGTTGTACTACAAAGCTGTGGTCATCAAGACAGTGTGGTACTGGCAGAAAAACAGACACATAGATCAATGGAACAGAATAGAGAATCCAGAAGTGGACCCTCATCTTTATGGTCAATCCATATTCGATAAAGGAGGAAAAACTATCCACTGGAAGAAAGACAGTCTCTTCAATAAATGGTGCTGGGAAAATTGGATATCCACATGCAGAAGAATGAAACTAGACCATCCTTTTCACCATACACAAAGATAAACTCAAAATGGATGAAAGATCTCAATGTGAGACAAGATTCCTTCAAAATCCTAGAGGAGAACACAGGCAACACCCTTTTTGAACTCAGCCACAGTAACTTCTTGCAAGATACATCCACGAAGGCAAAAGAAACAAAAGCAAAAATGAACTATTGGGACTTCATCAAGATAAGAAGCTTTTGCACAGCAAAGGATACAGTCAACAAAACTCAAAGACAACCTACAGAATGGGAGAAGATATTTGCAAATGACGTATCAGATAAAGGGCTACTTTCCAAGATCTATAATGAACTTATTAAACTCAACACCAAAGAAACAAACAATCCAGTCATGAAATTGGCAAAAGACATGAGAGAAATCTCACAGAGGAAGACATAGACATGGCCAACATGCACATGAGAAAATGCTCTGCATCACTTGCCATCAGGGAAATACAAATCAAAACCACAATGAGATACCACCTCACACCAGTGAGAATGGGGAAAATTAACAAGGCGGGAAACAACAAATGTTGGAGAGGATGTGGAGAAAAGGGAACCCTCTTACACTCTTGGTGGGGATGTGAACTGGTGCAGCCACTCTGGAAAACTGTGTGGAGGTTCCTCAAAGAGTTAAAAGTAGACCTGCCCTATGACCCAGCAATTGCACTGTTGGGGATTTACCCCAAAGATTCAGATGCAATGAAATGCAGGGACATCTGCACCCCGATGTTTCTAGCAGCCATGTCCACAATAGCCAAACTGTGGAAGGAGCCTCGGTGTCCATCAAAAGATGAATGGATAAAGAAGATGTGGTTTATGTATACAATGGAATATTACTCAGCCATTAGAAATAACAAATACCCACCATTTGCTTCAACGTGGATAGAACTGGAGGGTATTATGCTGAGTGAAGTAAGTCAATCGGAGAAGACAAACATTGTATGTTCTCATTCATTTGGGGAATATAAATAATAGTGAAAGGGAATATAAGGGAAGGGAGAAGAAATGGGTAGGAAATATCAGAAAGGAGACAGAACATGAAGACTCCTAACTCTGGGAAACGAAATAGGGGTGGTGGAAGGGGAGGAGGGCGGGGGGTGGGGGTGAATGGGTGATGGGCACTGAGGGGGGCACTTGACGGGATGAGCACTGGGTGTTATTCTGTATGTTGGCATATTGAACACCAATAACAATAAATTTATTATTTAAAAAAGGGAAAATAAAAAATGATTATGTGTTAAAACAGAAAAAAAAACCTAAAAGACTCCACCCAAAAATTACTAGAACTGATAAATGAGTTCATTATATTCACAGGGGATATACACAATATACAAAATCAAGGTACAGAGATTTGTTGCATTTCTAAACACTAATAATCAAGCAGCAGAAAAATAAATTAAAATAATCCCATTACATTTGCACCCAAAACAATAAAATACCTAGGAATAACCTTAAAAGAGATGAAAGCCTTATTCTGAAAACTATAAAACACTGATGAAAGAAATTGAACATGACAGAAAGGACTGGAAAGACATTACATGTTCATGGAATGAAAGAACAAATACTTTTAAAATGTCTGCAATACCCTAAGCAATCTATGGTTTTAATACAATCACTAACAAAACAGCATTTTTTACAGAACTAGAAAGAAACAGTACTAAAATGTGTTTGGAAGCCACAAAAGACCCTGAATAGCCCAAGCAATCTTGAAAATGAAAAACAAAACTGGAGGTAGCACAGTTCCAAACTACAAGTTATATAACAAAGTTGTATTGATCAAAAGAGCATGGTACTGGCACAAGAATAGACACCTAGATCAATGGAACATTATAGAAGCCCAGGCATAATCCCACAATTATATGGTAATGTTCAACAAAGGAGGAAAGAATATGGAATGGGAAAAATTCTCTTCAACAAATGGTCTTGGGAAAACTGGACAGCTACATGCAAAAAATGAAACTGGACCACTTCCTTACACCATGCACATAATAAACTAAAAATGGATTAAGGACCTAAATGTGAAACAGGAAACCATTAAAATCCTACAGGAGAGAACAGGCAGTAGTTTCTTTGACATTGGCCATAGCAACTTCTTTATAGATATATTTCCTAAAATCTGGGAAACAAGCAAAAGTGAACTGTTGGAACTACATCAAAATAAAAAGCTTCTGTACAGTGAAGGAAACAACCAACTAAAAGACAACCTACAGAGTGGGAGACGATATTTGCAAATGACATATTTGATGAAAGATTGGTATCCAAAATATATATTTTTACAACTCAACACCTAAAAAAATCCAATAAAAGATGGGCAGAAGGCATGAACAGAAATTTTTCCAAAGAAGACATCCAGACACAAAAAGATGCTCAACATCACTCATTATCAGGGAAATGCAAATCAAAACCACAATGAGATATCACTTCACACCTGTCAGAATGGCTAAAATAAGAAAATTCAAGAAACAACGAGTGTTGGGGAGGATGTGGAGAAAAAGGAACCCTCATCCACAATGCAAACTTGTACAGCCACTCTAGAGAACAGAATGGCAGTTCCTTCAAAAGTTAAAAATAGAACTACCCATAATCACAGTACTGAGTATTTACCCAAAGAATACAAAAATAGTATTCAAGGGGATACAGGCACCCTAAAATTTATAGCATCATTATCAATGATAGCCAAGCTATGGAAAGAGCCCAAATGTCCAAAAATGGTGAGTGCATAAAGAAGATGTAGATATATAGAGTAGAATATTACTCAGCCATCAAAAAAGAATGAAATCTTGCCATTTGCAATGACATGGATGGATCTAGAATGTATTATGCTGTGAAAAATAAGTCTTTTTTCTTAGAGAAAGACAAATACCATATTATTTGACTTACATATGTAATTGAAGAAATAATACAGATGGACATAAGGAAGGGGAAAAATGAAAAAAGAGAGAGGGAAACAAACCATAAGACTCCTTAAAAATGGAGAACCAACTGAGGGCTGATGGATGGAGGTGGGTGGGGATTGGCTAAATGGGTGATAGAAATTAGAAGGGCAGTTGGGTTTTTGTTTATTTGTTTTGTTTTGTGTTTTGGTTTTTTAAAAAAGATTATTTCAGAGAGAGAGAGCTTATGCACACAAGTTGGGAGAAGGGCAGAAGGAGAGGGAGAGAAGTCCTCAAGCTGACTCCCAGCTGAGCATTGAGCCTGTGGTGGGGTTTGATCCCAGGACTCTGAGATTATGACCTAAGACAAAATAAAGAATGGAACACTTAACCGACTGAGCCACCAAGGCACCCCAAAGGAGGGCACTTGTTATAATGAGCACTGGGTGTTGTAAGTAATGAATCATTGAATTCCACGACAGAAACCAATATTACACTGTATGTTAGCTAACTAGAATTTATTTTTATTTTTTTTGCTAACTAGAATTTAAATAAAAATTTGAAAATAAAAAAACAGTATTAAAACATAAAATAGCATAAAATAATTTGATTATTAGAAGTTAGATTATTATTTAATTAATTATATATCTAATAACAGCTTAATATTCTAATTAATCCTACAAGCTATTAATTCCAAGAGATACAATGGAAGGTTAAATTAACATATTTATTAAACTTTTAATTTTTTTGTATTGTATTTTTAATTCAGCTATAGTTAGAATACAGTATTACCTTAGTTTCAAGTGAATATTCCCCCATCCCCCTACCTCACCTCTGGTATCAACAATTTGTTCTGAGCCTGTTTCTTTTTATTTGTCTCTTTTTTTTCTTAGTATGTTTTGTTTCTTAAATTCCACATATGAGTGAAAAGCATATGATATTTGTCTTTTTTTACATTCATTTTTTTTAGAGAAAGTCACAAGGTATGCTTGCTAAATTTAAATGTATTTCTATATAAAACATTTTGATAGTAGTCCATGAAAATAACCAAAGTTTCTATCACATCTTGCTCATCTGGAAGCATTTGGAATATAAATATGATCTGAGGTCTCTCTCTCTCCTTAAATTCTAAAGGAGATTGGCTCAAATATCTTTTTTTTCCAGCGTCCTTCTCTTCTTTTTGCATACCTACTTGTTATTATGATCCAAAGACATAATTCACTCAAAAAATGAAATCCTTTCACCAAGTATTGAATTTACTGAAAAATTTTTTGATAATTAGGAAAGACCACAAAAATTGATGCCATAAATTAGAACAGTATAAATTCACACATGAGACACTCATTTTCTTTGAGGGCCTTTTAGCCACCTCATAACTGGGAATCTCCTGTTGTCATATTACCTAATATAATTATCTGTTATCCTTCCTGTTCTCTTTCTCATCAATTTTTTCACATGGAATAGTAAACTATCTTCCTGTGCTATTCATACCCATAATTTTAAGACCTCAACTGCCCACTTCAGAGTTCTCAACCTTAACTGCTCACAATAATCATGTGGACCCTGCCCCCAGAAATGTCTCAGGTGGAGCCTGGGTTATTTTTTTTTTAATGCTTTTTAGATAGTTCTTTAACTCAAAGAACTAATCAAATTATTTTTTCAGATAGTTCTCTTTTTAAGTTGACTTCTAGTGCTAAATGGTAAGGAAATAAAATTTCTAACTTCTCACATATAGTTACATCTTTACAGTCTGAAGGCACATAGCTTATTTCACATTTATTTCAATGTTTCAATTATTACATTATTTTGTTTTTTGTATTTTTATGCCAATTCTTGATAATGTGAATTCTGAAATTTTCTTCAATTTTTTTTATGTATTATCCATCCACAATCTGTGTGACTATTTTTCACTTCCTTTTGCTTTTAGTATTGTATCAACTTTTCCTGTGTAGAAATTCAATACCAGATAAATACTCAGCAGTGCAATTCTTCTTATTGCAATAGCCATGGAGTAAGTAATTTTCATTTTCATTTTAAACAAGATGCTTTGAACAATTCAGTGAAATAGTTCAGAGATTTTTAAAAATTATTTTAATAATTTTAAAATAATTTTCATACTGCTTAATGTCATTTAACAGTCAATAATTTATAACTTCAAACTTATTTTCTTAAGAAATTTTGCCAAACTATTTATTAGAGAAAATAAAGTAGAAATGTTTAAGATGATTCTGGATGTATAATAGTGTTTGGTAAACATATGGGGCGGATGTACTATGTGCACCATGTATTATAACATAACCAAAATGATCTTATTTTCACAGAGGGAAGGTAGAAACTGGTAAACAAAAGCCATTAGAATTTTTCTTCTAGTTCTTGCTTGTTAATCAGAGTTTGGACTGTTCTATGGAACTAGCAACTAAATGATAATTAGTGGAATGTTACTGGTAATTACCAATATTTGGGTCTGACAATGGTAAGAGTTTTAGAATTTTTTTTAAAAAATTGCTTTGGCAGCAGAAGCTGAATATACTTTCTAAAGTATGGACAACTTCAAGAGAAAATTTATGAAAATTTATTAAATTTGTCTGTTTAAGTTAAATTCTGTGGACTGGATGAACTCTCTGAAATAAATTCTCTATTGAATAAGTATAGAATATTCATTGGCCTGTAGTTTTTGGTCCATAAATAGAACAAATTTTTATTTGTTCTATTTTCTGATTACTCCAGGTTTGCAACAATTTACATCATTGCCACTGTGAACAGGGGTTTGCTCCTCCTACATGCCTGGAGAAGAAGGGAGAATTTGGAAGTATAGATGATGGGCACAAGGCTCCATCCGGTTAGTATTTTTCAAATTTCATTAATCCAAGACAATATGTGAGAGAAGAAATGAAAGTATAGGTTCCAAGTTAGGTTACAAAGAAACTGATACCAACAAATATGTTTTTGTTTCATTTGGAAGATTTTTAAATCTAAGACAGTAGAAGTTCATTCTGTACTTTTTATATCAACATTGACATGGTTTGCTAACAAAAAGTCTACCCAGTGTTAGGCAATTTAAAAGTAGAAATTCTGGTGCAAAAAATTCGACTAGTTAATTTAGATTGATTACTTTGGATGGTCTCACACATTTCAGGTTTAAAATAGTGTTTGTTAGTAGTCATTGTCATATTAATGCCATCAGATTTTTTTTCAGGCTATTTTTCATTCCTTTTTACTGCATTGTAAGGACTCCAGTCTAATATTTTGTACTATCCTCTGTAGAATATCTCCCCTGGGGTCCCCGAGTAGTATTTTGAGATTAAGCAGCCCTGTATAGGACTGGGAATACCTGGGAGATATTCCTTGGTTTTAGAAGATATTGGAACCCACCTAGAATAACCTTGAAGCAGAGGCCGTCCACCTTCACCACTTTTCTTTTGGGACAAATAAATAATGAAACTCTGGCAGATTTACCTGAAGCTTGGATACTAGGGTGACCAACTTTTACAGAGCTAGCACACAGTCATATTAAACTCTATCAGACCAAAAAAAAAAAAGGAATAATAGTTTAACATGTAACATATAATTATACATATATTATTATTTTCACATAAATATGTGTAAAATAGATATTTTTTTAAAATTACATATTCTGTATTTTTTATTTTTTGTTACATAAATGCTGTTATTTAAGCAAAACAATAGAGCTAGTTACCAGTGTCAATTGATAGCATTCTATAGTATAACCAATAAGTGAGCAAAAATGTAACAATATTTTATAATGACAATATTTTATAGTATGTCCTTTGAAATAGCAATTGATGTTTACCTCTTTTTAAAAAGTCTTTCCTCAGTATTTAAATTTTACAAGCTATCTTATTGTATATTATTAAGATTCATAAATGCAAGAATTTTCAAAATGAGAATATAAATATAGTAGGAATAATTAAAAGTTTGACTATTTTTTTTAAAGATTTTACTTATGTATTCATGAGAGACACAGGGAGAGAGGTAGAGACATAGGCAGAGGGAGAAGCAGGCTTCTGTGGGGAGTCTGATGCAGGACTTGATCCCAGGACCCCCAGACCTGAGGCAAAGGCTGTTGCTCAACCACTGAGCCAACCAGGTCCTAAGAAGGAAAACTTTTGGGCAGCTTCAGCTGATGGATTCAGGCTCTTTCAGGAGAAAAACCTTTTTTTTCTGTATCTGATGTTCACCTATAAAGTTTGGTAGGGGTAAGAACTATGTTTCAGGGAATTTGATTTAACAGTTAAACTCTTGAGTCATAAAGGCTAAGACAGTTGGGGGTAATCAAAGGGAGGAGGTGAAACACCATGAATAATTAAGTGCCTGAATAATTCCCTGAGACACCTTGGAATGAAATAGAAGAAACTTGAAGGCATATTACTAAGGACTAGTCTTAACCAAAAAGAAAAAAAAAAAAAAGGACTAGTCTTAACCAATGGAAAATGGAAACCCAGAGTGATTAAATGAAGAAAATATTCTTTCTCAGTTATTATTAGAAGTGCCTGTTAGAACTAGACAGAGGGTAAAGAGGTATGACCATTTTTTCTGGTTCCTAGAAATCCTACTTATGTTCTGAGACCACTTGGGCATATATTACATTCCTTTTCAAATAACCCATGTAGTATCCTTGATTATCCACAAGACTATGCAAGTAGCCAAGACTCAATCTGCAGTATTTAGCCAGAGTGGATGCTCTCTTCATTTGATTTACTGGCTTTATCATTACAAATATTATGTAATCCTCATCCCAGAGATATTGAGAACCCCATTCACAAGCAGAAAGTTAGACTGGAAAGAAAGGTTTGCTCCTAGCTTGAACTGACTTGAAAAATGATATGGGAACTGGGGGAGAAGCACTGGGGCAGTCCTAAGAAGAGGATATTGAGCTGTGATCATGCCTGACTATAACTGGGTGGTGGTGGTGGTGGGGGTTTCTTTACTTGTCAGCTTCCCCATTGTTTCAACTGGGAGAGAAATGATAGAGCAGTATTTTATACCAATTAAAAAAAAATGCTTGCCAATTGTGGAGAAAGCAGAGCTTGATGCATTATAAACCCAGATAGGTGGCTGGTATGTACAGAGGTGGAAGTAGAGGAGGCACATAGATCAGATGCTCAGGAATGAATACAGAGGTCAGCTGAGAATGAATAAGAACTGATGGGGAGGGACACCTGGGTGGCTCAGTCAGTTAAGCATTAGACCTGATTTTGGCTCAGGTTGTGATCTCAGGGTCATGAGATTGAGCCCTGTGTTGGCTCCCTGCTCAATGGAGAATCTGCTGGAGAGTCTGTCTCTCTCCCTTTGCACCCCTGCTCACAGGCATGCATGTGTGCTTTCTCTCATTAAAATAAATAAGTAAATATTTTTTTAAAATAAGCTAATGAGAAAAATGTGATATTAACATTAGTTGGTCAGAAATGTGTCAAAGCCAGGCTGAGCCATGCATTCTACAAAATAATTATAGAGCCATTTTAATAATTTATTGCTATATATTTGATTAAAGAACTTAGTTAAATAATTATTTAGTGACTACTAATTTTTAATTTTTAGAAAGATATTTAAGTAACGTAAAAGAAATTAAATGCCACACTTCCCAGGTTTAATTCTCATTTGTGGGTACAATCTACAATCTCAATACTCTCTATGATATACATGTTTGAATTTTGGATAAGCTATATCAGATAGAAACTGAAGAAATATTTGCAAGTATTAAGCATGTGCTTCATAAAAGATTATCTTCAATCAAATAAATCACTGTATGATGTAATGTTGAAAACTCATAGACATCAGTAGAATACCAGTAACAGTCTATTTTACATGGTAATTTAATATTTAATATTTTATTACATTCATAATTCATAATATATGTGAGTGAAATATTTAGTGTTTGGGAATAATGTTGGTAATGATATTCTCTCCATATTTTTGTTTGGTTAATAAAATCTCTTAACATAATTTGAAATGGTTATTTTCCATTATAGGTAAAAGCAACTTGAGGGAAGGAAATACCACTCCTTCAAAACACCAATTTCAACTCATTTTCTACATTTCTCTACCTGTGCTCATCATCACTGCTGTTGTCTTAATAAAGCATAAAAAAATAAGAGAGCTGTGCTACAGAGGGGAAACTGAAAGTGAGAGGTATATGTATGTTTACTCTTACTAAATTTAATGAGTCAAGGAAAAAGTACTCATGTTTCATCAGGAATAATCTAAGACTGTAGATAGAATAATGTGAGGAGAGGTGGAGGGATACATTTCAAAGCAGTTTGATACCCTCCCTTTTTTTTCCTAGTTTTACTCATTACTAACACCATTCATTTTACCACTAGTATCACTTGAAGAGGAGATATGGCTGACAAGAGTATAGCAGAAGTTTATTCAGCCTCTTAGTCTGCCAACCCTATCTAAATAGTTTCATTGTCCAAAGGCTTCTGAGAATGTGTAACACCGAACTTCAAGGGAACTTTCAAAAGATAAATTTTTTAGCTACAGATTCTCAGAACAGTGGTAAACAACTTTTTCAGAAGAGCTCTCTCAGCCGAAGATAGTATTTATGAACCTACTTCCAAAATATTTATTTTCTTAAATATTGATGCTGCTAATTTATAAAGTCATTTATAAATGACATGTGCAGTTCAAAACACACATTAGGAGATAGGAGGAAGCATCATGAAATGGAAAAAAATGTATTTAGCTTGAGAAACCCTAGTTTTACTTCCTAAATCTTACATGCAGAAACTACGATACCTTGAGCAAGTTTAATCTCTATGTTCTTAAGCTTTCTCTCTATATACAACTCTACAAAATGGGAGATAAAAATAGCTTTCCAATATATCATGAACTTTTGATTATACTAAATTGGTAAGTGCAATCACTACATTATGTGTAACCAGTTAAATAAATATTTAGACATGATTATTAAGCCCTTATTCATAATTTACTATATTTTTCCACAGAGGTATTTTCCTCTAGTTTTAACTTCCAGGAATTGGTAGGAAGAAAAGATACAAACACGTGTTATGAAAGAAAGAAAAAATAGAAAAATGTAGAAAAATTAACAAATATTTGACTGCTACTTTAAGTTTTTGGCTTAACTTGACCTGAGAAGTTAAGGATATCATAGAATCAGAGGATGTGTCTGTACAAATGTGGGCCTATAAATAATTGAATAAATGTAAAATGAAGATAAGAGGAGTTAATCAACAAAGCAAGGTAGATGATGGCATTTCCAATATGAAACATCCATCTATGGATGAATGGATAAAGAAGATGTGGTATATATACACAATGGAATATTACTCAACCATAAAAAGAATGAAATCTTGCCATTTGCAATAACATAAATGGGCCTACAGGGTATAATACTAAGTGAAATAAATCAATCAGAGAAAGAAAAATACCATATGATTTCACTCATATGTGGAATTTAAGAAACAAAACAAAGGAACAAACAGAACTTTTTAAAAGAAACAAAAAACCAGAATCTTAAATAGAGAGAACAAACTGGTTACCAGAGAGGGTGTGGGGGCTTAGGTGAAAGAGATGAAGGGGATAATTGGTATAAAATACTGCATACTTTCCTTGATGAGCACTGAGTAATGTATAGAATTTTTGAATCATTAAATTTCCCCCATGAAATTAATATAACACTCACTGTATGTTAGTCTACTTCAAGGAAAAAAAAGAACAGTATCTATTTTATTGAAATGTATCTATTTTTGTTGAAAGGAGACATTTTATTTAATGAATCACTCTATTTCTTTGAAAAATATTCTTCATTCAAATAGTCACTTGGTTCAATATTTTTAAATTTCCACACTTAAAATAAATTTTGTCAATTTAATAGGTCTGTGTCAGAAGAAAGCAGTAGTAACAGCAAGTTATCACCCAGTGTAAGGTGAGTGTAGAACAATGTGATTAGCCATTGTGCATTGGAATTGTTTTTTTTTTCTTTTGGTGCATTGCATGTTTTGATCATTGCTTAGGAGAACTTCAAAATTGTTAATTTGAAACCAAAACATTTGTTCATAATATTCTTTATGGTTTTCACTATTATTAGTATTTATAATAATAAACAATAAAACTTGTTTTCTTGATATCTCAACCTCTCCTCCCCAATCTACACTAAAGGAGTGATTTTTGTGTATACACACACAAGCATCAATAAGCACATAATTTGTGAGATTTTTGTTTTGAGCATTGGAAAGGGGCACTTATATCTTAATGACATTTTACTGCCAAATACAAAGAGGGCTAATTTTATAAGGGATATCATTCATGCTTATAGTTACAGTTATCTCAGAAAAAATTACTATTAATAAGATAAAGCCTTAGAATTTTCATTCATTTTACTGTCTTAATTCATCTGAGAAAGTAAATTTAGAAATCAGATTATGCAGTAATCAAATAGAACATTTTATAAAATTATATATTCTCCCTTCACTGTCAGTATATAAAAATTTCTTTTACCACATGATGGATAGAATATAAAAGGAGAGAATATTTTATAGAGCACCTCAGATTATTTTTCAAGTTCTGTCTTCATCCTTGCAGTACAAGGTTGCATGCTGTGATATTTGTGTAACAAATGTTGGAATACATGTCTGAATTAGGGACATTATTAATTTTAAAAGAAGCACTATAGGGCAGCCCCGGTGGTGCAGTGGTTTAGCGCCACCTGCAGCCCGGGGTGTGATCCTGGATACCCAGGATCGAGTCCCACGTCGGGCTCTCTGCATGGAGCCTGCTTCTCCCTCTGCCTGTGTCTCTGCCTCTCTCTCTCTCTCTCTCTGTCTCTATGAATAGATAAATAAAATCTTTTTTTAAAAAAAAGACCAGAACCATGTGATCTTCTCGATAGATGCAGAGACAGCATTTGGCAAAATACAACATAATTTTCTGATTAAAACTCTTCAAAGTGTAGGAATAGAGGGAGTATACCTCAATATCACGAAAGCCATATTTGAAAAGCCCACAGAGGGGATCCCTGGGTGGCTCAGCGGTTTGGCGCCTGCCTTTGGGCCAGGGCGTGGTCCTGGGGTCTCGATCGAGTCCTGCGTCGAGCTCCTGGCATGGAGCCTGCTTCTCCCAATGCCTGTGTCTCTGCCTCTCTCTCTCTCTCTCCATCCCTCTCTCTCTGTCTATCATGAATATATAAATAAAAAAAATCTTTGAAAAGCCCACAGCAAATGTCATTCTCAATGGGGAAAAATAGAGTTTTCCTCTAAGTTCAGGAATATAACAGGGATGCCAACTCTTACTGCTGTTGTTTAACATAGTACTAGAAGTCCTAGCTTCAGCAATAAGAGAACAAAAAGGAATAAAAGGCATTCAAATTGGCAAAGAAGTCAAGCTCTCTCTCTTTGCAGATGACATGATACTATACACAGAAAACCCAAAAGACTCCACCCCAAAATTGCTAGAACTCATACAGAAATTCAGCAATGTGTCAGGATACAAAATCAATGCAGAATTCAGTTGCATTTCTATACACTAATAATGACACTGTAGAAAGAGAAATTAAGGAATCAATCCCATTTGCAATTGCACCCAAAACCATAAGATACCTAGTAATAAACCTAACTAAAGTGGTAAAGGATTGTTCTCTAAAAACTACAGAACACTTATGAAAGAAATCAAGGAAGAAACAAAGATATGGAAAAACATTTCATGCTCATGGATTGGAAGAATAAATATTCTGAAAATGTCTAGGTTACCCAGAGCAATTTACACATTCAATGCAATCCCTATTAAAATACCATGGACTTTCTTCACAGAGTGGAAACAAATAATCCTAAGGTTTGTGTTGAACCAGAAAAGTTCCTGAAAATAGCCTGAGGAATGTTGAAATAGAAAACCAAAGCTGGGGGCATCACAATGCCTGACTTCAAGCTGTATTACAAAACTCTGATCATCAAGACAGTGCGGTACTGGCACAAAAACAGACACATAGGTCAATGGAACAGAATAGAGAATCCAGAAATTAACCCTCAACTCTACGGTCAATTCAATTCTACAAAGCAAAAAACAATATCCACTGGAAAAAAAGACAGTCCTTCAACAAATGGTGCTGGGAAAATTGGACAGCCACATGCGGAAGAATGAAACTGTACCATTCTCTTATACCATACACAAAGATAAACTCAAAGTGGTTGAAGTATCTAAATTATGTGAGACAAGAATCCATCAAAATCCTAGAGGAGAACACAGGCAACAACCTATTAATAACTTGGCCACAGCAATTTCTTGCAACACTCATCTATGAAGGCAAGGGAAACAAGAGCAAAAATGAACTATTGGGACTTCATCAAGATAAAAAGCTTCTTTGCACAACGAAGGAAACAATCAACAAAACTAAAATTCAACCTACAGGGCAGCCCTGATGGCTCAGCAGTTTAGTGCATGATCCTGGAGACCTGGGATGGAGTCCTACGTTGGGCTCCCTGCATGGAGCCTGCTTCTCCCTCTGCCTGTCATTCTCTCTCTCTCTCTCTCTCTCTCTCTCTCTTTCTCTCTCTCTCTCTCTCTCTCACTCTGTATCTCATGAATAAATAAAGTCTTTAAAAAAATAAAATACAACCTACAGAATGGGAGAAGATATTCACAAATGACAGATAAAAGGCTAGAGTTCAAGATTTGTAAATAATGTATCAAACTCAACACCCAAGAAACAATCCAGTCATGAAATGGGCAGAAGACATGAACAGACATTTCTCCAAAGAAGACCTACACATGCCCATTGGCACATGAAAAAATGCTCCACATCACTTGCCATCAGGGAAATGCAAACCAAAACCACAATGAGATGCCACCTCACACTAGTGAGAATGGCGAAAATTAGCAAGACAGGAAACAACAAATGTTGGCAGGAATGTGGAGAAAGGAAACCCTCTTGCACTGTTGGTGGGAATGCAAGCTGGTGCAGCCACTCTAGAAAACAGTATGGAGGTTCCTCAGGAAGTTAAAAATAGAGTTACCCTTCGACCCAGCAATTGCACTATGGATATTTACCCCAAAGATTCAGATGTAGTGATATGCCAAGACACCTGTACCCCAATGTTCATAGCCATAATGTCCACAATAGGCAAACTTTGGAAGGGTCCATGGTGTCCTTATATGAATGAAGAAGATTTTATATATCTATAAAATGGATGGAAGTGGAGGGTATTATTGTGAGTGAAATAAGTCAATTGGAGAAAATTATCATATGGTTTCACTCATATGTGGCATATAAGAAATAGTGAAAGAGACCATAAGGGAAAGGGAGGAAACTGTGTGGGGAAAAATTAAAGAGGAAGACAAAAAGAGACTCCTAACTCTGGGACACAAATGAAGGGTTGCCGAAGGGGAAGTTCAGTGGAGGAATGGGGTAACTGGGTGATGGACATTGAGGAGAGCACATGATGAAATGAGCACTTGGTGTTATATGTTGGGACATTGAATTTAAATTAAATAAGAAATAAAAAATATTTCTTTTTTAAAAATATTTCTTAATTTGAAAAAAAAATTATCAGAATAAATATCATCATTGTATTTCTTACTTTTTAATCATTCAATCAATCAAAAAGTGAGTTAATGTATTTGAGAGTCCTTTTCTCCAAAACAAAACAAAACAAAACAAAACAAAACAAAAAACCAAACCAAAACCAAACAAAACCCCCTAATAATGTGACTTAAAAGTGGGCTAAAGACTTCAATAGACACTTCTAAAATGCCATACTATAATGGCTAATAGGTATGTGAAACAACGCGAAACATCACTAATCATCAGGAAAATGCAAATCAAAACCACAGTGAGGCATCACCTGTTAAATGGCTGTTATAAAAAAAAATAAGTCAACAGTGTTGGCAAAGTTATAGAGAAATTGGAATCATTGTACTTTGTTGGTGAGAATGCAAATTATTGCATCCACTATGCAAAACTGTTTATGATTTCTCAAAAAAATTAAAAATAGGACATTACTGATCCAGTAATCCTATTTCTGGATATTTAGCCTGAAGAATTGAAATCAGGATATCAAAGTGATAACATTCTCATATTCATTGCAGCACTATTTAACAATAGTCAAGATGTGGATACAAACTAAATATCCATCAATGGATATAGAAAATGTGGTATATACATAAAGTCGAATGTCATTCAGCCATGAGAAAAGAAGGAAATCCTGTATATGTGACAACATAGGTGAATCTTAGTTTACAACATAGGTGAGCTAAGTGAAATAAAGTAGTCACAGAAGGACAAATAACTTCATGATTTTACTTACGTGAGGTATCCAAAGTAGTGAAATTCATAAAAACATAGAGTAGAATGGTGGTTGCCTCAGTCTGGGAGGAGGACAAAATAGGTGTTGCTAATCAAGGAGAATAAAATCTCAGTTATGCACAATTAATAAGGTCTAGAGATCTGCTGTACAATATTGTCCCTATTATTAACAATAATTAAAAGTTTGTTAAGAGATCTCCTTTAAGGGTTTACTGCAATACAATAATTTTTTTTTAATTTAAGATGTTTTGCTTCCCAAAAGACTTATGAAAGGGAAAGGGAAGCTACAATGTAGAAGATTTTTGTAACATATTTTCAATGAGGACTTTCATTCAGAATATATAAAAATCCTTACAGATCAGTAACATAAGGTGGGATAACCTAATAGGCAAATAGCTTCTTGCCTAATAGATAACAGTCTTCACAAAAGATAACAAAAGCCTTAGAACATGAAAAATTCAAATGTCATTATCCGAAAAAGACAAAAGAGATATGAGAGTCTCCTAAACCCTACAAAAGTGGCTAAAATTAAAAGAACTGGCAACATTAAGGGTTCTTGAGAATATTAAGGAATTAGGTCTCTGACACATTTCAGGTAGGAGTATATATTGGTACAACATACTTTTTAATCACTGTTGAACCATCTAGCGTCTATTATGTTTCAATTAAATTTTTTTATCAAAACTTTTTTAAAAGATTTATTTATTTATTTGGAGGGAGTAGGGGCAGAGAGAGAGGGAGAGAGAATCTCAAGCAGGCTCCTCACTGAGCATGGAGCTTACTCAGGGCTGGATCACACCACTCTGAGAACATAAACTGAACCAAAACCAAGAGTTGGCCACTCAACCAACTGAGCCACCCAGGTGCCCTGGATTCAATTAAATTTGTAAATCTTATTTTCATTTTTAAAACTGTATTTATTGTACTTAAATTTTGCATCTATTTTAAATTATTAACTTGATTTTATTTTCCTGAATTTTGACAAAGATAATTCCCCATGAAGTCTAATTCCCCATGAGTCAATTAGCAAAAATATTTTTTTTCCTTTTCCAATTAATTTGAAGCTGATTGTCTTTACTTCTCCCTTTGCTATACTTTTAACTTTAAATCTTGCTTGCTTCTCTTTCAACTCAGTCATCTATGTGTATTTAAGTTTCTGTATATTTAACATAAACTCAGTCAAAATATTTTTGGATACATGGGCATGGAGAATTAAGAAAAATATTCTGAAACTCGTATAGAAAGAAAATAGTGGTATCCACATAAACTTTAGTACTAACAATGAATAAGATATAGAGCTTTTATTTTCAAATAACATCTTTCTGATTTTTAATGTACTATCAAATATTAATTAAAATAGCTCAGATACTTTGGTAGATAGATAAATTAAGGAAAAGTTTCTCATAATCACAATAACCAAAGAAAATTTCCATTAACAATGTAGATGCATATCTTCTTAAATATTTTTCTAAGCAAAACATAGATATATTTATACTTTTGTTTAGAGACTATTATGCACAACTATGCATGTCATACAATATAGGCCTATGTCATATTTTGTGACATAGAGTATTCAGTTTATTTATTTATTTATAAATTATTTATTTATTTTTAAAGATTTTATCTATTTATTCATGAGAGATACAGAGAGAGAGAGAGAGAGAGAGAGAGAGAGACAGAGACACAGGCAGAGGGAGAAGCAGGCTTCATGCAGGGAGCCTGATGTGGGACTCGATTCTGGGACTCCAGGATCACACCTTGGTCCAAAGGCAGGCGCTAAACTGCTGAGCCACTCAGGGATTTATTTATTTATTTATTTTTAGTATTCAATTTAAAAATGAAAAATAATTTATTTTAAAAATCCATTATTATGAATATTTAGACTACTTCCAGTTTTTCATTGTTGTAAACACCCCATAATAAGCATTATTATATAAATACACATTTTAGAGCAATTGTCGAATTATAGTCTCAGGATATATACTAGAAGAGAAATTGATCAAAGCATAAATATAATATGTACACTATCATTGTTTTTTATCCTTATTGCCAGATTATCTAGTTGTGGTGATAATCACCAATCTATTATACCAAGTTGTAACTTTTATAAGTAATTTATTATTAGGCAATTAGATATGTGAATGGTTTACTTTCTGAGCTATAGTATACCTTAAATTTTAATTTTACTATCCTAATTCATTTTCTTTGGTATTTTCACCATGTCATTTACTAATGAGCTCTTTCTATAATGAGTATGACAGGTAGAAAACATACAATATAGTTATATGAGATTACAGGCATTTTTGAGACTTCCATTTTATGAGAGATGCTTAGTATATTTTTACTCTTTCCCATCTCTCATTTCTCTGATTCTTGTTATGTAAATTGGGATTTTGGGACTAGCCTACTGTTAATAAATTCCTTTTTTTAAACATTCTTTATCTTGTTCCAAAATTTTTGTCATTTTCAGTTTTGTACTGAAGTTTGCAACATTTTTTAAAACTGGTTTCATTTTTCATAATTATGAAGGGTGATTTTAGATTTTAATTACATTAAGATCCTTTTCCATCCAGAGACCTTGGAATGCCCAAATCTAGCCTTGAGTGTCCTTTTGAAGTCATTCAATAAACTCTATATGTATGTCAGTGTGTGTATCATTCTGCATCCTATTACAGTTGTAACAAGAAATAAACATTCATTTAAAAAATATATATGCAAAAGAATCAAATAATCATCGTTAATCTTAGCACCTAGGATGGTCATTGTTACAACATTTTAATATATAGATTTACACACATGAATGGATGTGTGCATATATATAGTATTTTTATATTTTATTAACTGTGATTGTACTTAGAATTCTCACATTTTTTTCTTTTATTCTAAATTAAAATTAGTTCATATACTTAGAATGGAAATTGCAAGGCACTTTGTTTTATTGACCTAAATAGTTTCCAAACATAGACAAATGAACAAGTTAGGGAATTTGAGGAGGTAACTTCTATTATAAAACTAAGAGTATTTGCAGTTGAGGTAACAGATAATTGTTTTTATTGGAATTAGTTTTTATTTTTCTGATCCTTTCCCTTCAGTTAACTGTGCCCTTTAAATTACTTATATTAGAGCTCAAAAAAAAAAAAAGGCAACACTGGCACTTTGTGTTGTTTTATTTTGTTTTCTCTTACAGCAACAGTCTCTAATGACCTTGGCCTAGAAGAAGGACATTACCAAATAAATCATCAGAAACTGACCTAAACCAAGAAGGGAAAAATAATTTCACCCTCACCTCTGTTTTCACTGCTGGGGGTTTAAAGTATGAAATAAAACATCTGCACTTGAATCTCTTAAATTATGTCTGATGTTTTCTCTGTATTTTTAGTCTCAACCTCTTCCCTATATACTCCCAACTTGAATCCAGAAGAGGCTTTGAATCGGTGAAGCAGCCCAAAACCCTCGTCTCATGACATCAAAAGAGCCTGCCAGTTCAGTTTCATGACCCGAGGATAGCATGTCCTGTTTTTCCTTATGCTCCTTAGGTTGACCTGAATCTTCTTCTTTCAGTCCAATCTCCTTCTTTCTCTTCAGAGCTCCTAACTTTCATCTAGCCTGTGATTTGCCCCAGTGGCACTTACTCAATCTTCCTCTTGTTACTGCTTCTCCTCTTTGAAAGATTTGTATCCACTTTAGCCAGTCAAGACATCTGTTTACCAAAAAAGAGTAGATTTATCATGGAGCTGAGGAAGCAAAAGCATCAGGATCACTTACTTGAATAGGGCTCTTTTCAAAGTCAGGACCTTAAATTTTGTATTCTTTTTCTCAGGGTTCATCAAATTTTATATAGTTTGGGCCCTACAGAACCTGGATCTTCCTCTTTACTGGCACCCTTGGCAGTGGTGTGCTGGGCCAGTTTCTACCAGCTGGCAAGAAATTTTGCACTCATAAAAAAAGACAAGTTTACTGAAGGTGTGGAGAAATTGGAACTATTACACACTGTTGATGGGAATGCAAAATGAAGATGTTATAGAAAAAAGTATGGAGGTTCCTCAAAAAATTAGAACTTGAACTACCATATGATCCAGCAAAGATGGAGTAGAAATGTTTTGTAGGAAAATCATTTTGCTTTTGGATTTGAAAAGGAGATGATGCTGCAGTTAGGAGAATGCTGCTGAAATAAAATGTTCTGCTTCCTGGAGAAAACTTCTCTATTACTCATAATTCCATACAAATTGTGTGAAAAAACTGAAAATTTGGAAATCACATAGTTATGTAATACTTTAAGGATATTTTTCCTGTTTAGGAAATGCAAGGCTTAGTAATTCTGTACCAGCCAAAATATGCGATCTTGTGCAGATATACAGTCATGTGAACTCTTCCTTCAGTACTAGATGTAAGTTCTCAGAAATCCAAATGCAGCACCATTTCCTCATTGCTTAATGCAGACAAGCTTTGGTATATGACATTTTTCTGGAATTATTCTGGAAAAATAATCACTTACCTCTACAGTGTTAATTTCTTTTATTTATTTATTTATTTATGATAGTCACACACACAGAGAGAGAGAGAGGCAGAGACACAGGCAGAGGGAGAAGCAGGCTCCATGCACCGGGAGCCCGACATGGGATTCGATCCCGGGTCTCCAGGATGGCGCCCTGGGCCAAAGGCAGGCACCAAACCGCTGCGCCACCCAGGGATCCCTACAGTGTTAATTTCTATGAATTCATTTCAGTTCTCTTTTAATTTTTTGTTAGGTTTTTTATATTTGATTATTCCTCGTTTAAAATTTGGTCCTTTCATTTCGGAAACATTTCCATTCTCTTCTGATTCCTAGTAGTGTGTCTATTTCTGATGATTCTTTCTCAGTGTACTTTGTTACCATCCATTTAATTGCCCTTAAATATTGGTGTTATTTATCCTTGACTTTTGTGTCTTTTCCTTGTATACAAGTAGCTCATAATTATGTGCATATTCTACCCAGGGAGATTTTGCAAAATACTTATTCTGAGGTATCTATCTTTGAAATATGTAATCAGTAGGATATTTCTCTGATAATGCTGGTTATTCTCCTGATATAAAATACTCTTCATTGCTGCTAACTCAAATACACACACACACACACACACACACACAGAATCAGTGTTTTATCTGAGTTCATATGCCTACCTAAATGCCCACTAGCCTTATGGTGAACTAGACACAGATTACCAAAATAATTCTTGTAGGTGGTTGTACCTCTCCCTAAGTGTGTTATGTGAGGTTGCTTTTTTGAACTCCTGGGTAAAAGAAGAATCCAACTTAAACAGGTAGAGCTCAGGACATGCAGAGTACGCACATGTGGATCACCAAAGGAAAATATACAGAGCTTGTCTGCCTCTCCAGAATTACAGTTAGGATCCAGGGAAAGATACCAAGGAGAATGAACTCACCTATGAAATTTGAGATTATTCATAATAACATTTTCCCCTTTGACTCATTGCTTTAGCTGATTCTTGGATTCTGATGGATTATGTCATCTTGTGCAGGTATGGTACTTTTTCTGGGTAGCAGAGTCTGTCCTCTATTTGATGACTAGCCTTCCAGGCTTCTTCAGTCTTGCAGCTCTATATTTTCATGTTGCTAACAAAACTGAAGAAAATGTGGAAAACCCGTATCTGTCCACTAACTAACTGGCAGTGATACAAATAATTTATTCCCATGATGCATTGGCTCAATCTAGTCACATAATTCTAACTTCAAAGGAGGCTGCACAAACTGTGGAAGGAGCCTCGGTGTCCATCGAAAGACGAATGGATAAAGAAGATGTGGTTTATGTATATAATGGAATATTACTCAGCCATTAGAAACGACAAATACCCACCATTTGCTTCAACATGGATGGAACTGGAGGGTATTATGCTGAGTGAAGTAAGTCAATCGGAGAAAGACAGTGTATGTTCTCATTCATTTGGGGAATATGAATAATAGTGAAAGGGAATAGAAGGGAAGGGAGAAGAAATGTGTGGGAAATATCAGAAAGGGAGACAGAACATAAAGACTCCTAACTCTGGGAAATGAACTAGGGGTGGTGGAGGGGGAGGAGGGCAGGGGATGGGGGTGAATGGGTGACGGGCACTGAGGGGGACACTTGACGGGATGAGCACTGGGTGTTATTCCGTATGTTGGTAAATTGAACACCAATAAAAATTAATTTATTAAAAAAAAACAAAGGAGGCTGGCATACATCAGGAGAACTCGTGGAATATTTGGTGAGAATTACTGTCCCTACCACATATGAAATGGAAAAAAACGAAGGTTGTGACATCTGTAACTCGATACAAGGCTGCCATAGTTCCCATGATGTAAGACAAGACCTTCTAAAGCACCCTCTGAGAGGGCTGTGGTGATTTGGCTATGGCTTCCCTCTGCTCCATTCCCTCACAAGTCCCTATAGAATCAGTTTGCTAGTTTCTGAGTTGGATGCTAAACAAATTTCTGAGGTATATTGACATTGGAAAAGTGCCACTGCTACATCAATGGCTATATATGCCTATATCCATTTCTAAAAGTTGGACACCCTGGCTACACATAAGTGTATTCATAAACTGAGTGCCATGAGTGACAGCCACAAGGATGTTCTTTGCAGTCTTCCTACTACAAGGATCATGAGTGGTGAAGGGTCTGAGCTGCTACACAGTTTTGTTAAGGCCACACTGTCCATGATCCCAACCAATGGTGGAATCTTAATAGAGATACTAAGGCAGGCAATCCTGGAAGACTCTGTACTCCTCTGACAGCTGCCTCTGGCTTGAGGACTTCCCCACAGTCCTGCTGAGCCTTCCTTACATTGAATGGATCCTCCTTAAACTGTGTGAATCCTAGGCTACTACTATTCATTTTTCTGTCCCTATCTCCTTCCCTTGGGGTCAGACTTGCTTCACTGTCTGCCAACTTTCTCAGGCTTTTTATCATTCTCCCCATTTTTCACAGTGGTTTTCATTCTAATAAAATCCATGCACATTTATGCCTGTCTTGGCATCTCCAGATTAAAACAATACTGGAAGTGTTACAAGTAAATTGGTAGTAAGATGTGGACTTGGTTTGATTTCTAATTCTTTTTTTTTAATTATTTATTTATGATAGTCATACAGAGAGAGAGAGAGGCAGAGACATAGGCAGAGGGAGAAGCAAAGCATGCTCCATGCACCGGGAGCCGGACGTGGGATTCGATCCCGGGGCTTCAGGATCGCGCCCTGGGCCAAAGGCAGGCGCCAAACCGCTGCGCCCCCCAGGGATCCCCTGATTTCTAATTCTTTAACAAGCAAGGATGACAGGATCCTGGTTGGAAAAAGGGCGCAGATTGTCCCTACCACCAGGTGGCAGTAAAACTCTAAAAATTTCATGGCGACAAGGAAAACTAGCCGGCTAGAGGAGAATGTGGTGGTGGAAATAAAGCAGACGTTTAAATCAGTGGAGTTAGCTGTTTAGTGCTAAATTTTGTTGATGCCTTGTAGGAGGATAAGAGATTGAAAGGTATTGACAATCAGTTACTTCCTATGCCTGCAAGCCATAGAGTCTCAGTGGGGCTTACAAGGAGGCCTTTATCAGCCGTTGTTGCATGCGGGATATGGGTGAATGGCTGGCAGATGTGTTTGTCACACTTGCAAGTTCCAGAGACATCTGAATACTCAGCCAGAGGAGATCTGTTAGGCTAAGGTCATAGCATTATGGGAAAAACCTGAAATCTTGAAAACAGGGAAGAGGACTTCTTGATGTATGCCATTCTCTTCCCACCTCCTCTGCTCATTGGTTGGAAGCCACTATGCTTGAAGGTGTTGTAGACATTTCTTCCCCACAAGACAATAGGTGCCTCCACGCCTATCCCATAGGAGTTTCCCATCTCTTCTTTTGACTCCTAGGCCAATAATTAGGATTAAATCTGTCATAACACAGATGGTGATCTACTGGTCAGGGGGTAATGCTTAGCTGCCAGAATCCAAGAGGCCATAATTACCACTGTGATTAGTATGGGTGAGGAGCCGCCAAGGGGACTTGACTCACAGGTAGTTTTGCAGACAGTAAATAGAGGATTGTGGCTTTCTGGATGCAAACTAGACTGGCAGCCACTAGGGAGTTGATTACATCAATAATGAAGAGAAAGCAAGAATAGCAGGAGACCAAGGATTATCTCCCAATAAAAAAAAATCACAATCCTTGAGTCTCAGCTCCCAGACCTGAACCAGTTTTTATTTAGTTTTTTTTTAATATTTTATTTTTTTTTATTCATGAGAGACACAGAGAGGCAGAGACATAGGCAGAGGGAGAAGCAGGCTCCCTACAGGGGATTAATTAATCCCAGGACCCCGGGATCACAACCTCAGCCAAAGGCAGAAGCTCAACCACTGAGCCACCCAAGTGCCCAGATCTGAAACTCTTTGAATGATAATATGGCTTGTTGGAAAGACCCTCTAACTCCATGGAAAGTATAAACTATCTTGACTCCTCCTGTCTTAAGGGAAGTTAAGCCAATTACTCAAGTGTCTGTACACTGGCAAAGGGGGATTGACAATATATTTTGAGGGTAATTAGATGCAAAATCTGGGTTGATATTGATACCGAAAGGATCATCAGCACCACTGTTGGATTTGGGGACTAAGAGAACCAGATAATAAATTGGTTCTTGGCTAAAGTTTGGCTCATAGTTGCCTCCTGGGTCTATAGATCCCTCCAATGGTCATTCCCTCAGTTCTCAAATACATAACTGAAATTGATATACTTGGCAGTTGAGGTAATTCCATATTGGATCCCTCACCTGTTGAGTAAAAGCTATTATCCTAGTAGGAAAGAACAAAAGTAAACTTCTGACTGACGTCATCCCTTCTGGTCAAGATGGTAAATCAAAAACAACATATCTTGTATGGTGACAGTTAATAGCTACACTTGTGGTGAGCATAGCGTGACACGTAGAATTGTTAAATCACTGTGTTGTACACCCAAAACAGAATATTCCGTGTCAACTATACTCAAAAGCAAAAAACAGACATATATTGGAGAAAGGAGGTAGCAGAAATTAGTACCATTGTTACTGCAGGGACAGTAGTCTCCATCATATTTTTGTTTAATTTGTCAGTCTGGTCCCTGCAAAAACGAGATGGAACTTGATAAATGATTAGACTGATGCTGCCATATCTAACAATACAATTCACCTTTGAACAGCTCAGAACATCTCTAACAGATGCTGAATCCCCCTCCACAGGTAAAAAATCCATGTGTAACTTTTTGGACTCCCCTCAAAATTAACTACAAATGGCTTAGTACTGACCAGAAGCCTTACTGATAACATGAACACTTGACTAAATACATATTTCATGTTAAATGTATTATATACTGTATTCTTACAATAAAGTAAGCTAGAGAAAAAATGTTAAGAAAATCATAAGGAAGAGAAGATACATTTATACTACCGTACATATATTTATTGAAAAAAATGCACATCAGTGGACCTGAGAAGTTTAAACTTGTGTTGTTCAATGGTGAACTGTATACCTAATTTCAATCAATGTGTTAGATGTGTCTATTGAAGTGATTAATAAAATCTTCAGCACATGGTGTGTGGCCACTGATTTGGGGAATATATTATTTTCCATTCATATCAGTAATATTTTACATCCATGTTCATATTCCCTGTGCAGAAGGAATAAGCAAAAGAAAAGCACAATACACTCCAGAGGAATCTCTTCTTTCCTCAATGTGCCTCTGGGATCCTCTAATGGCTAAGTTTAGCATCATCCTCACTTGTAATGGATAAAATGTTCAGAGTTCAATCCATTATTGCAGAACAAGTATTGAATAGTGAATTCAAATCTGAGAGGCAATAAATAACCTGGACTTCTGGCCTTCTGGTTATGGGCCTGAAAAGTACTGAAGCATTAGAGACAAGGAGGTCTGTGGTAGAGGCATGTGGGTATTCCCACATATAAGAGTAGGTACAAAGTATTAGTATTTTTTGTATCACATATTAATTAAAAACAAATTTCCCCAGGAGTGTCATGATAGGCATATAAATGGCATAGCTATGGTAGCTATGTATAGGCCTAATATCTATATTTCCACTTACTGAAGCAAATATAGTTACTGCTGCCTCTGAATGTCAAACTTGTTAGAGGCAGAGACCCATATTAAGCTTCAATTTAGCTTTTTTTTTTTTTTGAGGAAAGCAACTTGGTGGCAAGTTCACAACTTTTTCCATCCTGGAAGGGCCAGAGTTTTGTTCTATTAATTTTGTTCAATTATTGGCTAACCTTTCCTACCTGCAGAGCCTTAACTGGCACTATGGTATATGGGATTATTGATATAACCAGTAATATAATGGAATCCATAGGCATAGACTCCCACATTCATAGCGCCATAGCAAGGTACCCAATTCACACATGGGAATGAGATCCACTGATTGTTTCTCATAATGTGCCACTTAGCCTTACAGAACTCTTCAACAGCTTTCTAAAGTTAAAACTGAAGCACCAGATTGAAGGAGGTATTCTAAAATAATGGGATGATTTCTGTGGTGATTAATATATGTCAACATGACTGGGCTATAAGATACCCAGATACGCAGTAAAACATTGTTTCTAAGTATCTGAATAGAATAAAAAGGTAAAGGAAGGGTGAATTCGCTCTTTCCTTGAGCTGAGATACCCATCTTTTCCTGCCTTTCAGCATCAGTGTTCCTGGTTCTTACGGACTCAGATAAATTAATTCATCAGCATCTGATTCTCAGGTTTTCAGACTCATCAAACATTGATTATACCACCAGCTTTCGTGGTTCTCCAGCTTGCAGATGGCTGATTATGGAACTTCTTTGCCCCCATAACCACATGGGACAATTCTAAAATAAATCTCACATGTATCTTTATATATGTATATAGATACTTCATTGGTTTGGTTTCTATGGAGAAACTTGACTAATACAATATTGTTAGGATGCAATATATTTATTAATCCAGAATTCCTAATGCGTCACAAGTAGGAAGGACTATAGAATGGGAATATAGGGGTGGTAGTAGGAGTGGCCCCACCTACCTTTTCTCCCAGTCACCTATTAGGGAACTTTCTGGCCTCTGCCCCACATTCTGTGATCTTTGGATAGAAGGTCATGGTTCCTAAAGGAGGCAGGCTCTTTCCAGAACAAACAGCAAGTTCCTAACTTTCTAACTAAAATACAAAAAGGGCACTTTGAAGTTTTTGTATCCAGTGACAAAAAAGCAAAAAAAATAAGAGTCATTGTACTGGCAGGGATAATAGACTCTGATTAGCCAGAGGAATTGGGAGTGTTTTTTCCCAAGGGAGACAGGGGGTGGGTAGTGGAATATGAGTGGAACCCATGTGGTACACACCTGAGTGTGTCCCACTGTAACTGTGAATGGATATGCCTAACAATGCTAGAATAAGAAAATTTTGATTATTGAGGGTTCTGGCACTTCAGGATAAAGTTTTCATTACACTCCCAGGAAGCCATGGAGACCTTCCAGGTGGTAGCTGAATTGGAGGGAGATTTAGAATAAACAGTAGGTACCAAGAGTTAGGACTTCAACATTTTTTTTTTTTTGTGGTAAAAAATACACTACTTAAAATCTGACCTCTTAACAAATTCTTAGTAGACAGTATTATTAACTATAGAAGCACAATGCTATACATAGATCTCCAGAGCATTTTTATTTTGCATGACTGATATTCTATATCCACTGAACAGCAACTCCTCATTTTGCCCTGCTCCCCGTTCCTGGCAACCATCACCACCATTCTACTTGATGATTCTGAGTTTGACTACTGTAGATACCTGATAATACTAACTGGAATCATGTAGTTTTTGTCCTTCTGTGACTTGCTTATTTCAATTAGCATAATGTGGTCAAGGTTGATCCATGTTGTAGCATGTGACAGGATTTCTTTCTATTTTATGGCTAAATAATACTCCATTATATGTATATACTACATTTTTTAAGTTCATTAATCTGTTGATAGACATCTAGGTTGTCCATTGCTTTGTTCTTTGAATGTCGCAGCAATGAAAATGAAATGCAAATATCTATTTGAGATCCTGATTCCGATTATTTTGAATAATTACCTAGAAAGAGAGTGGCTAGGCTATATGGTTATTCATTTTTAATTTGGGGATCCCTGGGTGGCTCAGTGGTTTAGTGCCTGTCTTCAGCCCAGGAGCCTGGAGGCCCAGGATCGAGTCCCACATCTGCTCCCTGCATGGAGTTTGCTTCTCTCTCTACCTGTGTCTCTGCCCCCTACCCCCGTCTCTCTAATGAATAAGTAAATAAAATCTTAATTTTTTTTTTAATTTGAGGAAATTCTACACTGTTTTCCATAGCAGCTGACCACTTTACATTCCCACCAAAAGTGTAATGGGGTTCTAATTTCTCCACATTCTCACTACCACTAATTACTTTCCAGTTTTTTTTTTTAATGGCCATCCAAGCACGTGTGAAGTAACATTGTGGTTTTGATTTACATTTCCCTTATGATTGAACATCACTATTTTGCTATTGAATTATAGGAGATTCTTATAAATTTTAGATATTAATCATTTATCAGATATATGGTTCACAAATATTTTGTCTCACTTTGTAGGTTGCCTTTTCTTCGTTTTTTCTGTGCTTGTTAGTTTAATGTAGTCTCACTTGTTTATTTTTGCTTTTGTTTGTAACTTTTCTTTGTGACTGTGTTTTTGGTGTCACAGCCATCACTGCTGTTACAAAGTTTTTCCCCATGTTAGAGGCTACAATTTCAGATTTTTCAATTCAGTATTTAATCCACTTTGTATTGATTATTGTGTGTGGTGTGTGAAAAGGACCCACTTTTATTGCTTTGCTTGTGCATACCCAGTTTCCCAAACACTATTTGTTGAAGCCACTACCTTTACAACAATGACTAGTCTTGACTCCTTTTCCAAAGATTAGTTGCCATATATGTGAGATGACTTCTGGGCTCTCTATTCTGCATTGTTGGTTTATGTGTCTGTCTTTATTCCATTAACATATTGTTCAGTTACTGTAGCTTTTTAAAGTTTTCAAATCAGGAAGTATGAGGCCTACTGCTTTGTTCCTATTCCTCAAGATTATTTTGGCTCCTAAAGGTCAGTTTTGGTTCCATATGAACTTTAGGATTGTATTTTCTATTTTTGTAAAAAAAAAAGTACCATTAGAATTTTGATAGGAATTGTATTGAATCTGTAGATCACTTTGGGTAGTATGAATATTTTAACAATATTAAATCTTCAAATCCATAAGCATGAAATGTCTTTCCATTTATTTTTACCTTAATTCCTTTCAGCAATGTTTTCTAGTTTAAGTGTATAAGCCTGTCACCTTATTGGTTAAACTTATTCCTAAGTATTTCATTCTTTTTGATGCTATTGTAAATGAGATTTTTTTCTTAATATCTTTTTTGATTGTTGATTGTATGTAAAAACACAACTGATTTTTGCATGTTGATTTTCTTTCCTCCAACTTTGCTGTATTTGCTTATTAGTTCTGACAGGTTTTTTTTTTTTTTTTAACCTTTGGGGTTTTCTATACATAAGACCATATTATCTGTAAACAGAAACAATTCTACTGCTTCCTTTCTGATTTTTTATGCTATTTCTTTTTCTTGCCTAATTTCTCTGGCTTGGAGTTCCAGTACAAGGATGAATATAATTGCAAGAATGGGCATCCAGGAACAAGATAATGTGCCTGATCTCACAGGAAAAACTTTCAGCTTTTCACTAAGTATGATGTTAGGTGTGGGTTCATCATATATGACTTTTATTATGTAGAGGTATGTTCTCTCTATACCCACTTTGTTGAGTTTTTATAAAAAATGGATGCTGAATTTTGTCAAATGATTTTTCTGCATCTATTGAAATGGTCATATGATTTTTATTATTCATTTTGTTAATGTGGTATATAACACTGATTTGTGGATGTTGAACATCCTTATATCCCTTGAATAAATTCCACTTGATTATAGTGATCCTTTTATTTTTTAAAAGATTTTATTTATTTATTTGACAGAGAGAGTGCAAGCAGATGGAGTGGCAGGCAGAGGGAGAGGGAGAAACATGTTCCTCATTGAGCCCTGATGTGGGGGCTTGATCCCAGGACCCCAGGATCATGACCTGAGCCCAAGGCAGATGATTAATATACTGAGCCACCTAGGCACACTGTGTATGATCCTTTTAGTGTATTGTTGAATTTAGTTTGATAATGTTTTGTTGAGGATTTTTGCATCTATATCAGGGATATTGATCTATATTTTTATTTTCTTGTAGTGTTCTCATCTGATTTAGTTATCAGGATATTGTGGGCCTCATAAAAATGCATTTGGAAGTATTTCCTCCTCTTCTATTTATTGGTAGAGTTGAGAAATAAAGGTTTTAATTGTTCTTTGAATGATTAGTATAATTTAACAGAAAAGCCATCTGGTCCTGGGCCATTTTGGGGAGGATTTTAGTTTACTGATTCAATCTCCTTGGTAGTATTTGGTGCGTTCAGATTTTTTGTTTCTTCATGATTCAGTCTTGGAAGGTTGTAGCTTGTAGGAATTTATCCATTTCTTCTAGGTTGTTCAATTTGTTGGCATATAATTGTTTATGGTATTCTCTTATGATCCTTCGAATTTCTGTGGCACCAGTTATAATCTCTCTTCATTCACTTCTGATTTTATTTATTTGAGTCATCTCTGTTGTTCTTGGTAAGTCTTGCTAAAGTTTTGTCTGATTTTAAAGTCCTTTCAAATAATCAGCTCTTGAATTTATTGATCTTTTCTATTGGCTTTTTAGTCTCTATATCATTTTTTTCTACTCTGATCTTTATTATTTCCTTCTTTCTACTAGCTTTGGGCTTAATTTGTCCTCCTTTAGTTTCTTTATGTGCTAAGTTAGATTGTTTATTTGATATCTTTCTTGTTTCTTGAGGCAGGCATTTATTGCTATGAAATTCCCTCTGACAATTGCTTTTACTGAATCCATAAGTTTTGATATATTGTAGTTCCCTTTTCATTTGTCTTGGAGAATTTTTTTTATTTCACTTTTGATTTCTTTGGTGACCTGTTTGAGGTTCTTTTATAATCAAGATGAGTGTCCCATGTCAGATATTCAGTCTGAAACTATTTTCTCCCAGTCTGAATTTTAATTTTTTTTAATCCTTTCAACAGGGTTTCTTACAGAGCATATGTTTTAAAATTTAATAAAGTCAAATCTATCTACTTTTCCTCTTATGTGTTGTGGTTTCAGTGTTAAAGCTAAGAACTTTTTGACTAGTTCTAGATCACAAATGTTTTTTCCTAACCTTTTCTTCAAAAGTTTTACATTTTACACTTAACTCTTGGATCAAATTTTTTTTTTAATTTTTTTAAATTTATTTATGATAGTCACAGAGGGAGAGAGAGAGAGGCAGAGACACAGGCAGAGGGAGAAGCAGGCTCCATGCACCGGGAGCCCGACGTGGGATTCGATCCCAGGTCTCCAGGATCGCGCCCTGGGCCAAAGGCAGGCACCAAACCGCTGCGCCACCCAGGGATCCCTCTTGGATCAAATTTTATCTAATTTTGCATAATGTTTGAGATATCAGTCCAGGTTCATTCTTTTGCCAATGGATGTTTAATTGCAGTCGCACCATTTATTTAAAAGGCTATGATTTTTCCATTCAATTGGGCTTGTTCATTATTTCTGGGTTCTCTACTCAATTCAACTGTTCTAGTATCTGTTAGCTAGTACTATTCTATCTTGATAACTATAGTTATATAGTAAGACAGCATCAATGTTCTCTTTGTAAAGACAATGTTCTCTTTACTCATCTTTTCCAAGATTGGTTTGACTATTTTAGGTCATTGGAATTTTTATGTACATTTTATAATTATCTTGTTTACAAAAACAGTTGCTGCAATTTTAATATGAATTGCATCAAAACTGCAGATCACTTTTAAGATAATTTAGCTCTTTGAGACATTAAATGTTCCAACTCATGAATACATCTTTCCATTTATTTCATTTTCTTTGATTTTCTAATCAGTATTTTTAATTTTAAAATGCATACTGCATACTGAATATAAATGCTGAAGAGTATATTAATTTTCCTAGAAAGTATAAACTGAAATGCATTTTAATATCTATTTTCACACATTTGTTGGTGGTAGAAATGCAATTAACTTAGTTGATCTATTATTACTGCAACTTTTCTGAACTTGTTAGTTTGAAGAGATTTTGAGTGGGAAATATCAAAACTTAAGGGCAATAAAAAAGAGAAAACCTTTGGGATCAAACAGTTGGTGAAGAATTCCTAATCATAATACCATAAATGCAACAAACACAAAAATAACAATAAATAACATTTCATCCAAATTTAAAAGTTTTATTTTGTGAAAGATCTCAATAGGAGGATGAAAACACACACACATGCATGTATCCATGTAGAGATCTTCCTCTACTTACTGTCAGAAAGAGAAATTAAGAAAATAATTCCATTACTATCGTATCGACAGAATAATATATCCAGGAATACATTTAAACAAGGAGGTAAAGACACCTATACTCTGAAAACTATAAGATGTTGGTGAAAGAAATTGAAGAGAATACACATAGAAAAGTGGAAAGATACACAAAAGACTTTGTTTCTTTCTTACTCTCTTACTTTCTTCCCTAGCAATCTGATGATTTCTTATAGTTGTATGCTTCAACTACTTTCTCTAAACCAACCCTGAAAGAAATATTGCAGGTGACCATTTGAGTGGAAAGGAGACACCAAAGTGACAAAGACAAGAAAATCTCCAGAAACAATGACAAAACAAGAATGAAATGGCAATAAATACATACATATCTATCAATAGTTATTTTGAATGTAAATAGACCAAATCCCCAAACAGAAGATATAGGGTGTCAGAATGGATTAAAAAACAATATCCATCTCTATGCTATCTACAATAGATTCATTTTAGACCTAAAGATTGCAAGTGAGGGAATGGAGAAACATTTATCATGCAAATGGATTTCAAAGGAAACTGGAATAGTAAAGCTTATATCAGAAAAACTAGTCTTTAAAACAAAGACTGTGATAAGAGACAAAGAAGGCCATTATAAAATCATAAAGGGGACAATCCAACATGAAGATATAACAATTGTAAATATTTATGCCCCCAATATTGGAGCACCCAAATATATAAAACAACTAATAACAAACATAAAGAAACTTATTGAATATAATAATAGCAGGGGACTTTAACACCCCACTTATATCAATGGACAGATTATCTAAGCAAAAAAAAAAAAAAAAAAAAAAACAAACAATTGCTCTCCTCCTCCCCCATCCCTGTGCCCTCTCTTTTTCCAATAAATAAATAAAATCTTTTAGAAAAAATAAAAGAGAAAGGCCCCAAATAGATAAAATCACAAGTAAGAGGAGGAATAACAACTAATACCACAGAAATACAAACAATTAAGAGAATATTTTTTAAGATTATTTATTTATTCATTCATTTTAGAGAAAGAGAGAGTGCATAAGTAGAGGTTGATGAAAATGGGTGCAAAAATTCTCAATACTAGTAAAGAAAATCCAACAATACATGAAAAATATCACTCACCATGATCAAGCAGGATTTATTCCTGGGCTGCAAGGATAGTTCAATATTCACAAATCAATCAATGTGATACATCACATGAATAAAAGAAAGGATAAGAACTATATGATCATTTCAATAGATGTGAAAAATGCATTTGACAAAGTACAACATGATAAAAACTCTCAACAAAGTCAGTTTAGAGGGAACATATCTCAACATAATAAAGGCCATCTATGAAAGACCCACTGCTAATATCATCCTCAATGGGGGAAACCTGAGAGCTTTTCCTTTATAGTCACAAGAAGACAAGAATGTCCTCTCTCACCATTGTTATTTAACATAGTAGTCATAGTCCTAACCTCAGCAATCAGAAAACAAAAAGAAATAAAAGGCATCCAAATCAGTAAGGAAGAAATAATTCACTATTTCCAGATGACATAATGCTATACAGAGAGAATCCTAAAGATGCCATAAAAAATTGCTAGAACTGATAAATGAATTCAGTAAAGTTGAAAATACAAAGTCAACATATAGAAATCTGTTGCATTTTGACACACCTTAAGGAAGCAGCAGAAAGAGAAAATAAAGAATTAACCCCATTTACAATTGCACCATAAACAATAAGATACCTAGAAATAAACCTAACCAAATTGGTGAAAGACTCTGCAAACTATAAAAATACTGCTGAAAGAAATGAAGATGTCACAAAGATATGGAAAGACATTCCATGTTCATGGACTGAAAGAAGAAATATTGTTAAAATGTCTATATTACCCAAAGTAATCTATACGTTTAATGTGATCCCTATCAAAATACCAACAGCATTTTTCATAGAAATAGAACAAACAATCCCAAAATCCGTATGGAATTGCAAAAGACCCTGAATAACTAAAGCAATCCTGAAAATGAAAAAGAAAACTGGAGGTATCACAATTCTGGACTTCAAGGTATATTACAAAGCTGTAGTCAATTTAAGAGAGTATAGTATTTGCACAAAAATAGACACATAGGAAAAAAAATAGACACATAGATCAATGAATAGAATAGAAAACCAAGAGATTAAACCACAACTATAAGGTCGATTAATCTTCAACAAAGCAGGAAAAGAACATCCAATGGGAAAAAGACAGTCTCTTCAACAAATGGTGTTAAGATGACAGAAGAGCAACATGCAAAAGAATGAAACTGATCTACTTTCTTATATCATACACAAAAAATACATTCAAAATGGATTAATGGCCTAAATGTGAAACAGGAAACCATTAAAATCCTAGAGAAGAAGAGAGGCAGTAACTTTCTTGACACCAGCCATAGCAACATATTTCTTGATGGATTTTCTGAGGTAAGAGAAATAAAAGCAAAAATAAGAGGACTACATCAAAATAAAAAGCTTCTGCACAGTGAAGGAAATAACAAAACTAAGAGGCAACCTATGGAATGGAAGAAACTATCTGCTAATGATATATCTGATAAAGGATTAGTATCAAAAATCTATAAATAATTTATACAACTCAACACCCCGAAAATGAAGAATACAATTAAAAAATGGTCAGAAGATATGAAGAGAACTTTGTCCAAAGAAGACATACTGATGACCAACAGACACATGAAAAGATGCTTAACATCAAATATCATCAGGGAATTGCAAATCAAAACTACAATGAAATGCCACCTCATACCAGTCAAAATGGCAAAAACCAACAGCACAAGAAATAGGTGTTGGCAAGGATGTGGAGAAAGGGTAACCCTCCTGCACTGTTGGTGGGAATGCAAACTGGTGCAGCCACTCTGGAAAACAGTGTGGAGGTTCCTCAAAAAGTTAAAAATACCCAAAGAATATAAAAATACTAATTCAAAGGGATAAATGCACCCCAATGTTACAGCAGTATTATCTACAATAACCAAATTATGAAAACAGTCCTTGTCTATTGACTGATGAATAGATAAAGAAGAAGTCATCAATATATATAATGGAATATTACTCAGCCATGAAAAGAATGAAATCTTGTAATTTGCAATGACATGAATAGGATCTAGAGGTATAAGGTTAAGTGAAAAAGTCAGTCTGAGGCAGAGAAATACCACAGGATTTCACTCATGTATGGAATTTAAGAAACAAAATAAATGAACAGAGAGGCAAAAGAGAGAGAGAGAGAGGCAAATGAAGAAACAGACTCTTAAGTATAGGTGATGGTTACCAGAGTGCTGATGGATGGAGGGATGGGTGAAACAAGTGATGGAAATTAAGGAAGGCACTTGTAACAAGCACTGGATGTTGTGTGAGTGCTGAATCACTATATAGTATGCCTGAAACTGATGTTACACTGTCTGTTAACTAACTGGGACATAATTTAAATAAAAGTTTAAGTTTAAATACAACTTTAAAAAATTATAACTGTAGGTAATTTTCTGAAAAGTTATAGATAAAGCCATAAAAAATGAAATAAAATTGGTGCGCTTCTCATCTCAATGTCTAGGTCTTCTCAACAATTTCACCAATCTCCATATTATATTATTCAGCAAGCTGATTTTTATTCTTAAATAAATCTCTGATATTCTTACAACTTTATTTTTCTTCCCACTCTCATCCTGAGGCTGTAGACATTTTTGGCCTAAACTTTATAAAATTTCCTTTAATGAACCTATTATTTCTAGTCCTCATCATTTCAATCCCACCATCCCCAAACTATTACAAGTTACCATTCTAACACAAAAATCCATCATTTATTTGCATTTATTTATTTATTGGAGAGACAGGGATGTTGTCACACATATTTTGATATCTGTCCGGTTTCAGGCTTATAGTAAACATGTAAAAATAATTTTTGAATTAAATTCAAATGATGTGAATGCCTGTAAATTATGCCCAGCAAAAAGTGAGCCATCAATACCACCAATGCAAATACCATAATGAATTTAGATAATAAATATATATTTTCTCTGTTGGTTACTTGACTAAACAACAGATTTTTAGAAGAATCATGAATAACCTTTCAATATTTTTCATTCCTTCAGTAACATATATATTAGACTTAAAAAGTTTAATCAGGTTATAGACAATCAGGAAAATTTACCATAAGCAACATAATTTTGATATGCTAATCCCATCATTTTTTCATATAATTTGGAAAAAAGATAAGGTACATAGAAATATTCAAATAAATTAAATACAGGATACAACACAGATCATAACAAAACTAAATGATTAGGCATCACATACTTCAGTGACTTCAGTGAAATATGCAGAAGTGGCTATTTTTAAGTTAAATTCCTACTGTTATCATTTGTTACCTGTACCAATATTTTCCTAATAAATAGACACTAAAATTAGATTTAGGAAAATCATGAAAAAGGAATGTATATATTTTTTAAGTTAGCTTCGTCCATTTCTTTTTATTTTTTTCCTTTTAGAAACTGAGAAAACCACCATTTGATTTTATGCATAAATATTGCATGTAAGGAATGTAAGCAGAGTGTTCCATGGAAGGAGAACTCAAGAATTGTCTGGCAAAAATGTCCTTGCAAAACTGAAATTATAGAAGTCACTACTTGTGCATTTAGCTAGAAAATGAATGCTGTTTCCAAGTTACTCCCTTCACATGTGTGAATGTCATACTAATGGGGAGAAAAGTTTACATTTAACGTTTTACTAGCCACAGATTTTCCTAAGAAGCCAAGCTATACACAATGAAATAAATAAATAATGGGAAAATAAAGTTGTTCTTACAGGATTATTTCATAGTTATGATTTGTTTTTGGCCTGGTATTTAAATTGCAATTATTAAATAAATGAATAAACAAACAAATAAATAAATAAATGGCAATTCTATACCGAAGGATTAAAACACATACATGCATCCATGTCATAATTAGCGTTTTATTTAGTTTCCTTAACAAAGGAGCTTTCTAAGAAAGTTATCGACCACAGAACTAATTGGTTCAGATACAATTTTTTTACACTCTTTATCTGTGTGCACCTGTATTTGTTTTGATCCGAGACTTCTAGAAATCCCGCAATAGATATGCTTAAAACAGACACCTGTATGCTAATAAACATATTGTGAATTTCCATTTTCTATTTTCTTTCACTACAGTAATTCAGCCATTGCGCCAGAAACCTACGACGTGGAATATTAACACCGCCAAGCACTTCACCGGCAAACGGCCCATTTCCAGGGTAGAAAATGCACTTCGTGACCCTTACGTCACCCCCGAACGAGTCTCCGATGTCCCCGCTTTGCAAAATAAAGCGCAAGCCCACGAGGGCAGCAGGACCCGCGGGTGTGTGCGTCCCACGCGCAGCGGGCGGGGGGGTTGGAGGGGGGCGGGGGGGGACTGCGGCTGCGCGCGGGTCCGCGGAGGGGGCGGAGGGGGCGGAGGGGGCGGGGTGGGCGGAGCAGCCGCGCCCCCGCCCCGCCCCGCCGCGCCCCGCCCCGCCCCGCGGCCCGCGCCGACCCTTCCCACCCGCCCGAGGGCAGGGCCCCGCGCGCCGCCACCGTTCCGCAGCCAACAGCCGTCACCGTGGCCAGGCCGGCGGGCCCCGCGATGCTGTCTCTCCTGCTGATGCTCTCAGGTCTGGGCCGGCTGACCTCCGCGGGCCATCGTGAGTGACGGACCCTGCTCCGCGGAGGGCCACCGGCCGCAGAGCCCCTGGGCTCGGCGGGCCCCGGGCCCTTGCTCCAGAGCCCCGGTCCGCTGGGGAGAGACCAGCGTCTTGTCAGAGCCCGCCTGGCGTCAGGGTCGTCCTGGGCCTGCTGCGGGGAGGGCTCGGAGCGAGGCTGGGACAGGTGCCCCTCCCTTGCCGGACCCTGCACCTGGAGGGGAGGGCGCGCACCTCTGGGGCCTGGGGCCTGGGGCCTGGGGCGCAGCCCTCCTTCACCTGCGGGCTGCGGTCGGCCAGTCCCGAAGTCTCTGGACGGGGGCAGGGTCACGCTCCCCACTTCCTGGGAGCCTCTTCCCGGGATGTACAAAGTCTGATTTTGTGGTGGGTGCGTGCGTGCCTCTGTGTGTGTGCGTGTGTGTGTGTGTTGGGGCTTGGAGCTTCAAAGAGTGAGGTGATGTGAGAGGAGAAGTGAAGAAGGAGGATGCTGCCAGGCACTGGGGAAGGCTCACACATGTCGTCCTTACTGTAGATCCTGAACCATCCCTTCTACAAATTACCGTGCCGCGGAAGATTGGGACAAATACCAATGACGGTGAAGCTTCAGAAACGCACGTAATTAAAAAATCACCTTTTTTTAATAAAATAATTTTTTATTGGTGTTCAATTTACCAACATACAGAATAACACCCAGTGCTCATCCATCAAGTGTCCCCCTCAGTGCCCATCACCCAGTCACCCCCACCCCCCACCCTCCTCCCCTTCCACCACCCCTAGTTCATTTCCCACAGTTAGGAGTCTATGTTCTGTCTCCCTTTCTGATATTTCCCACACATTTCTTCTCCCTTCCCTTATATTCTCTTTCACTATTATTCATATTCCCCAAATGAATGAGAACATACACTGTCCTTCTCCGATTGACTTACTTCACTCAGCATAATACCCTCCAGTTCCATCCACATTGAAGCAAATGGTGGGTATTTGTCGTTTCTAATGGCTGAGTAATATTCCATTGTATACATAAACCACATCTTCTTTATCCATTCGTCTTTTGATGGACACCGAGGCTCCTTCCACAGTTTGGCTATTGTGGACATTGCTGCTAGAAACATCGGGGTGCAGGTGTCCCAGCGTTTCATTGCATCTGAATCTTTGGGGTAAATCCCCAACAGTGCAATTGCTGGGTCGTAGAAATTGAATTTATTTATTTGAGAGAGAGTACGAGAGGGAAAGAGAGAGGGCCTTAAGCAGGCTCCCCACTGAGGGCAGAGCTCCAGTTGGGGCTTCCAGTTGTGAAATTATGACCTAAGCCAAAATCAAGAATCAAGATGCTTAACCAACTGAGCCATCCTGTGGAAAATTCATTTTTTATATGAGTGTTTTATTATTGCACTACATGACCCAAATCAATTCATGTATATCCTTTGGAATTTTTTTGTTCTGATTACTGTGTTAAAGAGTCATGTTGTTTAAATGAAAGCAAGTATTTTGACTTTTCTTTTCATTTCCCAATGAACATTATGAAAATTTTTAAAAACAGTCTCAGACAAAAGTGCCCCAAATTCTTATCATATAAAAGTCTCCTGGACTTTTTCTAGAAAATATGTACATTGAAATATTCTATGTAAATGAGGTCACACTAGTATTTGTTGTGTAACATTTTTAAAAATGATTATAAAGATTTTTTCATGCTTATATTTGCTTATATAGAAATATATACATCTATTAAAACAAATATGAAAAAAATAAAACAAATATGATATTTTTAACCTGATTCAGAAGGAAAGCGCGTACGTTGTAAAATTAAATCTAGACAGTACGAAGAGTTGTTAAGAAAGTGAATGTCTGCCTCAGTTTCTAAAGGTAGTAAATTTAAACTGAATGAATTTTTAGAGACATGCACACTCCTACACATATTTTTTTGCACATATATTTTTGATGGTAATATATGATGTGCTAATTGGCTTTTAATTTATTTATAAGGTCAGAATTTACTTTTATAGTAAACATTGCTTTCTCATTTTTCATAACTGCATGATTATTGCATTATATGGATGTAACATCATTCTTTGCCAAATTTAAACATGTAGTTTTATAAGCCTTCTTAGGTAGTTATCTCCATAGGATCATGAGCAAGTCATTAAAAAAGTGATAAATATTTGCAAGACATCTTTCATAAAAGTTGTATGATAGTTGACTCCCATTAACAAAGAATAATGACACTTAACTTTCTAGCTTCTCATTTCTGTTAACATGAGCATCAAAATGAAAGCTTCATTTTTAACTGGCATTTTTTTATTAAGTCTTAATATACCTTTTTATATATATTGCCTATTTGAATCTTTTTTTCTGGTTAATATTTTTGTACTGATTTTTACTTCCCTTTTTATATGACTTAGAAGTTTTGGTTAGGACACTTTGTTTTCAAGAAAGAAGTGTCAACACTGCGTAAAGACACGCAGGGATCTGATAGGAATCCAAGGATTGGAACCTTAGTGGCAAGATTGGAGAGGAGCATTGAATTGCTAAGTGGAAAACTGTTAGACACTGGGACAGGTTTGATAGACTGGTCTGTTTGTCTTTATTTATGGCACCCAAACCAGCCAGTGATTATGTGTTCATAAAAGCTATTACACCAAAACAAATATCTAGAGAGTTTAAATGTTTAGAGGAATATGACACATACTGGGAAAATGCTAACCAAAAGCAAACCAAATATCCATGATAAAAGCAGAAAAAAACCCAACATTTAACACACACACCCTCACACCATTGTGAGAGATAAACATCATTACTTAATAAAGTATTCCATTTACTAGGAACATATAAACATTCTAAATTTGTATATGTCTTTAAAAATGCTCTCAGCACACATAAGATCAGATTGTACTAGAGGGAGAAAATTTCAAATCCATTTTCATAGGTCTTAAAATGTTTTCCTCAAGTATTGCCTTACAAATCATAAAAAGATTCATAAAGTTAAAGACAATTTGAACAACAAAAATATTTTATTTGATTGATTTATATAGAAGTTAACCCATCACAGTGAATATATTGGTTTTTTCCTCCCTCTGCTGTTCATTAGAATTCACTAGACTCTACAGGGTATTACCATGGGGCTTTTATTTAATGGCAAAGCATATGGTGCAGCAAGAGAAATATTTCAGGCAAATATCAGGAATTCAAGAAACATCTACAGTGAGCTCCCTATGAATCCAATCTCTGTTCTCCTGGAACATGATGAGTCTTTGAAATAATGAGACTTATTGGTGGAATTTTGACTTTGGGAAAAACTTCTTAAAAAGCTTTCAGTGACTCTCTAAGTAGCCAAGCCAGCCTTGTCAAACTAGGTAGGCAAGCACTAAAGAAGCTAACCTTGGCCAAGAGAGATTTTGTCCCTTAAAAAGTACATTTTAAATCTTACCACCTTTGTCTTAACTGAGAATCAGAAAATCTAGACTTCTAGGCAACCCCAGAAATAAAGATAGTGTTTTTCTAATCTAGCTGTAATTCAACTTTATCACTGTAGTAATCACATTCTCCTCAGGAATATACAGATTATTCAACACAATTGACAAAAGCAAGGAAAAAACATTAAAAATCAAATACTGATAATATAGTATTTATCTGGTAACAGTGCAATTAAGTGAAATATTAAGGTTTGAAAATGTATATGGAAATTTAAAAATACACTTCTACATTGTTCATTATTCATATATATTAAATGATAATGTATGATATTGAAGAAATTACAACCCAAAATTCAAGTCAAATTCTGAAGATGACATAGAGGCATACTTTATAAGTGTTTGCCATTTTGTTAATTTTATTCCTGTTTGCAACCAACAACAAAGGTTCAAAATATGTAATGAAGAAAACTACAGATTAAAGGAGAAAGAAATAATATCACAATAATTTGAGAAGATGTCAACACATCTCTTTTTAAGAGATTTATTTATTTTAGAGGTGGGAGAAGGACAAAGGGAGAAAGAGTCTTAAGCAGACTCTGCACTAAGCAGGGAGCCTGATGTGGGACTCGATCTCACAACCCTGAGATCAGGACCTGAGCCAAAATCAAGAGTCAGATGCTTAGCTTACTGTGCCCCCTGGCAACTCCATACACGTTTTTCAATAGCTGTAAGCTTACAGGGGACTGAACATGAGAAGTTTTAAAATGCAGAAAACTGTATCCAATGACAAAATTCATGTTCTTTGCAAATGTGGAAAGTTTACCAACATTAACCAAGTGCTATGCTGTGAAGAATGTGTATGTTTTATGATCATGTCACAGATTGGGTTCTTTGGGATGGAGTCTTTGAGAAGATTCCCATGAAGGCAGTTTATTAGGGTATGCTCTTGTGATGAGCCCCTGTGGAAGGGGAGGGCAGGAAGTCGGAAGGGGAGATGGAGACGCATTTGAGTCTCAACAAAGTATGAAGCTGGCATGGTCCATCAATCTCTGGAGTTGGGATGACGGGGCTTCTCGGTAAATGTGGGCTGTCTCAGAAAGTTGTGACTTGGTGTGAGGTGACCCTCTGTAGCTGAAGCAATTCCTAAAGAGGAGTGGGAGATAAAGAGTGTTTTTATAGTTAGGGGATACTTCCTTTAATCTTAAAAGGGGAACTGTGATGTATTCTTTAATTTTTTAATGTACTTGGGCTAGAAATTGCAAAGTAGAAAAAAGATAATAAAATTAGTTTCTCCCAAGATTACTCTACGACTAATGCTCTTAGTTTTGAAATAGATTGAGACTCTTTGATTTTAAGTTTAATTATGATTAATTCTGTCATACATTACAAGATTGAAGGAAGATTACAATTATGTATGTATATATTATTTTGAGATGTGTGATATGATCTGTGTTGTCTATATGAAAGAGTAAATATATTTTAAGAAGTTATGGCTTTTGATTTTTAAGAATTCAGAATTTCTAATAATTACATTCTTCTTGAATATTTTGCTATAGGTCACTTATGCCATCAAAATTGACCGGAAAAGGTACACTCTCCATCTTGAAAAACAGTAAGTTGACATTCCATTTTTCATACAGTCTTTTTAACTTCTGAAATTTTTATAGTTACTACTCTAAGTTGAGCCTAAACAAGAAAATGACATATTTAATATGTTACATCTTTGTTTTAGCATCTGAGTTTTCAGCTTGAGATTTTAAATCTAGTATTTGAGCCAAGTTCTAGTTTCATATTACAAAATTAATGTTTATGTCAGATAAATGAAAATTAGTCTATGTAGTTCTTAATTATTAATTATTTATAATTATTATTATTATAACTATAATAATTAAGGCAATGATTTAATTTATCCATGTTTAATTTTGTTCATGTCATTTTATACATTTATATGATTTTAAACATTTTATTTGATATTACACCAATATCTTTTTATTATCTTAAATTTTCACTCCATGAGGAAACCAATATTAATAACCTCGTATGTGTCTTTCCACCATTTTCTATTCTAAATTTCACCTTTTCTTTAAATAAAATATGTAGAAACCTACCAAAAAAGTTTTTTAGAGAAATGGAAATGCTGTTTTGCAATTGGCAGGTCTTATTTAATAATGGTGTTCGTTTTCCTCTTCTCTCTGTATATCTTAACTTATTCTTTAAAAGATAACTGTAGTTGTAGTATGGCATGTTGATAGGTAATGAGGTTATATTTCCAAGGATTGTCAGTATAGAGCCCTTCAATAAACATCCTTGTATGTATTTTCTTATGTAATAGATATTTTGTTTTGTGGGCTTGCTACCAAGAAATGGGTTTCTGGATCAAGACGTATGAATATAGTAATGATGGTGATAATGGTAACAACAACAATAAAAACAACAAAAGTAACTGATGTTCATGGAACACTTGCCAATTGGTAGGCATGTTCCAATTTGCATGTAGTAACTGATTTAATTTGCACAACAACTTTCCTTATTACTCACATTTTGTATTAGGATTTTGAGAGATATTGCCAGTTTCTGAAAAGACAGTAGCAGTTCAGATTTTCAAAAGCATGCAAGATGTGTTAAAATTTTCTATCACATTTTTGTATCAATTTGTATTTCCCTAAAGAAACTTCTCTAAACAATTATTAGCTGTTTGCAGTTTCCTGTTTCCAATTTAGTATTAATTTTTTAGACTAGTCTTAGGTTCATAGCAAAATTGAGAGGAAGGTACAGGCAGTTTCTATATGCCCCCTGCCTCTGCACATGTGTAGTCTCTCCCATTATCAATGTGCCCCACCAGAATGATATATTTATTATTACTGACGATCCTATCCATCATTATTACACAAAGACCATAGTTTATATTAGTCCAGTATTTTTTATATTGGCCTAATCATCTCTAGATCAGCCAAAATCCAGCTGAATCCCAGACCAACCAATGAGCAAGCCTGGCCACCATTAGCAGAACTAATGACCCAAAAATGTGAACAGTAGATACTTACTATGTTATTGTTCTGGTTTTGTGGTTATGCTTTTCATGAAACATTTTGTATAACTTTTTATTTTATTTTTTTTAGAGACAGACAGAAAGAATGTGTGGGGTGACCGTGAGGGGCAGAGGGAACCAGAGAAAGAGTCTTAAGCAGGCTCCATGCCTAGTACTGAGCCATAGTGGGGTTCGATCTCATGACCCTGAAATCATGACTTGAGGCAAAACCAAGAGTTGGACGTTTAACAAACTGAGCCACCCAGGCACCTCACATGTCATTTTTTTTTCAGCCTATTTCATAATTTATTTATTTATTTATTTTAATAAATTAATTTTTATTGGTGTTCAATTTACCAACATACAGAATAACACCCAGTGCTCATCCCGTCAAGTGTCCCCCTCAGTGCTCGTCACCCATTCACCCCCACCCCCCGCCCTCCTCCCCTTCCACCACCCCTAGTTCATTTCCCAGAGTTAGGAGTCTTTATGTTCTGTCTCCCTTTCTGATATTTCCCACATCACATGTCATTTTTATCTGAGAGTTATTTACACTGATTTTGTGCAGAAAGAGCTAATTGATTGTAAATACATATGTAGTCATCAAATAAATATATCTCATTTATTATTTATTCACCTATATATTTATAGCAAGAAAAGCCATATTATGGATATCTTTGGCCATGATACTCTGGGCACCCATGAAATTGATAGATTATAAATGATACAATTCTCAAGAGTGCTATATGCTACTAGTTTTTACATAAGAGGGTTTATCCCAGTTTTCACTCAGACCAGTACAGAAACATTTCTGTTCTCTACATTCTCAATAAGTATCTTCACTTATTTTTGTTAATGGATAAGAAATGCTATTTTATTGTTATTTTAATAAGCACTTCCCTGATTATTAATATGTAGTATCTTCAAATGTTTACTGACCATTCTAGTTGAATTGCTTCTCCTAAGCTTTTGTTTTTCCTTTCTGGTTTTCATTTTTATTTTATTTTATTTTATTTTATTTTATTTTATTTATTTTATTTTTTTAAGATTTTATTTATTTATTCATGAGAGACACAGAATGAGAGAGAGAGAGGCAGAGACACAGGCAGAGGGAGAAGCAGGCTCCTTGCAGGGAACCTGATGTGGGACTCAATCCCCGGTCTCCAGGATCACACCCTTGGCTGACGGTGGTACTAAACCACTGAGCCACCCGGGGTTGCCCTTGGTTTTCATTTTTATTCATATGTTTTGTGTTATTTATTTTCAATTTATGACTTTTCTGCTTTTCTTTTTTTCCCATGACGCATTTGTGTTTGTTGTAGGTATTGACTCTTAATCTGTTCTATATGTTACAAACATGCTATCCAACCTATTGATTGTTTTCTTCCTTTGTGGGATTTATTGCCGATAAAAATAAATATTCATGAGGGACACCTGGGTGGCTCAGTGGTTGAGCATCGCCTTCTGCTGGGTGTGATCACAGGCTGCTGGGATAGAGTCCCAAATCGGGTTCCCTATGGGGAGTCTGCTTCTCCCTCTGCCCTGTGTCTCTGCTTCTCTGTGTGTTTTTCATGAATAAATAAATACAATCTTTTAAAAAAATGAGTATAATAATTGATTAGTTGCTAAAATGTGGCTCTGCCCATGTGCCAGAATTCATGTTCCAGGTACTCGCACCTAAAACAATTCAGGCCACTCAGCATTGTCCTTGAATATAAGTGGGATATGAGCTGATAAATATCAGTATTTTTTTTTTTCTGGGAAGCTCTCTAGTTTTGTTATTTGAACTGAGGAAAGAAAGAGTTGTCAGGAATGAAAGAAGATGAAGAAGCAGATCTGGAATGAGAAGTAGGGGTGAGGGATGCCTGGGTGGCTCAGCGGTTGAGCATCTGCCTTCAGCCCAGGGCGTGATCCTGGAGTCCCAGGATCGAGTACCAACCACATCGGGCTCCCTGCATGGATCCTGCTTCTCCCTCTGCCTGTCTCTGCCTCTTTCTCTCTCTCTCTGTGTCTCTCATGAATAAATAAATAAAATCTTAAAAAAAGAAAAGTAGAGGTGAAAGCACACACTCAATGAATGCTCTGGTCCCTCTTTGATTCTGGCCTTGAACTATGCTTTAGTTTTTGGAATCCTTAAGAAACCCCAGTCTCCCAGCAATAAATAGTGGTGTCAGATTGTTCCATAACAATCACTATCTTCTCTGTAAGAAGATGACACTTTGGTACAATTCATATGAGGTTTGTCTATAGATATCATTTAGCTTATGAAATTTGAGCAAGGCACTAATCTTCTGCTTCTAAACAAAGGCTTTAAGAACTGTTGTGTAAAAAAAAAAAAAAAACTGTTGTGTGCTTCTACAATTTCTTTTCTCCTTCTGCTTCAAGCAAGGCATGTTCCAGGGTTAGAAGGTATGTCTTTGGGCAACCCCGTTGGCTTAGTGGTTTAGCGCCGCCTTCAGCCCAGGGCATGATCCTGGAGACCCAGGATCGGGTCCCATGTGGGGCTTCCTGCATGGAGCCTGCTTCTCCCTCTGCCTGTGTCTCTGCCTGTGTCTCTGCATCTCTCTCTGTCTCTCATGAATAACTAAATAAAATCTTAAAAATAAATAAATAAAGAAGGTATGTCTTTTCCCAGGTTCCAGAATGAAGTGGAGCTGAACCTGCAATAAACTTGTGAAGAACATTCATTGTTGTTTTGAGGCATTGAAAATTTGGGAAGTGTTTTTATCACAGTATAATTTCATGAAAACTATTGGAAAAAGCATATTTTTTTCTTATCAACCTATGGCTACTTGTTAGGAAATATCAACATATTTATGCAATGCGATGTATTGATTGTTGAAGCTAAAAGAAAACTTTGCTGTTGGAATCCAGAAGTCCTGGTTTCTAGTATACATAAATCTATGTCATTATGGTGTCCCTGCTGCTATCTGATTATGCCACTTAATATTTTTTCTTATATATGAAATGTGCTATCAGAGTGCAACTGAGGTAATGGAGAGAGGAGACCATTTAATTTTTGGATATTTGAACTTGTAAAATTGAAAGTAAATTTTAATTTCATGATTCTGGTTTTGCTAATATTACAATTACAATGAAGTGTCATTACTTTGGTTGAATTAGGTCATTTTTAGACCCTCATTTCCTGGTGTATGCATACAACAAATCAGGAACATTGTATCCAGATTCTTCATTTATAAAGGTAAGTTAGTTTTGCTTTACACCGTGTAGGTTTACTTTTTAAATATCATTAAGTTGCCATTGGCAAGAAGAAAAAATGCTTTCTACCCCACAGAATTATTGGGCAAACAGATCAGAAGCCCTTATAGAAAGGGAGAGTAAGGATGCTAAACCATATTGGGTACAGAATCTGAAGAGGTTCATGTGTGAAACATACGAGTTTACATTGTATCCTAAAATGTGGATAGGGTTCCAGAAATTTTTAAGTATGTGAGAAAATTAGCTTTAATCTGTGAGATATTTACTTTGTGAGAACAGATGATTGGCAAGAAGTAAATGTAAGTGAAGGGTCAGATTCTATTGCTATATTGCAATTGAGAGATAGTGAAATTAAAAATAAACTAGTGCAACATTGTTTTTGTCACCATCTGAAAGTAGAAGGCAGAACAAAGTACACAAGACACCTGTTCTGAGACATTTGACAATAGGCAGATCAGGAAAAATTTTCTCTCAGAGAGAAAAGAAAGCCAGAAGGTGAGTCACATTCAACTTGGCCCTTCTGATTGAGGGTAAAGTCTCAACCATAGCATAGGGAGTTGGGACCAAGCAGAGCTTGCAGACTTGGACCAGAGCTGCTGATGCAGCTTTAACTGGGATGACTCAGGACCAGATAGAGGGGCCGTCAGATGTATGAATTTTTTGCAGGGAGGGAATTGTCTTTATGCCCTTGACTAACGATTAGGCTGCCTGTGTGCTCTACTGAAGAGGGTAAGACTCTACTGAAGAGCAGAGAGTGAGAGATACTCTTATCACCCTCATTCCCTACCCCAAGGCCTAAAACTCAGCAACAAGAGGATTCAGGAAGGTTGCCATTAAATTAATTTCAATACAAAATTAAATACTCTGTAAAGCGTAAAAACACAGTAGAGGAAGGAAATAATGCAGATAAGGGTAGAAACCAATGAGATAGAAAAAGGAAAAAGAATAGAAAAAATTAAAGCCCAGAATTTAGTTCTTTAAAAGGACAAATATCATTAATAACCCTTAGTAAGACTAACCTAGAACAAAAACAATTTCCATCAATATTAGGGACAAAGGGGAAATATGATTAGTCATACAGAAAATAAAATATTTTGAAGTATTATGAAAACTTTATGTCAATAAATTTGATATTTAGATGAAATGGTCAACTTCCCTGAAAAGGAAGGAAAATTATCAAATTTGAGGGGAGAAATAATAGAAAATCTCAATCATTTGAAATCTATTTAAGAAATTAAATTTCTAAACAATCACTTTCCCACAAAGAAACATCAGGTCTCCATCTTCTCATGCTTTATCTTTTAGAATCTTTAACCATTGAAAGTAATGCTTGTAAGAACATTCATGTGCGATTTGTTGTGTAGACATAATTTTTCATTTTTCTGGGATACATGCCCAGGAGTATGATTGCCATTATATGGTAAATATATATATATATATTTTTATACTTATATTTTATATAGCTAATATTTTAAAATTTAACTATTTTCCAGAGTGTCTGTACCATTTTACACTTCCACTAGCAATGTAGGAAAGATAGAACGTCTGTATTTTTGACACCATTTGATCAGTATTTAATTTTTTTTAGAATTTTAGTCATTTCAATAAATGTCTAGTGATGTCTCATGTAATTTTTAAATTTGCATGTACCTAATGTCCAGTGATATTGAACATAAATTTTTATGAAATGAAATGTCTATTAATATCCTTTATAATTTTCTAATTGGATTGATTAGTTTTTATGGTTGATTTTAAAGCAGTTTATATATTCTAAATGTAAGTCTTTTGCCAGATATATGATGTACCAATATTTATTCCCCATCTGTAATTTTTCTTTTTATCCTGTTCAAAGGTCCCCCATTGATTAGAAATCTTTAATTTTGATGAGAGTGAATTTATCAACTTTTCCTTTTATAAATGGAGTTGGGTATCAAATTAAGAATTCCATGTATGCCTAGTTCCTGAAGATTTTTCCCCCTAAAAGTATTACAGTTTTATTTACATTTAATTGTATGTTCATTTTGAGATAATTTGTGTAAGGTATGAGGTTTGGATTAAGGTTTATTCTTTTGACTGAGGTTGTGTATTTGTTCTAACACCATTGATAGAAAAGACTGGTCTGCATTGCATTGCTCTTGCATCTTTGTCAGAAAGTCAGTGGGGCATATTTTTGTGGATATATTTCTCAGTTCTTATTTATTCTGTTCAGTTCCTCTGTGTCTGTAGTTCTGCCACTACCATGCTTCTACTTGTAAATTAAGCATTTATTGCAGACAACAGTGATTTCTCATACTTTATTCCTTTCTAATATTTTTATCATGGATAGTCTTTGCTTGTTCATATAAATTTCAGACTAAATTACTTTATGAATACAAACAAACTTGCTAGGATTGTGATAGACAACATCTTAATCCTGTAGATCAATTTGTGGAGACTTGACATTTTTGCTATGTTGAGTCTTCCAATCTGTGAATGCAGTGAGACTCTCCATTTTTTTGATCTTTTTTCTTTTCTTATGTATTTTAATAACATTTTGTAATTTCAGCATGCATATCCTGCAGATAGGGAACACACTTCAGTACAGCACTAGAAGTTGTAGCAAACACAGAAAGGCAAAGCAGAGAGATAAAAAGCATACAAATTGAAAAGGAAAAAAGAAAAATGCCCCATATTTGTACAAGACACATCTATGTAAAAAATCTCAAGGATCCATCTAAAAAAACACCATAAAATATGTAACTTCTGCAAGGTTTTAGGATATGTGATCAACACAACAAATACACTGCATTTCTAGCTAACAACATGTGGAAACTGAAATTAAAATACAATACCATTTGTAGTTGATTGAAAGAAAATGCTTTGGTATAAACCTAAAAAAAACCTTGCGCAAGCTGCAACTTGGCTCTGATGGATAATTCTTTTTACCCATGACTGGTTTGATTGCTAATAATATCTTGAGGATTTTTTTTAAATCAAAGTTCATGAGAAGTATTGATCTGTGGTTTTCTTTTTTTTTGTTCAGATTTTGTCTAATTTTTGTAGTAGAATGATATCTGCCTCAAAATAAATTTGGAAGTGTTATTTCCCGTTTTATTTTCTGGAAGATGTTGTATAAAGAACATGGCAATTTTTAAGTTGTTTGGTAAAATTCTTTATTGTTGTCACTAGTCCTGGGGATTTGTGTGTGTGTATGTATGTGTATGAAATTTTAAATTACCGACTCAGTTTATTTAATAGTTATAGGAATATCTTATTTATCTGTTTCATATGTATTGTTTGTTATTTGTGGTTTTTAAGGAATTGATCCATTCTATCTTAGGTGTGGAATTTAGTAGTGTAATTTTGTCATGGCCTTTAGTATCCTTTAATGATTACAGGAATGTTTTGTTTCTGACATGAATGACTGCTCTCTTCTCTCTTCTTAACTGTGTTAATCATACTAGAGATTTTTCAGTTTATTGAATTTATCAAAGAATCAGCTTTTTTTCTTGCTTTTTCCATACTATTACCTTATTTTCAGTGTCATAGCATTTAGCTTTATGTTTATTATTTTCTTCCTTATTCCTTTCCTTGGGTTTCTTGTTTTAGTTTGTTGAGAGAAAAATGTATTATCAATTTGTGACCTTTTCTCTTTGCTACAGTAAACATTTTAGTACTAAAATTTCCTGCTCAGCACTGCTCGAGCTTCAGCCTACAGCAATATGCTGTATATTCATTTTAATACAGTTATATATATTTTAAAATTTCCTTTGAGGCTTCTTGCTTATCCATGGGGTTTAAAAAAGTGTGTTGTTCAATTTCCAAATGTTTGGAGATTTTTCCTGTTGTTCTTGTCTGCTGATTTCTACTTTGATATCATTATGGTTAGAAAATATATCCTGTATGATTTCAATTCTTTTAAATTTGTGAAGGTTTGCTTTACAATCCGCTATATTGTATGTGTAAATGAATGCTCTTGGATAATTGAAAAATATGTGTACTCTGCTGTTGGGGTGGAGTCTTCCATAAATGTAATATAGATCATATTGATTAATGTTATTCAGTTCTGTATTTTTATCGATTTCCTGCCTAGTACTACCAATAACTGAATGATGGATACTGAGTTCATCATTTATTATTGCTTTTTTGTTGTCTTTCTCTTTCAGTTGTATCAGTGTTTGCTTCACGTATTGTGAAGCTCTGTTTTTTGATGCCTAGTACATTTAGGATTGCCATGTCATCTGAATGGATTGATGATTTTATGATTAGGTAATGACTCTCTTTGTCCCAAGTAGATTTTTTGCTAGTGTTTCTATTCTGTCATTTGTTTCAAGATAATTTGTAATCTCACTGAAGCAGTTTTCCATGTGGTTCATCTCAATACTGTCATCAGTTGTCTTTTCTTATTTTTGTTGTGAGTTTTTTGGTTCTTGGTATAGTGAGTGATTTTCGCTTGAATCTTTGACGTTTAAATCTGTTTTTGAAGGCAGTCAATGCAGTTTAAGTTTAGATTTAGTGTGGTGTGTTGTTCCAATGACAATTCAGCTTTTTTATAGCTTTTAATATTATTCCATTGAGCGTTGTTCTTCTGACTCTACTGGACTTCTGCTATTGCAGCCTGTGGTGGTAAGAGGTACTCACCTGGGCTATCTTGTACTGATAGGTAGGATCAGCTGATGAAGGATCAATGTGATGGAGAGCATTTCTTCTGGCTGTACTCAGGCCACTGGATGTCATTGTGCCTCTCCTCTATTTTTGCTACTCCCTTCTCACTGAGGGAAGTTCCTATCTGGAACTAATGGGAATAATATGCATGACAGCTAATAACATATAATAATGACATAGAAACAAATTCATTAAGAATGTGATGATACTATAGTTTTTATTAGCATAGCATTAACAAAGGAACAGGACTGACTGTAGATGTCACTAGACTTTTAAGGGAAGAGAAGTGAATATTCACTGAAAGAGAGTATTAGGGGAGAATCTGGGAAGATTAATGCTGTGGAAGTCCATAAGAAGGAAAGCTCAAACTAAGGGTGATGAACATGGTAAGATACTAAAGAGAAAGAAATTAAGAAATATTGATTAAGATACTTTTGGGTAACTTAAAAAAAAAACAAGTGACATGTTCACATATGAAGTTAAATTAATGCTGTGAATTACATCAAGTTAGCAGTTATAAACTACACATTTAAGAAATGTGGCTAAGAGAGAAAAGATGCAGATAAAGTTATTTGTCAAAAAATTAGAATTAAAGCAAGAATTATTTGGCAAAGGATAGGAGTCATGACTATTCTTAGAAAAAAAGGTTTAAGAGGAAGAGATTGCAGATAATGGAATATCTGGTGGATAATTTTATGGTAATGGCTAAATGTGAATGTTTGATGATATCTAGGAAGTAAAGATAAACCAGAAACTATTTAAAAATCATTCATGCACTTGTTGTGATGAGTACCTGGTGTTGTATGGAAGTGTTGCATCACTGCGTTGTGCATCTGAAGCTAATATTATACTATACTATGTGTTTAGCTAACTGGAATTTAAATATCTTAAAAACTTTTTTAAAAGCCTCAAATAATTCATGAATGTATCTTCATATATTCTTTTTAGGGCCATTGCCTTTATCAAGGATATGCTGCAGAGGTTCCAAAATCAGTTGTGACACTTAGCATTTGTTCTGGACTCAGGTAATGGCATATTCTAGAGATATAAATGATTGGAAATCTTGTGTGGCCCTATAATTTTTGGAAATGTCTTCAAGGTTAGAGTGAAGACAAGGAAAATAGAGACTTTGATTTTGTTTCTTCTCATATACTTTCCTCCTCCTCTTCTTATCATTTTTCCTATTCTCTTTATCAGGCTGGTAGTCATAAAACTTACGCAGAAAGAGTTTTTGCTAGCAGGAAGAATATTCACATTTCTTAGCACTAGCACCACAATGACTTCTAAATGTCATAATAGAGAGAAGAAGCTATAAAATTGTGTTTGAAAGTTTAGCCAAGTAAGAAGAGATAATTCTTAGATATTAGACCACAAAGACCACTGTTAAATTCCTACAAAATGTTTTTATGGGGGATCCCTGGGTGGCTCAGTGGTTTAGTGCCTGCCTTTGGCCCAGGGAGTGGTCCTGGAGTCCCGGGATCGATTCCACATCAGGCTCCCTGCATGGATCCTGCTTCTGTCTCTGCCTCTCTCTCTCTCTCTCTTTCTCAATCTGTCTCTCATGAGTAAATAAAATCTTAAAAAAAAAGAAAAAAAAAAGCCTGTTTTTTTTAAAAAAATGTTTTTATATAATGTTGATTTACATTTCTCAGTAGGTAATCTAGATTAATTATGTTTTTATTTCTTTCTTATGTGTTTAAATATCTAGGGGATTATTGCTGTTGCAGAATGTCAGTTATGGCATTGAGCCATTGGAATCTGCAGCTGCATATGAACATATGCTTTATCAAATAAAGAATAATAAAATTGATTTTTCCCCTGTACAAGAAAATTATACTACGACTCAACTGGTAGATCAGCCCTACAGGATTCTCGTGAAATCAGAAGTAAGTAACCACTTATATGTGATCTTTGCTTGTGTTATCTTTGATAAGTTTATTCACATTGGAATTATTACATTTGGAAAGCAAATAAACTGGTAATTAAAATCTTCTGTTGTAAGATATTAATTTTAAATATATTTTTATGTTTAGTCATATATCTAGAAAATGTAATAGCTATAAATGCACATAATTAAAAAACCAAAATTCTTACATTTTTCTAATTGTGAGTATATTGATGCATATATACATATTTATACTGTTTTCGAATTAACATTCTATTAATATAATGTTACACAAAGTTTTTGATTATTAGTTTGTATGAAATTTTCCCCACCAATATTTTTTTAATAGAAAATTTTGCTAGAAAATGTAAAAGTAGAAAAGAGGCAGGAAATTGTCTAAATCTCATTGTCTAGAGATAGTGCTCTTAGAGTAGTGAAGTATTCTGATTCTTTTAGTATCTCTAGTTATAAATAGAAATTTATAAGTATACTGATTTATATAGCGATATAGCTATATACTCCTCTTTGAAATTTCCTTTTTTCTATTAAAAGAAGAATACATATTTTTACTTATAATTAAATTATGTTACATTTATTATTTTAAATTAAGTATATTGCTTAACATCTATTAAAATAAACATATACATATGTAAGGAAAATAAGAATGGACCATATGCCATTTTCTAGAGGTAAATGACTTTGTGGAATCCACTTCAACCATTTGATGTATACCCTTTTGTGATATCTATCTATCTATCTATCATGTACATGGGTTATATAATTATAAAATGTATATAGGTTATTTCCATATATATAAATCTATATAAAATTTATATAAAATTTAAAATAAATTTATATATAGACTTAAAATGTATATAGGTTATATAATTATGTCATTATTTGTGTGTGTGTATATTTATATATATATATATATATTTAAAGATTTATTTATTTGAGAGAGAAAGGGAGAAAGTGTGTACAAGCAGGAGGAGGGGCAGAGAGAGAGAGGGAAAGAGAATCCTCAGCAGGTGCCCCACTGAGCACGGAGCCTGATGTGGGGCTGATCCTAGGATCCTGAGATCATGACCTGAGCCAAAATCAAGAGTTGGATGCTTAACTGACTGAGCCACCCAGGTGCCCCTTTCCATTTTTATATTTTTACTTTAATCAAGAAATGTACTTCATGAATGTAGCACAGTTCTAAACAATCACACTTTGATTATAAATATTTACATCTAGGGTAGGCATATTTCCAAAGACTGTTTGAGATATATACATATATATCTCAAAATATATATATATATATATGAGTATATGAAGATACATTCATGAATTATTTGAGGCTTTTAAAAAATTAATATATATATTTATATATATATCTCAAAAGAATATATATATCTCAAAGAATATATATACACATAATGTATCTCTCAAAAAATATATATTTTAATTTCCTCCTTGGAAATGTTTGAACAGCTTCGTTTTTCAACATCAGTGGCTAAAATGAATGAATCTCTGTCCACATATTCTCATCACAGTTGGATATCATTTTAAAAAGAAGCAAAGTAAAATAGTAATGAATGATACTTGAACTGAATTTATGATGAATTCCATCTCTGTTGCTTTAATTTGCTTGTGTTTATTTTGTCAAAGATATTGGTACATATACAGGTTAATAAAACTGCCCTTACAAAAACTCATAAAAATAATAAAAGATATAGAGATGACTCCAAACTTTATGCCATTTCTTTAAGCCATTTGCATAGTGTAGTACAACACTGGATACAAATGAAGACAATTTTCACCACTGAAACAGAGCACTATCACATAAGTAAATTGAAAAACTTGAAGGATTCCATGAATATTCTGTGGCAGAGGAAGAACCTGAAGGGATGGACATAACTTTGGAAAATTCAAGTAACACTGTACTTGAAGCCATCCTCCTCCAGTGAATTAGCAATGAGAGAGATCAGACAGGATAGGGATAACATACCATCCTAGTTGCCTTGGTTTGAATTACAAGTCTGTCCATTTTAGCTATAAGAACTTGGATGAGTAATATAACTTTTCTGTGTATAAATTCTCTTACTTGTGAAAAAGCAGTAATAAAAATAATACATGACTCATACAGTTATTTAAAGATTAAATAACTTTATAAATGGAAATTACTTAGCATAGTATGTAGAAAAATTTAAAAAGTGATAAATAAAAATCATTATTACTATTATTATTTGCTTACCATACTATATTTTCTAATGTAGTGGATCAAGCTAATGAAGTCATTATGGAAAGTTTGGGTACAAAACAAAATGTTGTAATGAATTAAAATAGACAAAAATGTCAGAACCAAAGACAAAACCAAAGATATCATTGCAGGAATGGAGATAAGTCAATATTGATATATGTTTGTGAATTTTCTATCTTTCATGAAGTAGTTTGAAAGTTGCTTTTCATCCTATATTTGATAGGCTTAGATCTATAGGTTTAGTTAAGCATATTATCACATGACTAGTGCTTTTATGAGCATGAATAAAGAGATTATATATCAGATTTTAAAAGGGAACAGAGAGAATAACATAAAAACATATTTTAGGCATATTTTTATATTCATGAAAGTAAACACAAAGAGGTGAAAAGTAGAACAGAAACCAAATATAATACTATAAAGGGCTTATCTATTAAAAACATGTTAAACACATGCACTTATCCCTCTTATCCCTTTTAAGAAACCCACTAAATGAAAGGGATTTTTAAAGTGGCATAAACATATAAACACATACAAAACAGAAGAAATAATAATGCATATCAAATAGCAGATAGCTGATTTAGCCCCCAAAAAGATGAATCTGAAACTGATAATGTTAGGAATTAGTTGGACAATTAGGTAGTCAGGGCCAGGGTCCCCACTAAGAAGACAGGGAGCCAGGCCAGCTAAGACAAAACTGGACTACTATCCTGTTTTGCAGCTTAGAAAGACCACAATAGCATCCCATTTTGCAACTTCTGTAAAAGTGACTTTTGCAAAACATCCTCAGATGCAACTATTGACATTTTGTTGTGAGCTGAAACAGTTAAGACATAAGTCTCCAGATGTCAGTCCAAAAAGGACCATCAGAATTTAAACATTAACCTGATAGGTAGACAGGTACATGATTGAAACCCTGATTAGCATGCCTTAGCAACCAATCTGCAGAGGGCCCACACTCTACTTGCTTAAAATAGTTGTGCAAAAGACCTTGAAAAGTCCCTTGATTTGAACACCAAAATGGCATACCTCTTGGGTCCCCTCCCTCTTTGGGAGCCTTGTACTATCACTCAATAAACTTTGCTTTGCTGTCCACTACTCTTCATCTGGTCTACCTCTTCATTCTTTAAAGAGATGTGACCAAAACTCCCAGGCACTAAAGGAATAGAAATCCTGAAATAGGAATTGGAATAGGCTATGGGAAATGTGACACGTACTACAGTACTATTCAAATGTTTCTGTACAGTTACCTTAAGAAATAATTTTAAAGGGACTTAAGAAGATAATTGGTTGAAAATAAGATGTGTAAGTATTTAGCCATCCTGGTTTCCTTTCCTAATGAATTGTTTATTTGTAGACTGAGAGATAATTGAACACTGCTTTCTTTGGGGAGTCTATGAAATGGGGACAGCATTCACAGATATGCTATTGTATTTCCCTGTAGAGGAATACCATACTGAAACTAGTGTGTTTAATTTCCAATTGGCACACTGGATATTTGAACCAGGCTTATACATTCTGAGAAGTGTATTGGAAGACTCGTCAGAAAGGAATTAAACCAGCCAAAAGAATCAAAACTATTTATGTTGACAGCATTTTCCCAACCAAGACACATTGCTTTCTCCAAAGACAATACCCAAAAATTCCATATGTGGTTATCAAGATATTGGAATAAGCTGCTGAGAGCTCAACTGCTAATATGAAGAGGTACTAGACATATGCTGAAACAATTTAAAATGGAAGATAGAGACATGAAAAGATCAAGTTTTTAAAGTTTGAGGTACCAAAGAATACAGAGGGTGAAGAAAATAAAATGGCAATATCCTTAGAGGAGTTAGACAAAATATTTCATCCATAAATTTAGGAATGGAGTGCTATTTAAAAAAAAAAAACAACACTTAGCAGATAAGTGATAGTTCTTAGGGATTTAAAAGTATGATAATAAAAATGAAAAAAGAAAGAAAACTCCATAGGAAGTTCACAAGATAAAATTCCAGAAATCACACAAAAAGTAAAATACAAAGACAAATGACAAGGAAAATCAAGAGATAAGATATTTAAATTAAAATAAGAGATGGGTAATACAACAGGAGTTCCCAGTATGAATAAACAGGAAATTGAAATGAATAAATCACAAAATAATCCAAGAAAAATTCTCAGAGTGGCACCTGGATGGCTCAGTCGTCTAAGTGTCTGCCTTCTGCTCAGGTCATGATTTTGAGGCCCTGGGATCAAGCCCCACATCTGGCTACCTACTCATCAGGGAGTCTGCTTCTCCCTCTCCCTCTGTTTCTCCCACTTGCTCCTGCTTTCTCTCCTCCCCCAAATCAATCAATCAATCAATCTTCAAAAAAAGTGAAACTTATCAGAATTGTTTAAAGTGAGTTTCTGAATGATATTTTAATTATTTATTTTAAAGATTTTATTTATTTATTCATGAGAGACACACCGAAAGAGAGGCAGAGACATAGGCAGAGGGAGAAGCAGGCTCCACGCAGGGAGCTTGATGTGGAACTTGATCCCAGGACCCTGGAATCACAATCTGAGCCAAAGGCAGACACTCAACCACTGAGCCACCCAGGCATCCCTGAACTGATATTTTAAAAAATCTGGTTTCCTATATATGGTCAGGATGCAGAATAGCATGAAATTTCCCAGCAGCAATACTGGAAGTTGAAAGGCAATACCACAATTACTTAAACTGGGGCAAAGTAACTTCTGATCTGTAATTCTGTATGAAGCCAGAACTACATAACTGAGATATTTTATTGAAATTTAAAAATTTTCTTTCCTCCTAATGTGAAATATTCTTTCCTCAAAGTAAAACAAACAACAATTAAACAGAAAAAGAGAGACTCTGATCTCCTCCTGATTGAAGATAGTAGCCCAAAAGCAATCACAACCAAATTCACAAATAATAGTTGCCAAATATCATGAAATTTCAAACATGAAAAGATGGAAGAGCTGTGTAAGCTTCTGTCCTCATCCCGTATTTTCATGAGAATTGCTATTAGGTCAAATCCCAGAAGATTTTGAAGCAAACAATTCCAACTGTCAGTGGCTTAACAGGTTTATGTCTTGCTCAGGAAAATATCAAAGTGGATGAAACTCTCCTGGTTAATTCCCTTCCTAGCTCTGATTTGGGGCCCGTAAGAGTCCTCAATTAGATTCTTTGAATTTAGTCAAGAGTAAGGGGAGAAGGGTGTGTGCATCCCTACCTCAATACAGTTGAGTCTGGACAGGTGTCTCATTGATATCTGTTCTCTTGGAGAAGGGAGCAAACATCCTTAGATAATTGGTCATTTCTTATAATAAAGCAAAAGTGTAATAAAAATCATTAATCTCTACCCTTTAAGAATGATTTGACTTGAAAGACCTACATATATTCTAAAATAATAATATTTAGAAAAGAATAAATGAAGTATATGAAATATAAATATAAGATAGAAAAACACAAAATCCAAAGTGAATGAAAAAACTATTTTATATTCATGTACTGCTTCATAGGTGCCACATACTGTTCTAAGAGCTTTACATATATCCTGTCTTTCCAATTTTTTGAACAATTCTAAAAGTTAGTATGGCTGTCCCCCTTTTCAGATCAGGAAACAGAGATTTAGAGTTTAAATTACTATTCTGGAAAATTCTTTGATAAGATATAGAAATAAAACTCAAACCTAGATAATGTGAGCCCTGAGATATACATTCTATAGTAGTCTAATGGTCTACATTTATATAATCTGTTTAAAAGATCCTTGGAAGAGCTCAGGAAATGTAAGAGAAAAATAAAGCTATTTTAAAATTGAAAGCCATTGATAAGTAGCTAATGAATAATAGACACTACGATAAACCCCAATACATGATATTATAGTCAGGTTTAAGAGTCTAGAAAGCAATTATATAAAATGATGATAGAAAAAAACCTAAGAATGTGTGGTGGTGAATTTTGTGTGTCAACTTGGCTGGGACATATTGCTCAGACAGTTGGTCAAATTTTGTGGGTGTTTCTGAATAAGATTAACATCTAAATCAGTGGACTTTGAATAAAGCAGAAATGTCCTCCATATGTGGATGGACCTCATCCAATCAGTTGATGTCCTGAATAGGACAAAAGGGTGGACCCTCCCACAGAATCTTCTAGCCAGCTGTCTTCAGACCGGAAATGTAGCATCAGTTCAGCCTGATTTATAGCCTACAGGCCCACTTTGTAGATTTTGAACTTGCCAGCCTCTATAATTATGTGAGCCAATTCCTTATATAAATCTAATTATAACAAATTATAATAAGTGTTCTGTTTTTCTGAGGAATCCTGACTAATGGAGTGTGAAAGACTGATAATAGAAATTCTAGATAATTAATATTGTCATTCATGAATAAAATAGCACCCAAAGTATTCTAGGTTATTAAAGAATAAAACGTTGAAAAAAAGAGTCCTAAATTTGAAAAATTCTCAAGAAACCATGATAGAAACTGGCAACACCCAGATATATATAATGTTGTTAATATGCTGGACTTTATAAATATTCTATAGGATTTTTGGCATCAAAGAAAATCAACTACAAATATGTAAAAACTCAAGATTGGCTTTTTAGCCTTTGTCAAAATGAAGTGCTTATAAGACAGGAATATCTATGGAGAGGATGTTGAGAATGGCTCTTTAGGGGGTATACAATATCCCAACTTTTTTTTACCCAGTCCAGTTGCCATTATGGTATAAAAATATTCTTTCAAGAATTCTGACTATGGGATTTTGAGACATTATTACTAAAGCAGTACAAAAAAAAGAGGAATTAAATAAAACAATTTAACATAGTTATGTAGAAAGCCATAAGATCTAATCAGTTGTTCTAGAAATTTCATTTGGCAAAATTCAATACCCATTCATGATAAAAACTAAGAATAGAAAACTTCTTTGATCTAATTAAGAACATCTGTGAGTATCTACAGCTAACCTAATGAATGTTAAGTGACTGAATGTTTTACCTGTTATGGACTGCTTGCTGTGTTCCCCAAATTCCCCTGAGGGTTGACTCTAACCCTCAGGAGGATGGCATCAGGAAGCCTTTGAAAAATAATTAGGATTAAATTAGATCATTTGTGAGTATAGAGCCCTCAGGATGGGATTAATGCTCTTATTTAAAAAAAAAAAAAAAAAAGGAAGAGATATGGATCTATCTCTCTCTGCTTTGTCCTGTGAGAGGAAGGCAGCCATTTGCAAGCTAGGAAGAGTGCTCTTACCCAAGGGCATCTGCTCAGGCCTTGATCTTGAACTTCCCAGCCTCTAGAGCTGTGAGAAATGAGGGTTTCCTGTTTAAGCCAGCTATTCTATGGTATACGTTGTTACAGCCTGCACTGACTAAAACAGACCCTAAGATTAGGAATAAGTCAAGGTTGTCTGCCCTCACTATTGCCAGTCAGCATTTTACTAGAGTTTCTGGGTACTAAATAGGAAAAAGAATAATAATAAATGGCATACAGGGACACCTGGGTAGCTCAGCGGTTGAGTCTCTCTCTGCCTTTGGCTCAGGGCGTGATCCTGGAGTCCAGGGATCGAGTCCTGCATCAGGCTCCCTGCATGGAGCCTGCTTCTCCCTCTGCCTGTGTCTCTGTCTCTGTCTCTCTCTCTCTGTATCTCTTGGGGATAAATAAATAAAATTTTAAAAAATGGCATACATTGTTTAAAGGAAAAAAATAACCTTATGTTTTTAGTGACCTAACTCTGTGTGTATAGATTAAAAAGAAATTCTGTCAAAGCAATCAGGACTGTAAGAGTGTCACTTTGCTATAAGAGCAAGGTCACAAGGAATAAAGATATTGACATTGTTAAAATGTTCATTTCCCCTCAGTTAATCTGTAGATTCAGTATAATCCCAATTTTGATAATTCCAGAAAACATTTTCACACATATTGGTTCTCAAATTCATGAGGAGATGCAAAGACCCTAGAATAATCAAACTATCTTAGAAAGCAATCTGGTACTTTTTGTATTACTTTACACACCCACAGTTACCATATGACTCAAGTATTCCATTTTTAAATATTTACCAAGAACAATGAATATAACTTTACAATGATCTGTACATGGATATTCATAGATTTATTCATGTCATAATATTTATTTATTATGTCTTTATAATCTGCCTGCATATGTTTACAAAGATTTTGATTGTTGTTAGCAGAAACGTAAAGTAGGCTAAACATAATTGGTTCTTAAAGCTGTCACTAAGTAAAAATTTGTTACTATTAGCAAGTTGCAGATAAGTTTGTATAGGGCCCTAGGAATATTTAAGTTTGGGCCCAGTTCAAAAGTTCATGGTTCTACCCAGTGAGGATGTGCATAAGGCCTACCTCCTTTATGTCCTCCCAGTTATGTTTTAAAACACCTTTACATAAGTGACACCATTTTATTCCATCTTTCACAGCATCGACAGGTCAATGGTATATTTCTAAAATGGTATATTTCTAAAATGACACACTACTTAGCAGTAAAAACTAATGAATTAATAATCACACAACATGAGTGAATGCTGAGGGAAAAAAGTCAGAAACAAAAGAGTACACACTATATGATTCCAGTTCTATGAAATTCTGGAATAGATTATTCTAACCTATGGTAAGAGAAAACAGGTCAATTGGTTGCCTTCAGCCATGTGGATGATTGACTTGGCAGAGCAAAATGGAAATTTTCTCTATCTTACTTCTGGAAATTGTTACATGGCTATTTACATTAGTACCAATTCTTATAGCTGTATTCTTAAAATGGATGCATTCTATTGAATATAAGCCACAAGTTAATACAGATAATTAAAATAATGAGAATATAGAGGCAACATTTGGAGCACAGTCGGTGGAAGTTCATTTAACTTCAAGGTTGGGGAAGAGGTTTTCAGAGGAAGGAAACATGGGTTCTCCCTCCAGTAACTTTTTGAGGATTCTAATTATCAGGAATATAGGTAAAATCTTTTGATTTCTTCCTAAAATTTGTATTTGGAATCTACTTATTTATTCAGTGGGTATTCTCTTATTTTCTAATTATATCATGATGAATCTGTATCTATCTGGTTTTCTATGTATCTATACCTCTCTTTGTGTATGTATGTATGTAATTATGTGTATATATATATGTAGGTAATGTTCATGATAATTACAAACAATATAAGAATTTTTAAAATGTTTTATTTAATGTATGTTCTCTGTTTCACAGAAAAATTCAGATGTGCTATTGAAAAGAGTTTTGAAAATACAAGTCGTTATGGATAAAGCCTTGGTAGGTATTATTGATATATTGCATCATATCTTTGTCTTGTGTTTAAGTTCAAAGGGAATATGAAAAAGAAACTTGCCTTGTTTGCAATACAGATATTTCATTCTGTTCACAATATGTATCTTAGGATAGCAGGATATAAAAAAAAGGTTGTTAATTGCTTTTACATTGACATACAGGGACCAATATTTATGGTATTGATTTCCAAATCAGTATAGAATTCTAGCAATGATGTATATGTATGTATGCAAGGGTTCTACTACAGTATAGCTATTGGATTACAACTAGCTATAGATATTTCTGAATCCACTCTGTAATGTGGTGAATTCTTTTCCTTGAATTGATTTCTGTTTTAAAACAAGCTATTTTGTTTATTAGATCCTTATCGTTAAATATTCTCTTTTATGAGATTAGTTTATGCTGGCTGTATAATTCCTTGAGTTCTCTAGTGGAAGTTCTGTATTTCGAAAATGAGATTTATTCATAGGAATATCCATTTAGTTATGGAATTCTTGTTTATGTAATCACTTTGAGGAAAGTCATATGAGTAGCAAGTTAAAAAATCAGATTTGTCCATTATCACTGATATTTTTGCGTAAAGTATCTTAACAAGTGTCACAATGTCATGATTTTGGTCATAAATGGAAATATTTTTAAAAAAGGAAATATTTAGATCTTTAAATAATTTAAAAAATCAATAACAGTAAAGAATAGATAGACAAAAAATAATAAAGAAAAAACACAGTTTTTTTTTAAGATTTTATTTATTTGAGAGAGAGAGAGTGAGAGAGAACACCAGTGGGGTGAGAGGTAGAGGGAGAAGCCAACTTCTCACTGAGCAGGGAGCCTGATGCAGGGCTCAATCCCAGGACTCTAGGATCATGACCTGAGCTGAAGGCAGAAACTTAACCAACTGAGCCCCCAGGCGACCCCACACATAATTTTATTACCAGGAGATAAATCATATGTATACATGTTCTGTTTTAATTGTACACATGCATATATATTCATATACTCTTGTTTTATAAGATTTTTTTAAATTTTATTTATTTATTCCTGAGAGATACAGAGAGAGAGGCAGAGACACAGGCAGAGGGAGAAGCAGGTTCCATGCAGGAAAACCAATATGGGACTCCATCCCAGAACTCCAGGATCATGCCCTGAGCCAAAGGCAGATGCTCAACTGCTAAGCCACCCAAGAGTCCCATTTTTGTTTTAGATATACTATTTTGTAAGTTTTTTAAAATAATATTTTCCCACATATTAATGAAATATATTAATTCAATTAAATTTTGAGTTCACATAGTGTCCAACTGCTTTAATATAAATTGAAATCTAATTTGCTAGCTCCTTTCTAGTCTTTACTGCTTTTGGTCTTTTTTTCCCTCTCGAAGAATATTCCCTTAATATTTCTTGCAGGGCTAGTTTAGTGGTCATGAACTCCTTTAGTTTTTGTGTTTGGGAAACTTTTTATCTCTCCTATTCTGAATGTTGGTCTTGCTGGATAAAGTATTCTTGGCTGTATATTTTTCCCATTTGGCACATTGGATATAGCCTGCCATTCACTTCTGGCCTGTCAAGTATCTGTGGAGAGATCTGCTGTGAACTTGATCTGTCTTCCCTTGTAGATTAAGGAATTTTTTCCCTTCCTGCTTTTTTCTCCACCCCCTCACTTTCAATCTGCAGGTTTCTTTAGGTCTATCATGAGTCTCCTGTAGGCAATATATCAATGAGTCTTGGTTTTTTTAATCCATTCTGACACTCCAAGTCTTGTGATTCAAGCATTTATTCTATTTACATTAAGAGTTATTATTGATGGATGTGAATTTAATGCTATTGTATTATTACCTGTTAAGTCATTGTGTCTGGAGATTTTGTCTGTTCCTTTCTAGTCTTAGTCACTTTTGGTCTTTTCTTCCCACTCAAAAGTCCCCTTCAATATTTCTTGTAGGGCTAGTTTCATGGTCATGAACTCCTTTAGTTTTTGGTTGTCTGGGAAATTCTTTGTCTCTCCTATTCTGAACGATAGCCTTGCTTGATAAAGTATTTTTGCTGCACATTCTCCCCATTCATCATGTTGGACATATCATGTCACTGTCTTCTGGTTTGCCAAGTTTCTGTGGAGACCTCTGCTGCTATCTTTACTGGTCTTCTCTTGTAAGTTGGGGATTTCTTTGCTGCCTTTAGGAATTTTCCCCCCTATGTCTGTATTTTACAAATTTTACTGTAATATGTCTTGATGTTTGCCTGCTTTTGTTGATTTTGATGGGAGTTCTTTGTATCTCATGGATTTGGATATCTATTTATTTCCCGAGATTAGGGAAGTTTTCAGCTGTGTCCTTAAATAAACCTTCTTTTTCCACTCTCTTCTTTGGGTACTTGCATGATATCAATGTTATTATATTATTGGAGTCACTGAGTTCCCCAAGTCTTACATTCATGATCCAATATTTTTTTTTTCCTCTTCTTTTCAGCTTTATTATTTTCCATTATTCTAGCTTATATATCACTTATTCATTCTTCTGTTTCTTCCATCCTTGTGGTCATTACATCCAGTCAGTTTTGCATTTATGTTACAGCATTTTTTTATTTTGCCTGACTAGTGTTTAGTTCTTTTATCTCTGTGGAAGGTACTGCCTGATGTCTTCTATGCTTTTCTCAAGCCCAGCTTGTATCCTTGTGATTTGCTTTAAATTCTGGGCCAAGCATTTTACTTATCTCTGTTTTGATTAGATCCCTGGCCATGACCTTTTCTTGTTCTTTTTTGGGGGATGAATTCCTCCATTTTGGTATTTTGTCTAGGTCTCTGTCTTCTCTGTGTTAGGAAAGCCTGTTATATTTCTTGCTCCTGGGAGTAATGGCTTTGCTAAGAAGAGGTCATATACTCTTCCTGGCCTGATGCTTCAGGAAGTTTCTCCTTGTCTGCAGTGGGGGAGTTTGAACCGTGTCCAGAGTGTGGTGAGTTTTAACTAGCTGTGCTCTGGTATGCCTGTTAAAAGAGGCCTGATGCTATTTCCACTTGAGCTGAAGCTTTGCAGCACTATGGTCAGTAGACTTGGTGCATAAGGAGGTTTTTGCTGGTCTTCTGGGGTAGGGGCCTGCTGCTCTCAGGCACACTTGCCCTAGTTAAGAAGCACTTGCAGAACATAAGCAGGAGTGGCTTGTAATCAGCTTAAGCCTCTATTGTTGATGGAACGGTGCTGTTCACTGAAGTCAGTCTGGGCTGATGAGTATGGGAGAAAAGTGGACCAGCCCTACCCCTTGTCCCTAAAGAGGTGAGTTCATGTCCACTGCTGTCCAGGAAGCCCTCATAGAAGAGCAGTCTCCTCTTGTGTGTCAGAGGCATCCCTCAGATCCCTGCCTTCTCCCTGTCTGTGTCTGGGTAGTCTGCCTGCCAGGCCATGCAGTGCACCTATGTTCTATTCCAGACACACTGGATGAGTTTCAAAACTCCAAACTTTAGGAACCCATTGTGGTAAAGACCCATGCTGATCTTCAGAGTGAGGGTCTTGCCAGGCTGAGGCTTGTACCACTTTGTCCAAAGGGGCTGTACCAATGCACAGGAGCTTGGAGTTTAGAGTAACACACAGCAAAAAGCCCAAGTCCAGGTTAGCCACCCTCAGCAGATGTCTCTGTCCCCCATGCTTAAAGGGTAATGAGGAGCACAATGGTGCCCACCAGCTCTTTTGTCTCTGACAGGGAAAGTCACCTCTCCTAGATGCGTTCCAAGAAAGGGGACCGTCTCTCCCAGTGCATCCCTGGGGATCTTCAGATTGCATCATTAGCTCCTGGCATCTACCCTCCTTCTCCACAGGAGCACGGCAGCACCCACTGGTCTCCATACCAATTACAGCATGGAACTAATAAAACACCAGTCTTTGAGCTCTGCTGGTTGTAAACACTTAAGATAATCAGCCTCTCTTGTTTCCCAGTCAATGATTTTGGGGGAGAGTTTTTCTTATGTGATCCCCTGTGCACTTCTCTCTTTCCCTTTCCCCTTCCCTGTGTCTGTCTCTCTCTCCCTTCTCTCCATGGTCAGAGCTCCCTTTCCTCTGTAGCACTTGTGGTTCTTTTCTCCCTCAAATCATGTCTCCATACCTTCTACCCTCCATGATGTGACTTCTTCTCTCCCTCCAAGTTCTGCAGTTTGCTCCGTCAGTCCTCAGATTGATTTCTTGGGTGTTTGGAATGATCCAACATTTTAACTAGCTTTGTTCCAGAGATGAGGCAAACATAGGATCCTCTTACTATTCCACCATCTTAACTGAACCCCAGGGGCATTTAGATTTTGATTTTTGTTGTTACATGGGGAGTAACAGTATTTGGCCTAAAATCAAGATCACAGGTGGTGGAATTATATTTAGCCACATCTTCTCCCATCAGGTTGCTAACATTGAATCTAGATGGCCTATTTTCCTCTCTCCACTTAGCTGGGTACCTTCTTACCATTCCAGTAACAACAGAAGGCATTTTCAATGCAAATGACATCCTGCAAAACAAAACAAAGAAACCCAACTACTAAAAACTTGGAGGAGTTCCTTAAAATATGCTTAGTATTTCTTCTTTTATGTTGGGTTTGTCTATCTTAAGTTTTAAAGTATAGTTCTGTAAACAATATTGGTAGGTCTTTTTTTTTTCTCTATTCAGTCAGATAATCTCTGCCTCTTCATTAGAAATTCAGTTGAATTATGTCTATCAAAATTACTGATAAATATGGATGTAGGTTAAGTGCTATTGTCCTATTAGTGTTCTATTTGTCCCATCAATGATTTACTTCTTTGTTCCTCCTTTGTTACCCTTGGATTAGTGGGTTATTTTCAGCACTTGCTTTTATTTCTCATACTGTTTTTTTTTTTTCCTGCTGTACCTCTTTATCCCCATATCTTACACCAGTGGTTTCTCTAGTGTTTCAATGAAATGTTCCTAACTTTTTACAATCTAGAATTAATGTTATACCACTTCACATACAATGTAAGAACCTTACAACAGTAAAATTCCATAAAACCTCTTTGTGATATTAGTGTAATATATTTTTACTTCTTCATATGTTATAAACCACAAAATGAATTAGTTTAAATAAAATATTGATTTGTTTAAAGATATTAAGGAAAGGAAAAAAGCACTTCATTTTTTCCACATTTTAACATTTCCAAGACTCTTCATTTCTTTTGTTGGTCTGTATTTCTGATTTTTTTGTTTAGCCTGTTGATGAGGTCTCTTCAGCGTTTGTTCATATGCAGTTGTCTTTATTTTATCTTCATTTTTAAAACATCTTACTTGAAAATATTTTCAAACTTTCATAAAAGTTGTAAAAATAGTGCTTGCTTCGGCAGCACATACACTAAGAAAGCTGTAAAAATAATGAAACAACACCTATATTCTCTTTTCTTAGACTTATTGTTTTACAATGTATCCCATTATCACTTGTGCTCTTTCTGTTTGAAAGTAAGTTATAAATTGCATCATGGAACTTTTAGAGTTATCCATGTAAGTAAAAATAACATGATTAAAATACTTTTTATCAAATAACACTATACATATTACTATAACTAACTTAATTGCATTGTGATTGGACAATGTGATCAAAGTGACACTTATGTTTTATATTCAAATAACTGTTTTATGGCCTAATATAAGTCAATTTATGTAAAACCTCTATGTATATTTGAAAAAAAAGTCTCATTGTTTTATATGTTTTTATACATATCATATCTAAGTTTTGCTTTAATTTGAAAACTCTTGTATCTATTAATTTGCCTGTTTGATCTATTAATGATTAAGAAAACTATGTAAAAATCTCTCACTATGATAATTTCTAATTTTGTTAAATTTTGTTTTATACATTTTGTTGCTATGCTATTATAGTCAAGTTTAGAATTCTTCCATCTTTCTTAATAATTGAATATTAATACACTGTGATAATTATTATGTACACTTTTTGCTTTTAAGCTTTTTAAATATTAATGTAATTATTGCATTGATTAATATAATTATCGTATAATATATGCTTTTTTGTATTATTTTCCTGGTGTATATTTTCATGCTTTGACTCTTAATATCTCTATGTACTCACAATTTAGAGGTTTTTATTTTAATTTGCATGTAGTGGATTTTTTCAATAGTTTCTCTCATTTACCTAATATTTGGTCTGTTGATAATTTGTGACTATTGAACTATATGGGTTTATTTCCATAGTCATATTTTTGTATTCTTTTGTCTTGCTTTTCATATGTTCAGTTTTGCAAAGGATCACTTTCACTCATATCACACATGCTGCATTGTGTAACTATGCAATATAGTTTATTGGGGTAGGCTACATACAGAGAAATAAAGTATAAATAGTCTCTAAGGACCTGGGAGGATAACATCTCTTTTGTCCAAATCAGAGAAGTCTATCCATTATATTTAATTTTCTATTAGTAGTTTTTGGCAGACTTGCTGAAAATTAGGTTATTGAAGATACCAATTTGCCACTTTTTATATTTTCTGCTAACACTTAGAAATGTGTACATACACATAATTAGAAATATTTAGAGAAAATATTATGACTTCTGTTCCTTTGAATGAAGACATATTCTTGAAATTATTCACTGTTATGGTCCTCAGAGGTCTGCATTTAGAAAGTACGCGGTTTATCCAGGATATATTGTCATGTTTTAGTGGGATGAAGACAAATGATGGCAGCATACTATAGTGGGGAAAAAAGACTTAGTAGTGTAGTTAGTTGGAGACTTGAGTCCTGGTTCTTACCGTTAGTAATTACGGAATCTTGGAACCTTAACTTCTGACTCTTAATTTCTCTATGTGTGAAGAGAAAGTCAATCACAACCTTTTCATCTTAAGATTATTGATTAATGTATGAAGTCTCTAGGTTTATGCCTAAAACTTACTAAGTACTTGATAAATCTTAATTCTATTTTTTCCTTTCACCTGAGCCCTGCATTATTTTAATATTTTATATCCATTTAATATGTAATAGTTTATTACTTGTCACTAGCAATTAAGAAACAAAATTTGCCTTTCAGTTTGATTATATGGGCTCTGAAGTAGCAATTGCAGCTGAGAAAGTTGTTCATATCTTTGGTCTAATCAACACTGTAAGTATTTGTGTTTCATTTAAGTAAGAAACATTCCTATTAATGCAGTAATATTGGTTGTGTAAATACCATTTCCAGTTTTTTAAAAACTAGTCCTATCAACTAGTTTCATCCCTCAATGAATGAATTTCATCTCCAAAAAAGAGTAAATTGAATATATTAACATTATGTATAGAAATGTAATGTTATATTTATGATTACCTAAAACTATATATTATGTACCTTCTGTTTTCAGATGTTTTCCCAGCTAAATATGACTATTATGCTAACTTCTTTGGAGCTCTGGTCAGATCAAAATAAGATTTCACTTAGCGGGGATGCTAATGAAGTACTACAAAGATTTGTGTCATGGAAAGAACAATTTTTGTTTCAAAGGTCCCATGATATGGCATACTTATTAATGCAAGTATCTTATTTGTATTGACATAGGGTTTGTCAAATTATTTCATATGATAGCTGTCAAGGTTTTATACAAAGTGTGTTTTATGTAATGATAAGACACTTCAAAAAAAGATTATATGCATAGTGTGTTGATGAAATGCAAAATATAAAATTCTGACAATAGCGTAAGATGCTAAGTCATAATAGGCAAGTATTCTCAGAGTAGGCTGTTACCTATGGAAATATAGTAAACTTGAAAATTCTGAAAGCCTTGAGATAAACATAGGGCCTCAATGGTTTTAAAGGTTTTCTTAGTAAATAATTAAAACCATCATTTGAACTTTAAACGCAATGTAAATTAGTTAACAGAATGCAATAATTGCATATAATGCTAGTTAAAATATAATACATCAAATTAGTAGTGTGGTTACTGTCTGGTATATCTATACTGACCTAAGATGTAGCTATTAACTACTGCACTATTTTTTTAAGAGTCTCTATATAGGTTTCTCTTAATAGTTTGATTATTGAGATGGAAATAATAAAAATAATTCTGAATAATATGCAAGAATAATATGCAAGATATTCCTAAATAAATTGGTAATTCCTGTGGAATTTAAGGTATAATATGCAAGATATTCCTAAATAAATTGGTGATTCCTGTGGAATTTAAGGTCAGGTTTGGGGACTCAAGAGCTACAAAAACTAAAGACTGAAATGTATGAGGACACTTTCTACATGCTATCTCTTTTATTCTTAATGGATCTAGTGCATACTCTGTTTCTTTGTCTCCCTGTCCTCCAATCCAACATTTTTTACATGCGTTAGGGGTTCACTATGTGCAAATCATGGCAGTAAGCTATCCTGACTTACACATATTAGAATTATATCCATCCGGTGGTGGCAACAATGGTGATTAATTTTTTGAAAGGATTAGGCACTGCTGGGTTTTGGACCGTGTATCATATAATGTTAAAATAGACTTTAGAACTTAACTTTTGTAGGAACTATGGGAGATTACCCAAATACAAAACGATTGAAAGCATTAGATGTAATATGTAATATTTGTATTTTAAAAAAAAGGTTTATTGAGAAATCCAATTCTTAAAAGTCATTCAGTTAGTAATTTAAAATGCATTTATTGAGAAAAAAATTTATTATTTAGTTATAGGGACCTTTTGAATTATGTGGGAGCAACATATCATGGAATGGCCTGCAATCCAAAGTTTGCTGCAGGAATTGCTCTGGTATGTATTTTATTCCCATTTACTCAGTTTATATCATGTTTTGAAATATCCACTTCAAGGAACAAAATATGTATAGTACATCTGTCATAATGTTTTGACAAATTTTTATAAGAGTATACTTTTTTAAAAATTTTGAAACTCAAATGTTATAATTTTAAAAGTTTTTTACTATTGTGGTAAAATGCAAGTAATATAAAATTTACCGTTTTTACTAGTTTTAAGTGTACAATTCAGTAGTGCTAAGTATGTTCACATTGTTGTGAAACAGACCTCCAGACCTCTTCATCTTCCGTAAATGAATATTTGTACTGTTTTACCAACTTGTCTCATTTTCCATACAATCTGGCCCCTGGAATCCACATTCTACTTGTTGTTTCTGTGTGTGACAGTTTTAAGTTCCACATATGAGAGAGATCATATAGTATTTTTCTTTTAGTGTCCAGCTTATTTCACTTAGCATAATTTTATCCAGGTTCATCCATCTTGTTGCAAATGGCAGGATTGCATTCTTTTTATGGCTGAATAATATTCATATATATATATATAATGACACTTTTTATCCATTTATCTGTCAGTGGACACTTAGGTTATTTCCATACCTTGGCTATTGTAATATTGCAATGAACATGAGAATGCAGATAGCTCTTCAAGATACTGATTTCAATTATTTTGGATATATACCAGAAGTATGTATTGGCTGGATCATGTAGTAGTTCTATTCTTAATACTATGAGGAACCAAGATTCTTATTTCCAGAGTGGTTGCATCATTTTATAATCCTACCAACAGTTTACATTTTACATTCATCACATCTTTACCAACACATTACTTTCTGTTATTGTTGTTGTTATTTAGTAGCAGCCATTCTAAGTGGTATGAGGTGATGTTTCACTGTGGTTTTGACTTGCACTTCTGTAATTACTAGTACTGAACATCTTTTCATATTCTTTTTGCTTTTTGTATACTATCTCTGGAAAAAATATCTATTCAAGTCCTTAGTCTTTTTTTTTAATATATATATAATTTAGTAATTGTCCTCTTTGGTGTTTCCCAAATGAGTTGAATACTTATATCCACACAACAACCTGCACATGCGTGTTTATAGCAGCTTTATTCATAATTGCTAAAAATTGGAAGCAACCAAGATGTCCTTTAATATATGAATTGATAAACTAGAGTAAATTGATATAAAGGAAAACTATCCAATGATTTAAAAAAAAGTGAGCCATCAAGCCATGAAAAGACATGGAAAAAACTAAGTGCATAGTGGTTAGTGAGAAAAGCCAATCTGAAATGCTACATACTGTATGAGTCCAACTATATGACCTTCTGAAAAGGGAAAACTGTGGAGATAGTAAAAGGATTATAAGTTGCCAAGGTCTTGTGTCTACTGCTATCATTACTTCCCAAGAGTTTTTTTGAAGACAAAATGCTAATTTCAAATTGTTATAGTATTCTGGCTTTAAAAAAAATCGATTTGACTTTCTCCCAAAAGTATTTCTGAAGTCAAAACTGATCGCAAATTCACCCTTAAGAATCTATGCATTTTTTCTAAGTGTTCATTAAAAAATAATATAGTTACTGAAACAGTGAATATTCTCAAAAACTTTTAAAGCTTATTGGAATTTAATATGTAATAAAAGCATTAATCTTATTTTGTTCTATGTCAGTGCCATTTAGATTAAAAATATAATAACTCAAAAAGAAAAAATTTACCTATTTATTTCTTGCTCTCCATATTCCTAAGAAAATAATGAGCTCTGACATAGTAGTTTCTTAAATTTGTATTTACATTTAAGTCATATGGCCAAAAAAGAAAAGATCAAAGAGGTGAAGAAATAACTTAGGCAACAATTCTGTTTTCCTTTGTTTTGTTTTTTTTGCATTTAGTATCCACAGATGATAACTTTAGATGCATTTTCAGTTGTTATGGCACAGTTGCTTGGAATTAATCTAGGATTAACATATGATGACATCTACAATTGTTATTGTCCAGGATCTACATGCATAATGAATTCTGAAGCAATGTAAGATTTTATTTTTATCAAATCTATATCTTCTCTTGGGAAATGTTTGTAGCAGTAACTGATGTTTCATCTCTTGCAATACAACTTGAGTAAGAATATTTTTATTAAAAACATAATGTGCTTGTTTAAACTTATTTAATTTTTTATTTAAATTCAATTTAGTTAACATATATAGTATTATTAGTTTCAGGGGTAGAATTTAGTGATTCATCAGTTGCATATAACACCTATAGTCATTACATCAAGTGCCCTCTTTAATGCCCATCACCCAGTTACCTCATCCCCCCACCTACTTCCCCTCCAGCAATCCTCAGTTTATTTCCTAGAGTTAAGAGTCTCTCATGGTTTGCCCCCCTCTCTGTTTTTTATCTTATTTAAAGAGGAGTATTTGATATTGCATAAAATGTACTTAATATTTCTATATTAAATGTTACAGAGAAAGTGAATGTTGATGATGACTTTCTGGGCATTTACTAGAGTCTTGAGATGAAATTCATTCATTCTAAAAATATATAATAAGCACTTACTGTGTTGCGGTGATTGTGATAGTCTTATAAATGGCTAACAAGATAGATTTGTCATAAATATCCTATCAGTGTCTGAAAATTAAAAAGTAAACCTACTTTTTAAACAAAGTATAAATAGCTTATGATAGGTGCCAAGAAGGAAATAAATAGGGAATACATGGCAGGGAGAAACTTTCTGATAAAGGAAAGTTTTCTGAGGAAACAATAATGAAGGATATGAATTTGGTCATAAGAGCATGTTGAAAACTTTTCAGGCTGGCAAATGAAGTGATACTTGAAGAGCAAGAAGCCTGAAAAGCTGGACAGACTAGAATAAGGAGATTGAGAGAAGGATAAAAAAGAAAAAAAAAATAGCTGAGACTATAAGGAAGAAAGTTTTAGACATAGGGAAAAGAAAGTAAAATACAGTGAAGCTAAAACATAAGAAGTCCGGGGAAGAAAGCCAGATGATTCAAGAATGTATATGGAAGAGCTTGATTGTGCAATCATGATGCAAGAACTAGAGTTTTATGATAAATGGTAACCAAACACATTTTAAATTAATTTATGCAGTATGAATAGTAAAAATTATCTTAAAATGTAATATATATCAGAAGGAATAACAACATAGTAATATTTTAGAGATAATTCTCATAATAATTTATGGCAGTTTATTAGGATTGAGAGAAAAAAGGATGTGAAGAATTATTTGTAGGCTTTTAGCTATCACACTTATTAACAGATATTGAAAAAGAAAAATATTTTAGGAAAGCAGAGAAATGAGAAGTCTTGAGGGCAGTTTATGTTAACTTGAGGATTCTGAGTCATCCATTAGAGTTAGATGCATAGCTATATATATGTCCTGATCTCAGAGAGTAAGGAATTTAAAATGTGCCATCACTTTATTGATGGAAGTTAAAACCATGAGGATCATTTACAAAGAAGTTAAAAGAGTGATAAGGGTACCTTAAGATTAGCTTTGTATACTTCTCATATTTACAGGCTGAATAATTGAGGAAAAACAAGTGAATTGCAGTGACCAGGAACAGACAGAAAGAAAATATTAGAGACAAGAACCAAGGGCAGCCCAGGTGGCTCAGCGGTTTAGCGCCGCCTTCAGCCCAGGGCCGGATCCTGGAGACCCGGGATCAAGTCCCACGTCGGGCTCCCTGCATGGAGCCTGCTTCTCCCTCTGCCTGTGTCTCTGCCTCTCTCTCTCCCTCTCTGTGTGTCTGTCATGAAGAAGTAAATTTAAAAAGTCTTTTAAAAAGAAACAAGAACCAAGATAGGATGGAATTTTACCTAGGGAAGGATGTGTTTCAAGAATAAGGGAAAGGATGGAAATCAAGTGGTAAAAGTGTCAGCATGGTATTTTAGCCTCCCCCTATTCTCTCATAAAACACAGTGAAACTAGAAAAACAAACATAAAGCAAAAGCATATTCCACAAGTTTCCCAAACTGAAATGCACTATAAATACTAGCAGGTGGGACCAATCCACTAACAAGAACTAAGAAGCATGAGTAAGTAGCTGTGTACCAAGAAATAAAATAGGAGGACAATAGGAGCTCTAAAAGTCTTACTGACCTGGGTACTCAAATCATTGGCTAGCCATACCCTAACAAGTTGTCTCTCCTGAGACTGAAGTATCAGTAAGCTCATGCCATTGCAGGAGCCAGAATTGGTGGGGATATGGCAAATTGTAAGTAAGAGCAAAGGGGCTGTGATTTCTTAAGATGTGAGCATGGCCTTGATCTCTTCTCTTGAAAAAAATCTAGTAACAATAATACATGTATCACCCAAATCATGTTTTAAAAATACTATTCCTTACTAAAATAACTGGGGCACTTTAAAGGAATGATTGAAAATAAAAGAAAAATAAAAGAAAAGAAAAAGAAGCTTGGAACATATTGCATGAGAAAATTAGGAGGTGTTCAAAGAATTATGGAGATTCATCAAAGAGACACAAAAGCCAACTCCCAATAGTGAAATCTGTGGGAATCTGAATTTTATAAGTAATAATGATAGTAATGGATTATAGCCTATTTATTAACATGACCAGAAAACATGATTCCATATTCATATAAATATATGAATAAATTAAAATTGAAAGCATAATTAGGAATGGGATATTAACACAAAACCAAAGTATTTCTCTTCAGATAATTACTAACTAATAAGAAAAAAGTAATTTTAGAGTGAAAACTAGCAGATACACCTTAGCTAATCAAAACGACTTTCATTAGTACTGTAACAAATTGAAATCCTATGCCATTTGTTAGAATGCAGTGAAACAGACTCAGCAACACTCCTGTGATGATGTTGCCAAGATGCATAGCCTCAGTTTAATTATGAGGAAATATTTTATAGTCCTAATTGAGGGACATTCTACCGAATAATAAGTTTGTAATCACAGAACTTCTCATAATCATATAATTCAACAAAAAACAATGTAAGTAAACTAAGGAGACATGAGAATTAAATGCAAGGGTTGAGGAGAAGCTAAAATGGCATCATTGTAAGGAGGCCCTTGGCTTGTCTGGTACCTAGAACACAACTAGATAACAAATTATTCTGACATCCAAGAAATCAATCTGATGACTGACAGAATAAACTGCACAACTATAGGAAGAGAGAGGCCATATCAAGGATGGTAGGAGGCATGGAGACATGGATTGGGGCAGAAATGGATTCCAGGTACTGCAGAGGGGGAGAGAGCCTTGGTAGCAGATAATGTGTAGTGGGGATATACAGGGAAACAAACCCAAATCCATTGGCTGAAAAAAAACAGAGGGGCAGATTTTCAAGAGGTTTTGCAACCAGCAGGGCTCAAAGTCTGGAATTTTAGAGGATGGCCATCATAGCTGTGATAGAGCCCTGAGGGTGCTGCCACTCCTAGGGAAAAGGCAGGCAAGCACCCTGGGGGTAGACAGCGAGTGATCTGAGGATCAACTAAAGGTGTATGGGAGAGAGACTGCTCACTCTTCTTGGAGCATATCTGTGAGAGGTAGTGGTCACAGGATGAAAATTTGGTGACAAAAGAACTGGCGGGCACCATTTCCTCCCCCTACCCAGTAGGCACAGTAGACACCTGCTGAGAGCAGCTAACCTAGATGGACACTGTCTCCTTAGCCTGCTTGCTCCAAATCTCAGATCCCTGTCCTTCTCAGTCAAACCTGCATCTGTTCCAACACTGTCAGAACCTTGTCCAAAAGACCAGCACAAAGCCCCTGCCATAGCACATCCCTAAAGTTTGGAGTTTTCAGAGTCAGCAGGCTTCACTGGGACAGAATTCAAAGTGCACTGCACTGCTCCAGGCAGGGAAGCAACAGAAACAGTGTGAAACAATCTGAAAAACACCTGGAACTCATGAGGGGAGATTATTTGCTCTTCTGGGAGTGCTTCCCTGAGAGCAGCAAGCATGAAGACCCCTCTATGGGGACAAAGGACCTGGCTGGCCCCATTTCCTTCCCCTGCCCCACAGCATAAACCAGCACTGATACTGGTTGCCTAACCTGCTTACACCAAGTCCATACCCCTGTGCTCTACTGGTACTGCTTTTCTCAGGCAAGTGTGCTTAAGTCCCAGCCCAGTGGGCCTCTTCCCCAGAAAACCAACAGAAATCCCTGCATGCACCACATCTTTTGAACAGAGTTCTGCAGGCTTTGGTCCTAGTGGAAGTAGCATCTGATCTCATTTAACAAGCAAACCAGAGCACACTTAGTTAAAACTCACCACATGCTAGCCAAGGTCCAAACACTATCCACTGCCAGCAGGGACAGGCTCTACAGACGACTTGCTGGAAAGATAGAAAAGCCAAAACACAGCAGCAGAGTACATGTAGCACACACCAGAGATGTTACCTGACACACCAGGCCCTAGACGATATATGACCTCTTGTTCATAAGGCCATTACTCAGGAGCAGGAAACATAACGGACTTCTCTAATAAACAGAAGAAGAAAAGAGACGTAGGCAAAATGTCAAGACAGAGGAATCCATCCCAAAGAAAAAACAAGAAAAGGTCATGGCCAGAGATCTAAGTGAAACATTCAAGGAATATGCCTGATGGAGAATTTAAAGAAACAATTATAAGGATACTCACTGGGCTTGACAAAAGAATGGAAGACTTCAGGGAGGCTCTTACCACAGAGATAAAGGCATTAAAAACTATCAAATGAAAAATGCAATAACCAAGATTCAAACCAGAGTGTACATAATGACCACAAGGATAAAAGAAGAAAAGGAATAAAAATAAGTGATATGGAAGATAGAATAATGGAAAAGAATGAAACTGAACAAAAGAGAAAGAATTATGGATCATGAGATTTGACTTAGGGAAATCAGTGACTCCACCAAATGTAATAACATTCATATCATAGAAGTCCCAGAAAAGAGGAGACAGAAAAGGGGGCAGAAGGTTTATTTGAGGAAATAGCTGGAAATTTCCCTAATGTGGGGAGGGAAACTTCCCTAATCTGGAATCCAAATCCAGGAGGCACAGAGAAGTCCCATTAAAATCAACAAAAACACACCAAAACTAAAACATACTATAGTTATTTTGCAAAACACAATGATAAAAAAAAAATCCTGGGGCACCTGGGTGGCTCAGTGGTTGAGTTGCGGCCATTGACTCAGGGTGGGATCCCAAGGTCCTGGGATAGAGGCTTGCATCGGGCTCCCTGCAGGGGGCCTGCCTCTCCCTCTGCCTATGTTTTTGCCTTTTTCTTGTCTCTCATGAATAATAATAATAATAAAATCTTAAAAAAAAATCCTAAAGCAGCAAGACAAAAGAAGTCTCTAACTTACAAGGGGAAGACCCTGCTGGTTGTTGCAGATCTCTCCACAGGAATATGACAAGGTAGAAGAAATTGGCATGATATATTCAACATTCTGGGTGGGAAAAATCTGCAACCAAGAATACTTTATTCAGTAAGGCTATCATTCAGAATAGAAGGAGAGAGAAAGAATTTCCCAGACAAACAAATCTAAGGAGTTCTTGACCACTAAAGTAGCCCTGTAAGAAATATTAAAGAGGACTCTTTGGGTGGAAGGAAAGACCAAAAGTGACAAAAACTAGAAAGGAACAGAGAAAAACTCCAGAAACAATGACAAAACAGTAATAAAATGGCACTAAATACATATCTATCAATCAATAATACTTTGAATGTAAATGGACTAAAACTGCAACCACAAGATATATAGAGTGTTAGAATGGATAAAAACAAAACAAAACAAAACAAAACAAGACCCATCTATATGCTACCTACAAGATTACAAGAGACTAATTTTAGACCTAAAGACATCTGCAGATTTTGAGGGAATGGCAAACCATTTATCATGCCAATGGACATCAAAAGAAAGCCAGAGTAGCATACTTCTATCAGACAAAAATAGATCTTAAATGGAATCGGTCACAAGAGATGAATAAGGGCAGGCAATGTATTATAAACTACAGAACAAGAAGATGTAACAAAGGTAAATATATATGCCCCTAACATGGGAGCACTCAAATAATTTAAACAATAACAAACATAAAGCAACTCATTAATAATAATACAGTGATATTAGGGGATTTTAGATCATCTAAACAGAAAATCAACAATAAAGCAATGTCTTTGAATGATACATTGAACCAGATGGACTTCACAGATATACTCAAAACATTTTATCCTAAAGCAGCTGAATACACGTCCTTTTTGAGTGCACATGGGACAGTCTCCAGAATAGATCACATATTGGGTCACAAATCATGGGTCACAAATCACCCCTCAACAGGTACAAAAAGACTGAGATCATACCATGCATATTTTCTGACCACAACTCTATGAAACTTAAAGCCAACCACAAGAAAAAATTTGGTAAGACAACAAACACATGGAGGTTAAACATGCTACTAAAGAATGAATGGATTAACCAGGAAATTAAAGAAGAAATAAGAAAATTCATAGAAACAAATGAAAATGAAAATATGATGGTCCAAAACCTTTGGGATGCAGCAAAATTGGTCATAAGAGGGGGAAGTATAGCAAGACAGGCCTACCTGAAGAAGCAAGAAAAATCTCAAGTAAGCAACTTAGTCCGCACATACAGGAACTAGAAAAAGAACAACAAATGAGAAAGCCAGCAGAAGAAGGGAAAATATTAGAGCAGAAAAAAAATGATACAGAAACTAAAAAAAGGGGGCACCTGGGTGGCTCAGTGGTTGAGCGTCTGCCTTTGACTCAGGTTGTGATCCCGGCATCCCAGGATCAAGTCCTGCATCAGGCTTCCCAGAGGGAGCCTGCTTCTCCTTCTGCCTGTGTCTCTGCTTTTCTCTCTGTGTCTCTCATGAATAAATAAATCTTTAAAAAGAAACTAAAAAAATAGTAAAACAAACTAATGAAATGAGGAGGTTAGTTCCCTGAAAAAAATTAATAAAATTGATATACCACTAGAGAGACCTATCAAGAAGAAAAGAGTTAAAAAATCACAAATGAGAGAGAAGAAATAACAGATACACAATTATAAGAAAATATCATGAAAAAGTATATGCCAACAAATTAGACAATCTGAAAGATATGGATCGATTCCTAGAAACATATAAACTACCAAAACTGAAACATAAAGAAATAGAAAACCTGAGTGACTGAAAAATAAGCAAAGAAATTAAATCAGTAATAAAAAATCTCCCAAAAACAAAGAAGTCTAGGGCCAGATGGCTTCAAAGGTGAATTCTACCAAACATTTAAGGAAGGGTTAAGGCCTATTCTCAAACTATTCCAAAAAAAATATAAATGAAAGGAAAACATTCACATTCATTATATGAAGCCAGCATTATCCTGATTCCCAAACCAGACAAAGACTCCATGAAAAAAGAGAACTACAGACCAATATCCTTCATGAACATGGCTGCAAAAATTCTCAACAAGATAATAGCTAATCAGATTCAACAGTACATTAAAAGAATTATTCACCATGACCAAGTGGGATTTATTCCTAGGTTGCAGAAGTGGTTCAAGACCCACAAATCAATCAGTGTGATGCACCACACTAATAAAAGAAAGGAGAAGAACCATATGATCCTCTCAATAGATGCAGAAAAAGCACTTGACAAAGTACAAATCCACTCTTGATAAAAAAAAAAAAACCCTCAACAAAATAGGGATAGAGGGGACATACCTCAACACCATAAAGGCCCTACATGAAAAACCCACCACTAATAACTTTCTCAATGGGAGAGAACTGAGAGCTTTTCTTCTATGGTCAGGAACAAGGTGAGGATGTCCACTCTCAATGCTATTATTTAACATGGTACTGGAAGTCCTAGCCTCAGCAATCAGAGAACCAAAAGAAATAAAAGACATCCAAATCATCAAGGAAGAAGTCTTTCACTATTTGCAAACAGCATGATACTCTATATAGAAAACCCAAGAGTCCACCAAAAAAAAAATTGCCAGAACAGATAAACAAATTAAAATGACAGGATACAAAATCAGTATTCAGAAATCTGTTGCATTTCCATACACCAATAATGAAGCAGCAGAAAAAGTCAAGGAATCCATCCTATTTAATATTGCACCAGAAACCATAAGATGCCTAGAAATAAACCTGACCAAAGAGGAAAGAGATTTGTACTCTGAAAACTATAAAACACTGATGAAAGAAATTGAAGATGACACAAAGAAATTTAAGAATAGTCCATGCTCATGGACTGGAATAACAAATATTGTTAAAATATTTACATTTCCCAAAACAATCCACCCATTTAATATAATCCATATGAAAACACCAACATAATTTTTCACAGAAATAGCACAATCCTGAAATATGTATGGAACCACCAAAGACCCAAATAGCCAAAGCAATCTTAAAAAAGAAAAACATAGCTGGAGGAATCACAATCCTGGACTTCAAACTGTATTTTAAAGCTGTAGTAATCAAAACAGTATGGTACTGGCACAAAAGCAGATCAATGGAACAGAACAGAAAACCCAGAAATAACCTGCAACTATATGGCCAACTAATGTTTGATAAAGCAGGAAAGAATATCCAAGGGAGAAAAAGAAAAGCCTCTTCAACAAATAGTGTGGGAAAACTGACAGCAACATGGAGAAGAATGAAACTGGACCACTTTGGACACCATACACAAAAATAAATTAAAAATAGATGAAAGATTGAAATGTGAGGCCTGAAATCATCAAAATCCTATAGGAGAGCACAGGTAGCAACTTCTACTAGATATGTCTGAAAAAGCAACAGAAACAAAAGCAAAAATGAATTATTGAGACTTCATCAAGATAAAAAGCCTCTGCAAATTGAAGGAAACAAAAAACTAAAAGGCAACCTTCAGAATGGGAGAGGTTTGCTAATGTCATATCTTATAAAGGGTTAGTATCCAAAATCCTTAAAGAGCTTCAATTCAAGGCAACCCCGGTGGCAGCGGTTTAGCGCCGCCTGCAGCCCAGAGTGTGATCCTGGAGACCCGGGATCAAGTCCCACGTCGGGCTCCCAGTATGGAGCCTGTTTCTCTCTCTGTCTCTCTTTCACTCTTTCTGCCTGTGTCTCTGCCTCTCTTTCGCTCTCTCTAAATAAATAAATAAATAAATAAATAAATAAATAAATAAATAAATCTTTTTTTAAAAAAAGAAAGAGCTTCAATTCAATAATCAAAACCAAGTAATCCAGTTAAGAAATGAGCAGAAGACGTAGATACACATTTTTCAAAGACATCCAGATAGTTAATGGACACATGAAAAGAACATCACTGATCATCAGAGAAATAAAAGTCAAAACCAGAATGAGGTATACTGCCTCACATATATCAGAATGGTCAAACTTAACACAGGAAAAAACAGCACAGGTGCTTGGCAAGGACGCAGAGAAAGAGGGACAGTCTTACACTGTTGGTGGGAATGCAAACTGCTACAGCCACTCTGGAAAACAATATGGAAGTTCCTCAAAAGTTAAAAACAGAACTACTCTACAATCCAGCAGTTGCATACAGGGTATTTACCCAAAGGATAAAAAAAAATACTGATTTTGTGGAATATGTGTACTTCGAGGTTTATAGCAGCATAATCATCAGTAGCCAGAATTTAGAGCCTAAGTTTCCATTGACTGATGAATGGATAAAGAAGATGTAGTATGTGTACATATATACACATGTGGTGTATATATATATATATATATATATATATATATATACACACACACACAATGGAATATTTCTCATTCATAAAAAAGAATGAAATCTTGCCACTTGCAATGATGTGGATGGATTTAGAGAGCATATGGTACACAAAATAAGTCAGAGAAAGACAAATACCATATGATTTCCCTCACATGTGGAATTTAAGAAATCAAACAATCAACTTAGGGGAGGCAAACCATAAAAGAGACTCTTAACTATAGAAAATAAACTGAGGTTTGCTGGAGGGGAGTTTGGGTGGGGGGGATGGGTTAAATGAGTGAAAGATTTAAGGAGAACACTTGTGATGAGCGCTGAGGGTTTCATGTAAGTGATGAATCAATCACTAAATTCTACACCAGAAAGCAATATTACAGTGCATGTTAACTAACTGGAATTTAAATAAAAACTTGGAGAAAAAATTGAAAAAAGTGCAATATTGACTCTCAACTGGATCTTTTTGCTATAAAGTACCAATATTGTAATGATGGGAAATTTGGATGACATCTGAGGATTAGATAATGTGTAATTATTTCCTGATTTTGAAGGGTTTTTTAAAGAATTAATGTCTGTAGGAATTATACAGCATAATATTTAGAGTTATTAGGATTGTGTTTCTTCATTGTTTGGGGAAAATTTTTTTGGTCTATTTTTGTGTAATTTCTCTAAGTTTTAGATTGTTACAAAATTAAATAAAAATCATTAAACAGTACATATAGAAGCACAGAAATATTTCCAAAGATAACGAAATAAAATGAATCTAGGGCTTATACATTTTACGTAATCAGTGTTGAGATATTTTAATTGATTAATTTTGTTATCAAAGTACAAATGATTCTGATTTTTCTGTAACACTATCAACCATCATTACTTCTTCAGTTTTCCACATAAATTTTCTAGCATGTGTCATTTTCTTATAACTAGTGCTTATAATAATTATTAAAATTGTGATGTTGATAATCATAATGGAAATAATAATAGGACATATTTAAAGAGAGTTTTTGTGGCAAACATTATTTATGTTTTAATATATTTTAACTCATGTCATAAATTCCTCTACTTCCTAGATGTCTATTATATTGAATTATAATAGAAATAAACATATTGCTTTTACTTAGAACTTATATAAAAGATAAAAATCCTCTCTCTTCCTTCTTGGCTCCTCTGTAAATGCAGCACTACAGAATTTTTGGTACTTTTCAGTAATTCATAGTGTTACTTTGATACTGACTGTATTCCATGTATCTGAGGAATATAATTTATTTTTAGACGTTCCCATGGTGTAAAGTATTTTAGCAGTTGCAGCATGGATGATTTTAAACATATGGTTTCACAGCCTGAAATTCAGTGTCTTCAGAATCAAAAAGTTTCAGAAGTGGTTTACCAAGGAAGAAGTGCAGCAGCTTGTGGCAATGGAATTCTGGAACCACCAGAACAGTGTGATTGTGGCCTTGAAGGGGTTAGTAACAAACATTTATAACTCTTCCAAAGATTCATTTTTGTGTTTCACATGTAGTCTTATAAATATAGATGTGATACAGGAGGACTTTTTTTGAAATGCAGCACCATTTTATTAAACATCCAAGATATGGAGATATGGGGTATGTAATAACTGACTCACTCTGAATTTAAAGCATTTGAAGAGTTTAAGTAAGGGGTAAATGTAGTGTGGATTAAAGAGGTAGATTTTCTTCATGGTGCAACCATTAGTAGTAATACCCATATATTTCTGTATGATAAACATTGGTAATGTCAATATTATGTCACTTCAAGGATCTCCTGAATTCATCAAAGTGACTGCAGTGGCTCAATAAGTTACTACGTGTATGTTGTGTACCTCTTCATCTCCTAATTTCCATTCTTGCATCTGGAGGAAGTTCATTTATTTTAACTTGATCTCACAGAATTGGATTAATAATAATCCTTGGCTCATTATTTTATATTTAGCTTTTTGCTATTGCCCTTTTTTAGTTGCGTGTGATAAGATAGCTAATCACTGTATTTTGTTGTGCCTGTTTTCATATACTAATGCATGGTGAGTTTTTGGAATGTTCTATGTTCACTTGAGAAAATGTAGACTCTTGAATTGTTAGAATCAAAATTCTATACAACTTGATTACATGATAATTTTTAGGTGAATGCCTCATATTTTCTGTATCTTTATGAATTTTATTTGCCTGAACTTGGTACTTGAGAGATAATATTGATACCTTTAACCATACAGTTAGATTTGCCTAATTCTCACTATACATTATTCAATTTATGCTTTCTGTTTTTTGAAGCTGTTTTATATGGTGAAGAGATATATTATGACGATTTTTTTTTAAGATTTTATTTACTTATCTGAGAGAGAGAGAGATAGTGAGAGAGAGCATGAGCAGGGGCAGGGAGAAAGAGAAGCAGGCTCCCTGCCTAGCAGGAGCTGGATTCCAGGCCCCTGGGATCATGACCTGAGCAGAAGGCAGACACCTAACTAACTGAACCACGCAGGTGCCCCTATTATGACTGTTATATCATCCTAAAAATTTAACTTTTATTTTCAAATGCTGAATCTCTTTAATGTTGCTTTCTGTTTTAAAGTCTATTTGGTCTGACATTATCTATGTATCTATGCACACAGTAGCTACCCTTAATTGATATTTCCCTGTTATTTCTCTCTTCTCATTTCATTTTCCTGTACTATTAAGTTCAAGATCTACACTGGGTTTTGAGTTACTATCCAATCTGTCTTTGATTAATCAGATTATCCTCTTAAACATCATTGTGATTAATATTTTTGCATATTTTTCATTAACTAAAGTCCATAATATATTTGGATTTTTTTTTTTACTCAATAGCATCTTTCTGTAACAATCTTCTCTAGGTAATTCATTACACTTAGCTGTTATGACTTTTTACACTCCTCTAGACTGCATATTTTTTATAATCTTATTTGCCTCAAAATTTTTCATGTTTTTTAATTGAATTTCTGTTCATTTTTTTAAATCTGTGTGCTTTGTTTTTCTTCCACCATTTATTTCTATAGCTTAGTGGATGTGTACTTTTAATTTTCCTCTAGTGATTATTCTTGCTTTTTTTACTATACATATGTAAATTTTAACCATATCTAGGCCACCTCCAAAATAACAGGGCTTAACTTACATAACATTTTTGTAAACATTGCATTTCTGTCACCTCTGTACTTTACATTAGAAAATGCCCTGAAGAGTTTATTCAGAAAGTACTCCTTTTTTTTATCTATTGTTCTTTTTGGTTATTAGTATTTCTTTGCATGTCACAGTTCCCTTCTGAAGGAATTTCATTTAAATTATATTCTCTTTCTTAAAATATACTAAGAAAGCATAATAGTGCATACTAATATACTAGTATATACTAAGAGAATATACTTTAGTATATTTTAGTATTCTTCACTATATTTTAGTTCTCTCGAAAATAATAAGTTATTTCAAATATACTTTAGTATATTTTATACTAAATATACTTTAGTATATTTTAGTTCTTTTGAAAGGTAGTTTTCTGCCCACTTTAACAATAAATATCTCATACTCATCATTTCATAAAATACACATGAAATATATGCATGGAAGATGAATAAAATGTGCAATGGATAGATACTTAACAAGCACCTGAATAATTTGCACTCAGGCCTCATCAAGTAAGTTTGAAAATGATCTCTGCTCTTCAGTTTTCAGGAAGAGCTTAGAAGAGTAAGTGTTAAACCTTTTGTCAGTGTTTGAGAATTCACCAGTGAAGCCCTTTTGATCTTGGCTTTATGATTCTTGGGAGGTTTTGGATTACTGACCCTATCTCCTTACTAGTAGTCAGTTTATTCATATTTTCTATTTATGATTCAGTTTTGGTATATGTGTCTCTAAGAATTTATATATTTCTACTAAGTTATTCATAATAACCTCTTATGAACTTTTGTATTTTTTGGTATCCATTGTAACCTCTCCCTTTCCATTTCTGATTTTATTTATGTAACCTCTCTCTCATTTTCTCGTGAGTCTAGCTAAAAGTTATCATATTTTTAATCTTTTGAAAGAATTGGCTTTTAGTTTCATTGATCTTTTCTATTAGGCTTTCAGTCTCCCTTTAATTTACTTCCATTTCATTTTTGTTATTTTCTTCCTTCTACTAACTTTGTTCTTCTTTTCCTACCTACTTTGGTATAAAGTTAGATTGTTTGAGATATTTTTTATTTCTTGAGATAAGCCTATGTTGCTATGTACTTCACACTTGGAACTGCTTTTGCTGCATCACATTTTTCTGGGTTGCATTTAAATTTTTATTTGTCTCAAAATATCCTTTGATTTTTAAAAAATTTATTCATTGACCTATTGGTTATTCACTACCATATTGTTTTACCACCACATAATTGTAATTTTTCCAATTTTCTTCTTGCAATTGATTTCTTCTTTCATATCTTTGTCAGATAAGATGTTTGATAAGATTTTAGTCTTCTGGGATCCCTGGGTTGCGCAGCGGTTTGGCACCTGCCTTTGGCCCAGGGCGCGATCCTGGAGACCCGGGATCGAATCCCACATTGGGCTCCTGATGCATGGAGCCTGCTTCTCCCTCTGCCTGTGTCTCTGCCTCTCTCTCTCTCTCTGTGTGACTATCATAAAAAAAAAAAAAAAAAAAAAAAAAAAAAAAAAAAAAAAAAAAAAAAACAACTTTCTTTAAAAAAAAAAGATTTTAGTCTTCTTAAAACTACTAAGACTTCCTTTGTGGTCAACACATGACCTAAAATGGAGAATATTTCATGTGAACTTGAGAAAAATGTGTATTCTTTCTGCTTTTGGATGGAATGTTGATCTATTAGTCCATCTGGTCAAATGTGTTCTTTTTTCTTTTCTTAGGTAATTAAAGTAATAATAATTCTGAAATTTCACAAGTCTACATTAATGTGTTTTTAAAACTGTGAAATTCGCTTTTTTTTCTCTCCAAATTTTCACTTAAACTCCAGTTAGTTAACAGGCAGTGTAATATTAATTTCAGTAGTAGACTTTAGTGATTCATCATTTACGTAAAACACACAGCGCTCATCACAAGTGCCCTCTTTAAAGCTTATCACTCATTTAGACTGCCCCCCTCCACTGCAGCAATACTCAGTTCTCTATAGTTAAGAACATAATCATAATAGAGATGCCTCTCTATTTTTTCCCTAGGGTCACAGTTTTATTTCTTAAATTCCACATATCAAGGAAATCACATGGTATTTGTCTTTTTGTGACTGACTTATTTTGCATAACATAATACTCTCTAGATCCATCCACATCATTGCAAGCAGCAAGATTTATTTTTTTTAAATAGCTGAGTAATAATATCCATTGTATATATATACCACACCTGCTTTATCCATTCATCAATTGATGGACATTTGGGCTTTTTCCATAATTTGGCTAATGTTGATAATGCTGCTTGCTATAAACCTCAGGGTGCATGTATCCCATCAAATCTGTATTTTTGTATCCCTGGGTAAATACCCCATATGCAACTGCTGGATCATAGAGTAGTTCTGTTTTTAACCATTTGTCCCATTGTCACTGAAGACATCAGTGCCCAATTTTGCTTCTGCCTGCCATACCTAGCCAGATGATCCATAGAACCCATCTTTGTTGTATCACAAAGGCATTGCGACCTTATCTTTGGTTTTTAACAAAAAGACTTACGATGTGTCGAGGTGGTCTTCATTATATTTATATAGTGGAATGTTTATCCATGAAATTATTAATGAATGTTTAGGTTGTTTTCATTTGCAGTTATTATGAAAAATGCTTCTAAGGAATATTCATGTTCAGATCTTTTGTTGAATTTATGTTTTTATCTCTGCGGATATCTAGTGGTGGGATTGCTCAATCATATGTTAATTTACTCTTAAATCTATAACAAAATGTCAAACTGCTTTCCCAAATATTGTAATATTTTACGTTCAAATAATCTGCGTATGAGAGTGATAGTTGTTCTTAATCCTTATCAACTTTTGTTATTGCCATTATTTTACATTTTAGTCATTTGAATGTGTGCATTGTGGCTTTATTTTGTATTTCCCTGATGACTAATTATATTCGACATTGTTTCATATGATTATGGGACTTCTATATATCCCCATTTTTAAAGTGTCTATTCAAACATTTTGTACATATTTATTTTCTTAATGATATCTTTCAAAAAGTTAAAGTTTTTTAATAATAAATTTATTTTTTATTGGTGTTCAATTTGCCAACATACAGAATAACACCCAGTGCTTAAAGTTTTAATTGGATAAAATTGTTTATCATTTTTTTTCTTTTATGCATTATACTACTTGTGCCCTATCTCTTCCAAGGTTGTGAAGATTTCTCATAAATGTTTTTCTAGAATTTTTTTTTATTTTAGCTTTTATATATATATCTATAATCCATGTTAAGTAATGTATGTAAATTAAACATCAGCGTATTTTTTTTCTATATGTATGTATATCCAATTTTGACTGAGATTTTTAAAAATCTATTGATGAATTTGAGGAGAGTGGACATATTCATAATGTTATGATTTTCAAACAATGAGCATATTTTGTTTCACTTATTTAGTATCTTTAATTCTTAAAGTTAACTCTAAATATTTAATGTTTTTGAATGTTATTGTAAAATGAGTACTTGCAAAAATTTTAATTCCCAGTATCCTTTGCAGGCATATAGAAATAGAATTAAATCATGACAATTGTTGATGCCTTCTATTAATGTTACTTTGAATGGCTGATTTACATTTTGGAATATACTTACAAAATATCTAAATTAGAATTATCAACTGAAATTAGTATATGAAAAAGAATATGCTTCTGGGGTTTATTCCAGAAATAAACATTTCAGTATTTTTCAACATATATTAGGTTTACCAAGAGAGAAAAATTGTAAGATATTAAATATTGAAGAGAATTTGATAATGGTTTGGACAAGTAGGAGAAAAAGAAATGTCTTTTTGACTCTCAAATTTCTCAATGATGGACCTTAGCTACCTATTTTATAAAGTTCTGGCTTCTAGTCCCATGATGAGATTCTATTCCTACAGCACAGTTGTCCTTACAAGTCAATTTCTAAGCCAGGCATTTAGTCTAAATTTACATTATTCATCGAATATTGTGAAAACTTGCTCTCTACTATAGGCCCTTTCTTTGATACTATCCTGGGAATTCCCTGTCATGTCATTGATTTTTGCCCCCCCCACATTAATATTTAATGTATATTCAATCCTCTATCTTCCCTTCTCTAGATAATTTTTCATTAAAATACTTATATTGTGAAGAATAACAAACTTTTGTTAATATTGAAATATAAAAATGAAAAAGAATATCATCTGACTCCTGTAAATTCAAAAGATGTTATATAGTAATAAAGGTTTGATATACTTTAATAATACACTAACTTTGCAGTTAGTGTGAAAACATTGTATCTAATTTTATATAAAATATTACATGATAATCCAGGTATTACAAAAGGTCAGGAATAAATTGTTGTGTTATAAAGGCACCTAAAAAATTTATCTTCTATTTCGGAAGAAAGATCTTTCATCAAAGCTGCTCTTACAACATACCAGTCAAAACAATTCCATGTATTATAGTTTTCAGAGTATAGGTCTTTCACCTTTTTGGTTAAGTGTATTCCTAGGTAATTTTTTTTTTTTTTGCTGCAAATATAAATGGTGTTGTTTTTTATTTGTTTTCTTTTTATATGTATATTTTTTCTTTATTTATGATAGTCACAGAGAGAGAGAGAGAGAGGCAGAGACACAGGCAGAGGGAGAAGCAGGCTCCATGCACAGGGAGCCTGATGTGGGATTCGATCCCGGGTCTCCAGGATCGCGCCCTGGGCCAAAGGCAGGCGCCAAACCACTGCGCCACCCAGGGATCCCCTCTATTTGTTTTCTTTTTGCTACTTTGTTATTAGCATTTAGAAACACTATTGGTCTGGGCATGAATTTTGTATCCTGCAACTTTACTGAATTCATTTATTATTTCTAGTAGTTTTTTGGTGGAGTTTTTGGGATTTTCTGAGTATAGTATTATGTTATCTGCAAATAGAGACAGCTCAACTTCTTTACCAATATATGGATGGCTCTTATTTCTTTCTCTTGTCTGATTGTTGTGGCTAGGACTTCTAGTACTATGTTGAATAAAAGGGATAAGAGTGGAATCTTTATCTTGTTTCTGATCTTAAAGAAAAACTCCCAGTTTTTCCACACCAAGTATGATATTAGATGTGGTGAAAGATCTGTACTCTGTAATCTAAAAATCATTGATGAAAGAAATTGAAGATGACACAAACAAATGGAAAGATACTCCATGATCATAGTTTGGAAGAATTAATATTGTTAAAATGTTCATATTACCCAAAGCAATCTACAGATTCTGTACAATCCCTATCAAAATACCAACAGCATTTTTCACAGAACTAACACAAATAACACTAAAATTTATATGGATTCACAGAAGACCGTGAATAGCCAAAGTGATCTTTGAAGAACAAAGATGAGAGTATCACAATCTCAGAATCAGAGATATATTACAAAAATGTAGTAATCCGAATAGTATGGTCCTGGCATAAAGTTAGACACATCAATCAATAGAATAGATCAAAAGCCCAGAAATAAATCCGAATTTATATATTCGATTAATCTTTGACAAAGGAGGCAAGAATATACAATTGGGAAAAGACAGTCTCTTACCATTTCCAAATGGTGTTGGAAAAACTGGATGGCTAAAATGCAAGAGTGAAACTTGACCGCTTAAACTATACACAAAATAAACTCAAAATGGATTAAAGACCTAAGTGTGATCCTGAAACCATGAAAATACTAGAAGAGATTTTTAGAGGCAATAATTACTATGGCTTCAATCATAGCAACATTGTTCTACCTATGTCTCTTCAGGCAAGGGAAACAAAACTAAAAATAAACTATTGAGACTTACATCAAGATGAAATGCTTTTGTATAGTGAAGGAAGCCATCAAGAAAATAAAAAAGCAAGGAGATTCCAGGAGCATGGCAGAGTAGCAGGACCCTGAGCTCACCCTGTCCCATGTTTACAACTAGATATCACTCATATCTGAGTTTATAAGCCAGAGAGCGTCCTGAAGACTGTCAGAACAAACTCCACAACTACATGTAGGGAAGAAGGTGAATCTGAGAGGTTAAGAAAGGCAGATACAGTGGCTGAGAGTTGTCTGCAGGAGGGAGTTGCAGGTGTGCAGAGTGGAAAGTACTAGGGAGCCCACATGGGGGAAATGAGTCCCTATAATGTCCAGCCTTGAAAACCAGAGGGACTGAACTGTGCTTGTATAACCAGGGGGACTTGGAGCCTGGAGCTTTAAAAGTCAGCTGACTAGGCACTGAACTAAGCTGGAGGGCAAGTGATAGCTGGGTCCCCACACTTAAAAAGACAACAGCCTGCAGGAGGCAATATTGAATGGACATTTTGCACAATGCCTGGGGCAAACAGGAGAGATACCTGTTTATAAGGATTTAGAACATGTTGGGGTCTTTTCTGGGAACAAAGGAGCTGGCAGCTGCCATTTTCCTCCACAATCCCCCAGCATAAACACAGAGCCGAAGGTGCAAAAGGTGGTGCTACATGTATACCTGCTACCTAACCTGCTAGCACTTTGAGCCACCCACTGAAGACTTGCCCACTCCAAGCCTTCTAGCCTCAGAGCTGGGCTTAGTGGGAACTGTTTTAATGCTGCACACCCTGCCCAACTTCTGCCTCCAGGCTCTGCATCCCAGGATTAATGGCTCAGTACAAATTTTGCTAACTGCTGTGTTTTGCCCCGCCCACCTGCAGAAGGTAAAGACATTACAAGTCCCCAGCTTCTGCCACAATTCACTCCCAAGCCACCAGGCACACAGACATCACATCTTCCTGGTTGTCACAACTGCAGTGTGCTGCCTGTAGAAGCTGCTTTTAGGCAAACAGTCTTGAGCAATGCAATGTAGAGAGGGCCCACAGTGACCACCTGGCTGAATACAGACAGCCCCATCAGGCCACTCACCTCAAGATATACATGACCTAACAAACCAATAAACTACTTAAAACTAGACAGTTTTAAATAAATAAAGGGAATATTCCTTTTCATTAGATAAAGGAAAAATTCCACACATCCCATACCTCCTCACTTTCCCACTTTAAATATGGCTCCCATTGCAGACAGCCTCTCTCTCCTTTGTTGTCCTGCCTCCAGCCCCTCTCCCTTGTAGTGTATTCAATAAACTAATGTCTCCTTTGTTCCATCCTTTCACTGCCCATACCACTGGCTTTCACCCAATCATTGCTCCACATTTGGGGGTCTCTGACTGATTGAGATAGACACCACACTGCATCCCTGTCTGCTTCTGCTAACATGCACTGTGCCCCTGACTACTACTTTCCTTTGGGAAACTAACATAAGACTACTGGTTCAGCATAAGTTTTGCTAATGCTGTGAGTGCCTTATCCAGCCACAACCTTGCTCTATGCCCAGCCTCTGTGTTCACAGATGCCTCACACTGTGGCCAGCCACCACATGATCCTGGCCACTTTGCCATCCACACACACTGTACCCTGGCTGCTGCCACTAACATGTGCCATATCCCTGGCCACTGCTGCACTTTGGGGGATCTGAGCCTACGACTAGCAGTTCAGTGCAAATTTTGCTAAAACCATCACACCACTGTGAGCCCTCCTGCAGTCATGTCCCTGAGAGCTAGCCTGCCTGGGTCTCACTAACACCACAGAGAGCAAGCACAGCCCACAACAGGCAGAGAATCAGTGCAGAAGTCTGAACTGAAAGAAAAAGACACTGAGACACAATAGCAGGACATAAACGACACACGTAGGAGACTCCTCTGACATGCCAGGTTCTGGTGAACAGAGGATACTGCACTGCAGGGCACTGTAGGACCTCTTCTTTATAAAGTCACTACTTTAAAGAGCAAAGGATATAATTTTCCTAACACAGAGAAACAGAGGAAGACAAAATGAAACAGGAACTTGTCCCAAATGAAAGAACAAGACAAAATCACAGCAGGAGATCTAAGTGAAACAGAAATAAGTAATATTCCTGATAGAGAATTTGATGATTATAAAGATACTCACTGGAATTCAGAAAAAAGTGGAAGAGATCAGATAAAGCCTAAAGAGATAAAAAATAACAGAGACTCAATAAATAAAATTTAAATTACAATGGATAGATTAAATAGTAGGCCATAGGAAGCAGAGGAATGTATTAGTGACCTAGAGGATAGAGTAATGAAAAGTAATCAAGCTAAACAAGGGAGAGACAGAGTGTATTTTTATTATGCAATAATTACTGTCATTATTGCATAATCACATTCACCTTATAGGGATCCCAGAGGAGGAAGAGAGAGAAAGTGAGGCTGAAAATGTATTTGAAGAAATAATAACTGAAAACTTCCCAAATCTAAGGAGGGAGATAGAGATCCAGATTCAGGAGGCACAGAGATCTTCTGACAAACTCAACCCAAAGAGGTCCACACCAAGACATATAGTAATTAAAATAGCAAAGAATAGTGATAAAAAATTTTAAAGTTTACAAGAGAATTAAAGACAGTTACATAAAAAGGAAACACCCCATAAAGCTATGAGTTAGTTTTTTCAGCAGAAATTTTGCAAGCCAGAGGAGAGTGGAATGATATATTCAAAATGCTGAGGGAAAAATCAGTATTCAAGAATATTCTATCTGGCAAGACTATAATTCAGAATAGAAGGAGAGATAAAGAGTTTCTTAGACAATCAAAAACTAAAGGATTTCATAACCACTGAACCAGCTTTACAAGAAATAGTAAAGGGCATCCTTTGAGTGGAAAGGAAAGACTATACAAAAAATAAAAACCACAAAAGCAGTAAAAAATAAGTGTTTCTGTAAAAGTCAATTAAGGTATTCCTAAAATAAAAAGGTATAAAATATGATAACAAATATCTGAAATATGAAAGGGAGAGGAGTACCAAATGAGTTCAAAATTATAAGTGACCATCAGTTTAATATAGACTACTATGTGCAGATGTTATATATAAAACAAATAGTAATTATAAATCAAAAACAGTAATGGATGTGCAAAAAATAGAATAAGGTATTCAAGTATATCACTAAAGAAAACCAACAAACATGAGATAAAGAGAAGAAAGGCTCAATAATTACTTTGAATGTAACTGCACTAAATAACCCCAACCAAAGACAGAGCATGTTAGGGTGGATAAAATAAACAAGAACCATCTATATGCTGCCTACAGGAGACTCATTTCAGACCTAAAGATACCGTAGACTGAAAGTGAGGAGATGGGGAAACACTAATTATGCAAATACAAGAAAGAAACGTGTAACAGCACTACTTGCATCAGATAAAATAGAGTTTTTTAAAATTTAAATTCCAGTTAACATATAATGTAATACTAGTTTCAGGTATACAATATAATGTTTTGACAATTCTATAACACACCTGGTGTTCATCAAAACAAGAGCAGTCCTTAACACCATCACCTATTTAACACATCCCCCTACCCACCTCCCTTCTGGTAACTATCAGTTTATTCTCCATAGTTAAGGGTCTGTTTCTTGGTTTGTCTTTCTTTTTTCCCCTCTTTGCTTATTTGTTTTCTTTCTTAAATTCCACATATCAGTGAAATCACATATTTTTCTTTCTCTTACTGACTTATTTCACTTAGCATAATACATCATACATATATGCCACATCTTTATCTATTCATAAATCAGTAGACTCTTGGGATGCTTCCATAATTTGGCTACTGTAGATAATGCTGCTATCCTTGGGTTCCTCAATCCCTTGGAATTAGTATTTTTGTATTCTTTCAGTAAATACCTAGTAACACAACTAGGCTAGTTCTATTTTTAACTTCTTGAAGAACCATTTTAAATTCCCACCAACAGCGCAAAAGGGTTCCCCTTTCTCCACATCCTTACAAACCAAGAAACAGACTTTTAACTATATAGAAGAAAGAGATATTTATCAGAGGGGAGGTGGGTAGGGGGATGAGTTAAATAGGTGATGAGGATTAAGGAGTGCGCTTGGCATGCTGAGTACTGGGTGATGTATGGAATCTGAAACTAATATAACACTGTATGTTAACCATACTGGAATTAAAATAAAGAAAAAAAGGAAAATGAAACGGGGCAAGATATTTGCAAAGGATATACCCGATAAGGGGTTAATATCCAAAATACATATAGAATTTATATAACAGCATAAAAAAACAATCTGATTTAAAGTTGAATAGACATTTTTCCAAAGAAGACATCTAGTTGACCAATGGACACATGAAAAGATGCTCAACATCACTTATCATCAGGGAAATGCAAATCAAAGTCACAATGACATGTCACCTTAAACTGGAAAGAATAGATAACAATAAAAAAAAAGCAAGAAATAACAAGTATTGGTAAGGATGTGGAGATAAAGGGAATTGTACACTGTGGGAATTTAAATTGGTGCAGCACTGTGAAATACAGTATGGAGGCTCCTTGAAAAATTGAAAATAGAAATTCATATGATCCAGTAATTCCACTACTGGTATTTACTGAAAGAAAACAAAAACACTAATTCAAAAAGACATACACATCACTTATCACATTATTTACAATGGCCAAGATATGGAAGCTATTGTCATCAATGGACAAATTGATAAGGAAAATGATATATATACACACACACAGAATGGGATATTCTGCAGCTGTAAAATAGGCTGAGTTCTGCCATTTGAGAAAACATGGATATACTTAGAGGGCATTTTTCTAAGTGAAATGAGTCAGACTGAGAAAGAAAAATGACATATGATTGCACTTCTAAGTGGAATCTAAAAAAAAAAAGCCAAATGTATAAACAAACAAAAAGCAAAATCAGATCTATAAATACAAAGAACAAACTGATGGTTCCCAGAGGGGTAGAGAGTGAATGGTTGGGCAGGATAGATTAACGGGAGAGAGAGATACAGGTTTCCAGTTATGGAATGAATAAGTTACAAGAATAAAAGACATTGCATAAGGAATATAGTCAATGATATTGTTAGAGTGATGTATGGGGACTGATGTAGCTACACTTACAGACCTAGCATAATGTATAAACTTGTCAAAGTACAAAGTTGTACACCTGAAACTAGTATAACATTGTGTGAACTATACTCAAATTAAAAATTCATGTAGGGTTGCCTGTGTGGCTCAGCAGTTGAGTGTCTGCCTTTGGCTTAAGGTATGATCTCAGAATCCCGGCCCACATCGGGCTCCCTGTGAGGAGCCTGCTTCTCCCTCTGCCTGTGTCTCTGCCCCCTTCTCTATGTCTCTCATAAATAAATAAATAAATCCAAAAAAACAAAGCTAAAATGAAAATAAGTGAATATATGTGAATATATGACACTAACATTTTATAAACATTAACTCACATATTTAGTGGGGTCAGGGTGGAATAAAGTTTTATTCATAAACTTAAAGAACAAAAGAAGAAAAAAATAAGATGATGATTCTCAGATTTCATGGGTATACCATTTCACAATATCACAATTTCAAAGACTTACCTGAAAAATAAATCAAAACAAAAGTAAGTGTCATGACAAATTTTAAAAGGTAGTGATATATATAGGTGGCTAGGAGTTAACATCATTAATATAGTGCTTATAAATAAAGAAAATAAACAGGAATACATGAACAGAAATACAGACACAAAATATAAAATAAAGCATAATGTGCAGATATGTGACATTTTCAGCACTCTAGCAATAAAAATAATATTGAAACAAATATAGATACAGTTATTTGTACCTTTCCACTTTAATAATTTTTAGATATTACTATCAGTCTTGTGAAACATCACTCGTTTACTGTATGAAAAGAAAAAATTGTATATTATGAAGAGTCATTAATATTTTTCTGCTCTATTATCTAATAATTTCTAGAATTAATATTTAACATAAGGCCTTAGAGCTAAAAAGATAAACTATTTTCTTTGACCCATTATTTATGACAATAAAATGTTATAGATTAGAATATTCTGTTACATGCATAAATTGTTATATGTTCCCAATATGAGATCTTGAGGAGGTCTGGTAAAATAGAAAAGTACTTAGGGCATAATAAATTAAAAACTAAGAAGTTAGAGTGCATTCAATTCATACTCCTAGAAGACTGAAAGAAATTGCATTCAGTTTTTTGTAGTTCAGTTTCTTGAGCATAGAAGCATGGATTTAATTACCATCTTTTTTTTCCTATGCTGAAAATATAAGTTTAGATGTAGTGTTAAATACAGAAGTGAAAATCATAATGTGTTTGTAATTAACTTCAGGAAATATTTTGTATATTTTGAAATACATGCATTTATTTATTTGATTGAAAATTCCTATTATTTAACTCTTTTATTTTGGCTTATAGGAATGCAGTCATAGAAAATGTTGTAACCCTGTAGATTGTACTCTGATTGGATTTGCAGAGTGTGGCAGCGGACCATGCTGTGATAGAAAAACTTGTCTGGTAAGCTTTCAAAATACTATTTGGTTTTCTTCCATATTTTTTTGTGTTGTGTGTTCATTTTTTTTTTTAGCATTTTTAGACTTTTTTATACAGCTTTCAAATATGCAATTTTATGTGCCTGACTTATATATACAATATGTATCTTTATGTACCTGATACATACATTTAGTTAATTCATACATTCATACAACTTTATGTACCTGACTCAGGTACATACATTCATATATGTACTTAATTCTAAGTTCCAAGGATGTCTTTAGATCTTTTCCAACCTCCTTAGCTATGCCTTTCACTGCATCATTTTTAATCTACTCAGGACCCATCTAGTTATTATTCAATATTAATTTCTGATTATTTGGACACTATGAATTACTCTTGGTCATACCTGAATTTAGCTCTTCATGATCAGGCAATTTATGACAAAATTGAAAATAAGCTGCCCAACACACAGTTGACATACAATATTTGAATAAACAGACAATAACAATCTCATTTAGAGAACAGCAGAAAAAGAGTCCATGTAGTATAGTCAGCAAGATATAGTATGTTTAGTACTGAAGTTCTATGCAAGGACTCCTGGTCCCAGAAGTGGATTGAATCATTGACTTCCCTTGGCAAGTTTTCCATTCAGTTTTCCTTTATTGCCACACCTAAAAGGAGTCTGAGTAAGATTTGTGTTTGGGGATCACTTCATTGTAGCCTCTTGCTGCCTTTGTGTTACTTTCAGGTGTCAACAACAGTCATAGAAGCTGATCCATTAGAGATTTTGATTGGTAGGTTCTCTGTCAATGAAATCTCTCCTAACATCATTCTACTTTGTTCTGTGTGTGTTTTCACTCTCTGTGCTAGTAATTAAAGCCAGTGGTCACTTGTCTTCAAGGAGTATGAATAAAGAGGCAAGACTAGAGTTTCTTTTTTTTTCTTTTTTTTTTTTTAAGTCTAGAGTTTCTAATACTTAGCTATAAAGCTTATCATTCTTCCATTCATCAGAACTCTCATCTTGGCCTTGGTCTCCAAATCAGCGGTATTGAACAATAAGACTTTTCTACACAGTCCTTTGCCCTTTTCCATACACATGGGGATAATTCCTACATTTGGTAGAGCCTTTAAAAAAATTAAGAGTAAGATCCCATAGCATAACATTTACCATTTTCAGGTGAACAATTTAGGGGCATTCGGTACATTCACAATGCTGCACAACTACCACCTCTACCTAGTTCCAAAACATGTTCCTCACTCAAACAGGAGACTCCCAGCCCATTAACCACTTGCTCTCCTTTTTCCCTCCGCCTCAGTCTCTGACAACCTCCAATTTGTGTTCTGTCTGGAGTAACCTATTCTGGATATTTCATATAAGTAGAAGTATAGAATATGTGACCTTTTGTGTCTGGCTTTCTTAAGGTAGTGTTGAAGTTTCATCCACCTTGTAGCATATATATCAGTGCTCCTTCCACTGTATGAATACCATAATTTGTTCATCTATTCATCCATTGATGGACAGTTGGGTTTTTTTCCAATCTATTTCATTTGAGCTTTTAAGTAAATTCATAATTTGACTTTAAGTAGTTAAAATGTTACTTCCACTTTTACTAGTGGAAGTAACAGAAATATGCTGCTCTCATTTAAGATTTTTTTTTACATTTTTGGTTTACTACTTTAAAAAAATACTAGTTTTTCTTTGTCTCACAGATAGCAGAAAGAGGACGTTTATGTAGGCAAAGGACAGATCCATGTGATTTTCCAGAATTTTGCAATGGATCATCTACATCTTGTGTACCTGATGTGAAATCTGTTGATTTAGAACCATGCAATAATAAGACTGCCTTTTGCTTTGGAGGAGTATGCCAAGATCCGGATATACAGTGTGAAAAATTATTTGGAAAATGTAATCGTTATGTCTTTTGTTCTGGGGTTCATTTATTTTTCTAAAGTCAATAATCCATCCAATAGCCATTATAAAAGATATGTTTTGTTTAAATCCAAATTTGAAAATAAAATTGTGAATCAATGTGACTTTGAACTATATAAACAGGCAAAACAGACTTAATAAGTACAGGACCAATAAAAGAGGATATTAATCCAATTTCAGGTGATAGGTGCAAAGGAGAGCAGAATATTAGAATTATAGATAAAAGAGCAAATGTCTAGTTTCTTAATTATTTCTGCCTGTGATACAATTTTCCTATTCTCAAGTGGATAGTTTTTAGTGTTTCTCCTTCTCATATATCCAGTAGATGACACTAAATATTTATAGCAGATGACACTGACTGGGCATTGTTATTGTCTAGATGTCCCTATAGTAATTTACCACTTTTATTTTAAAAATTTTTTAAGATGAGTAATTATAACTTTATATTTTCAGTTGCTAAAGTTTCTACTTATCTATGTACACAAGAAGTGAATTTTCAAGCAGATACTTTTGGAAATTGTGGAAACACAGGTTGCAGTTTTGGGTGTGTATTTAGCTAACTCCTTTTCTCAAATGCATGTGTGTGTGTATGCAAAAATAAGTTAATACAAATGAGAGATGGACCTAATATATACAGATGAATTTATTTGTTATATAAGATGATGTATGTTCTGAATAACTTTGATGTTATGATCTGAGTAACATTTTGAATTATCTTCATATTGCCAGGAGTATCCTTTGTGGAAAGTTAGTTTGTCACTGGACACATTCAGAAATAGTACCAAAATCATCAGTTCATGATGTTCAATATACTTACCTTGGAGGCCATATTTGTTTGTCAGCCCATGTAAGAAATGACACAACATCTTCAGCTATGGATCTTACCCAAATGAGCAATGGCACTATGTGTGGATACAATAAGGTAAGTAAAAATTTTACTTGATTCCATACATGATATGTGTGTGTGTCTGAGTGTCTGTGTATATAAGTGTCTGTGCATAAGAAAGAGAAAAAAGAGGATGAGGTCCAAGATGATGATCTAGAAAGACCCGGAACTCACTTCCTCCCCTGGATACACTGCATCTACACTGAGATATAGAACTGTTCCCTCTGGAAAGAGAGAGACTTTAAGATTTTTCATTTATATTTAATATTACAAATTTTGGTTACTGTTTCATGATCTTAAGATTCAAACATCAGAATTTCTATTAACCAAAGGAATGCTTACTTCACTATCATTTTTAATTATAAATTTTGCTATAGATATTTAAACTTGTTTTCTCATACTTGAGAATCTAAACCTCTTTGGTAAGCCAGAATCTAATCTTCAAAAATCTGTGTAAATAAAAAACAAAAAAGAATCAGATAATACATGAAAAAGGAGGTCAGAACAATCTAATAAGAACAACGAAGAAAAGCAAAAGAAGCCAAGAATTTAATCTTTCTATAATTGACAATTTGATGGTAATGAAAGTAAAATGTTTATTTGTCATTGGCCAACTTGCCTAATTCTTCCTCCAAAAGCAAAATATATGTATGTTAAAAATTTGGCCTTCCCATAAGACACAATAATAAAACAGAGTTTAAGCTTTGTTTATATTTTTTCTTAAAAATTTTGAGAAACAAAATAAACTTTTTAAACTGTACCATTAAAAAATTAGTTGACCAAAGGAAAAAAGTACACATATTTTAATAAAAATATTTATATTGAGATATAATATTTTAAGAAATGAAAATCAAGAGGAAAACGGAAGTGACTAGTAAGCTTGTCTAAGAATGAGAAAAGATATTCTGACATAAAAATGACATAATTGCAAAGGAACAAACTATCACTGACTATTATAAATTAATATGTCATCCTTTCAAAGATATTTAAAATGAAAAAATATTTACTATAAATATGACAGAGTAAATACGTAAATGTATTAACTAATTTAATCATTAATATACCTTAAGGTGGTATTTGAGTGTGTGTGTGTGTGTGTTCGTGGTATAACACATAAAAATAATTTGGTCTTTGTCCCTCATTTTTGGCAGAGTTTCTAAATCCCCTTGGAACTTCCTGTGTGTGGAAGAATGTGTTCTGTTATTCATCTGCTTCCAACCAAACTTGAGTTTATGCTAATGATATGACTTAGGGTGGAATCTCTAGATTGCTTTAGGGTGGGACTGGTTATAAGAAAAACCAAATGATTAGAGTTGGAAGACTTAGCCCCACTCACAGACCTCTATGAAAGAAAAGTGGTGTGGCTAGAGGTTGAATTTCATAAAAACTTTTGAACATTGAGATTCAGAGTCTTTCTAAGTTGGTGAACAATCTGCTGCAATGATAAGATGTTTAGAGATGTCATGGGCACTATGACATCCTCCTTGCCCCGTAGTGCCCAGTATACCTTACTCTATGCATTTCTTCCATTCAACTGTTGCTGAGTTGCATCCTTTGTAATAAACTGGTAAACATAAGTAAAGTGTTTTCTTGAGTTCTGTGAGCCAAATGAGCAAACTATCAAACCTGAGGAGGGGGCCATGGGAACCTCCAATTTATAAGCCAGATGGTTAGAAGTATAGGTGGTCTGGGATTTGCATCTGGTATCTGACATGGGGCAGTCTTATGGCACTTTTAAGTTGTAGAATGTGATTTTAACTCCAAATAGTGTCAGAATTGAGTTATATGGAATTATTAGACACTCAGTTGGTATTAAAGAAAGCACCACATAATATATATATATGTATATATATATCACAACATATACATATATCACAATATATGTGTATAGTATGTATATGTGTATATGCACACACATACACACATACCCCCAACATATATCAGTGCAAAAAAGTCTCATGAAATTGAATATATGACTATAGAATATGAAAATGTTCCATCTAACTTGTTATTATATAAATACAAATTAAATGAATATCCAGCAGTTATTTTTGTGTTATTTGGGCATTGAAAATAGCATTTGATGGTGAGAAGCATAATTAGTATCATCTTAAAATAAGTGTAAATTAGCACATGCCTTCTGGAAAGTGATTTAGAAATATGTAAAGAGTGAGATGCCTGGGTGGTTCAGTCAGTTAAGTGTATGACCATGGTCTCTGCTTGGGTCTTGATCCGGGGTCATCAGTTTGAACTGTGCTTGGCATGGAGCCTACTTTAAAAATAATGTGTAAAGAGTTTAATATATTAACATACTTTTAAATCCATTTCTAATGTAATAATGAATTAATTTTTAGCTATTAGGAAATATACACTAGTATAGAGCAATTATGAATTGACTTACAATAAAGAATAAAACCAATACACATTAAACACCAACTGTAGGTTGGTTAAATTATAGTATGCTACATTTCTCTATACAGCAACATTTGCAAATAATTTTTAATGACCCCACCATATATTTCCAACATAGTGTATAAGAAATCAGAGCAAAACCTACGAAACATGCATTTCTTCTGTTTGGATTACACATGGAAATTCTGTGGGTTTTGATTTTGACTAAAGTGTAGATTGTGATTTGGCTAAAGTTGTCTTGCTGGTCCTTCCCAAGCCAAGATTGTAACAGCCCTGTGACTTTATGTCTTTGAAGTTAGATCTTCATAAGTAGGTTAAAAGTAAAGTTTTTAGAAGGAGTGCTAGCATCATGACATTGTGGCATTGATAGCATTTAAAAGCATTTATAACCTAGGAAAACTAAATAAAAGATATGCAAGACAACTTCTACATTGAAACTGCAAAGTATAGTGTAAAGTAGAGATACACTCTAATAGAGAAGATCTACAGAAATGGATAAACCATCCGGGATGCCTGGATGGCTCAGTGGTTGAGCATCTGCTTTTGGCTCAGGGCGTGATCCTAGTCCTGGGATCGAATCCCACATCAGGCTTCCTGCATGGAGCCTACTTCTCCCTCTGGCTATGTCTCTGCCTCCCTTTCTGTGTCTCTCATGAATAAATAAATAAAATCTTTTAAAAAATGGATAGACCATCGTCATTTATTGGAAGACTTAAATTTGTTATGATGTTAATGTTCTCAATCAATAGATGAATATACCCCCAAGAAACAAACTCCCAGCAGGTTTTTTTTTGGTTTTCACTTTTTTGGTAGCAGTGAGGATGTTCTGCTGGTGGTGATTGAAAAACTGACTTAAAGGTTTACCTAAAAATGTAAAGGGCAATATAATTAATGTAATTTTATTTTTTAAAAATAATTTTCTTTATTTGAGAGAGAAAGAGAGAGATCATGAATGGGAGGGAGAGCAGAGGCAGAGGGAGAGGGAGAAGCAGAGGAGCCAGAGGCAGGACTGGATCCCAGAACCTTAAGAACATTACCTGAGCCAACGGCAGACACCTAACTGACTGAGCCACTCAGACACCCTGTAGTCAATATAGTTTTAAAGAAAATGGAAACTGGAAATTCATACTACTAAATATCAAGACTTACTGTAAAGTTAAAATAATTAAACCATTGTAGTATTGGTATAAGAATAAACTAAAAAAAAAGAATAGATAAACTAATCTCTAGGCTAAAATAGAAAATACTATTTCAGAGGAATTGCAGATAAAGATTTTCAATACAGAGCTCAAAGAAAATTTAGTGTCTGGTACACTAAAAGATTTCTTAAACGCTACAAAAAGAGTTGCATGTATAGGAAAATATTGACAAATATATATGTGATGATTAAAAATGACTAGATAGAGATTTGAGGTTCCAGAAGGATGCACTAGACATACTTTTTTACTATGTACAGTTAAAAAACAATTTTATATGTAAGGCAAAAATAAGAAGACTCTGAAAGCTGAAGAGAGAAATGCAAACTAAGTAGAGACTTCAAAACCCAAGGAACAACATAGCAATGTGTTTCCTTTTCTTTTTGCCACATATATCCCAAGCTGGGTGTCAGAGAAGCTAGCAACTCAGAAATGCCAAATAGAACAGACAAAAAGAAGTCATCAAGGAAGGCCAAACTTCTTTAGCCAAAAGAGCAGTATAGCAAATAGTACACTTTTAAATAATAGCTGTTCTACTTCAACTGAAAACAGAAAAAATTGGGGTCATATCTACACTCTCACCAGGGTGTAATGAGCAGAGGCCCAGTGGCATCTGTCCTTCTTTGACCCTTCTAGTAATTAGGAGTTCTTCTCATTTCAGGTGTTAGTGGAATCTTTACTTCCAACCTTACCTGTCAATAATGAGGCAATGTCCCTTGCCTTTCCTCTAGAGCTCTAACAGGAACTGTTACAACAGGCTTTAACAGGTTTTAGAATCTCATAACATAAAACTAAAAATATCTAGGTTTCAATAAAAAATCACTCTTCATACCAAGAACCAGGAAAATCTCAAATTGAAAGAGAAAAAACCCAAACACTAATACCAAGACAACACCAAGATGGTTATCAGTATACTTCAAAGAATGTAAGCAGCCATCATTAGCATTTTTTAAGAGCAATTACAGACATGATTGAAACTACTAATGAAACAATAGAAAGTACATCTGAAACTAATGGAGTATTATATGTTGGTTAATTGAATCTAAATTAAAAAAAAGAAAAGAAACAATATAGAAAGTTCTAATACACAGAGAGAAGATATAAAAAAGAACCAACTGGAAATTTAAAAAATAAAAATATAATAATCAATATATAAAACTCAGTGATAGGCTCAGGAGCAGAATGGAGGGGACAGGGTAAAGAATCAGTAACCTGAGGATACAACCATAGAAAATACCTAATCTGAATAACAGAAAGTAGACTAAAAACACAATGAATAGAGCCTCAGAGACCTGTGAGATTATAACAAAAGACATAATATCCATGACATTGTCATTCTAGAATAGGAGAAAGAATTTAAGGATGGAAAAGTATTTGAGGAAGTGACTCCTGGAAAGAGTTTGCCAGAAAGATTTGCCAAAAAGCATCAACCTAAAAATGTAAGAACCTGAAGAAATATCTTGGAAATATCTTCTCCCATTCTGTAGGTTGTCTTTTAGTTTGGTGGACGTTTCTTTTGCTGCGCAGAAGCTTTAGATCTTGATTAAGTCCCAATAATTCATTTTTGCTTCTGTTTCGCTTGCCTTCATAGATGTATCTTGCAAAAAGTTGCTGTGGCCAAGTTCAGAAAGGGTGTGGCCTGTGTTCTCCTTTAGGACAATGGATTCTTGTCTCACATTTAGATTTTTCATCCATTTTGGGTTTATCTTTGTGTATGGTGTAAGAGAATGGTCTAGTTTCATTCTTCTGCATGCGGCTGTCTAATTTTCCCAGCACCATTTACTGAAAAGACTGGCCTTTTCCAGTGAATAGTCTTTCCTGCTTTGTCGAATATTAGTTGACCGTAGAGTTGAGGGCCCATTTCTGGGTTCTCTGTTCTGTTCCACTGATCTGTGTGTCCGTTTTTGTGCCAGTACCACACTGTCTTGATGATCGCAGTTTTGTAGTACAACCTGAAATCTGGCATTGTGATGCCCACAGCTCTGGTTTTCTTTTTAAAAAATCCCCTGGCTATTTGGGGTCTTTTCTGGTTCCACACAAATCTTAAGATGATTTGTTCCAATGCTCTGAAGAAAGTCCATGGTATTTTGATAGGGATTGCATTGAATGTGTAAATTGCCCTGGGTAGCATTGACATTTTCACAATATTAATTCTGCCAATCCATGAGTATGGAATATTTTTCCATCTCTTTGTGTCTTCCTCAATTTCTTTCAGAAGTGTTCTGTAGTTTTTAGGGTATAGATCCTTTACCTCTTTGGTTAAGTTTATTCCTAGGTATCTTATACTTTTGGATGCAATTGTAAATGGGATTGACTCCTTAATTTCTCTTTCTTCAGTCTCATTGTTAGTGTATAGAAATGCCACTGATTTCTGGGCATTGGTTTTGTATCCTGCCACACTGCCGAATTGCTGTATGAGTTCTAACAATCTTAGGGTGGAGTCTTTTGGGTTTTCTATATATAGTATCATGTCATCTGCAGAGAGGGAGAGTTTGACTTCTTTGCCAATTTGAATGCCTTTTATTTCTTTTTGTTGCCTGATTGCTGGAGTGAGGACTTCTAGTACTATGTTGAATAGCAGTTGTGAGAGTGGACATCCCTGTCGTGTTCCTGATATTAGGGGAAAGGCTCCCAGTGCTTCCCCATTGAGAATGATATTTGCTGTGGGCTTTTCATAGATGGCTTTTAAGATGCTGAGGAATGTTCCCTCTATCCCTACACTCTGAAGAGTTTTGATCAGGAATGGATGCTGTATTTTGTCAAATCTTCCTCTGCATCTTTGAGAGGATCATATGGTTCTTGTTTTTTCTCTTGCTGATATGATCAATCACATTGATTGCTTTACAAGTGTTGAACCAGCCTTGCATCCTGGGGATAAATCCCACTTGGTCAGGGTGAATAATCTTCTTAATGTACTGTTGGATCCTATTGGCTAGTATCTTGTTGAGAATTTTTGCATCTGTGTTCATCAGAGATATTGGCCTATAATTTTCCTTTTTGGTGGGGTCTTTGTCTGGGTTTGGAATTAATGTGATGCTGGCCTCATAGAATGAGTTTGGAAGTATTCCATCCCTTTCTATCTTTCAGAGCAGCTTTAGTAGAATAGGTATTATCTCTTCTTTAAACGTTCAATAGAATTCCCCTGGGAAGCCATCTGGTCCTGGACTTCTGTGTCTTGGGAGGTTTTTGATGACTGCTTCAATTTCCTCCCAGGTTATCAGCCTATTCAGGTTTTCTATTTCTTCATGTTCCAGTATTGATAGTTTGTGGTTTTCCAGAAATGCATCCATTTCTCCTAGATTGTCTAATTTATTGGCATATAGCTGCTCATAATGTTTTTAAAATCGTTTGTATTTCCTTGTTATTGGTTGTGATCTCTCCTTTTTCATTTGTGATTTTATTAATTTGAGTCTTTTCTTTTTTGTTTTTTAATAAGGTTGGCTAATGGTTTATCTATATTATTAATTCTTTCAAAGAACCAACTCCTGGTTTTGTTGATCTGTTTCACAGTTCTTCTGATCTCTATTTCATTGAGTTCTGCTCGAATCTTTATTAACTCTCTTCTTCTGCTGCGTGTACGTTTTATTTGCTGTTCTTTCTCCACTTCCTTTAGGTGCAAGGTTAGCTTTTGTATTTGAGTTTTTTCCAGTTTTTTTGAGAGATGCTTGTATTGCAACATAGTTCCTTCTCAGGACTGCTTTTGCTGTATCCCAAAGATTTTGAATGGTTGTATCTTCATTCTCATTAGTTTCCATGAATCTTTTCAATTCTTCTGTAATTTCCTCGTAGGCCCATTCATCTTTTAGCAGGATGGTCTTTAGCCTCCACGTGTTTGAATTTCTTCCAAATTTCTTCTTGTGATTTAGTTCTAGTTTCAAAGCATTATGGTCTGAAAATATGCAGGGGACAATCCCAATCTTTTGGTATCGGTTGAGACCTGTTTTGTGAACCAGCATGTGGTCTGTTCTGGAGAAAGTTCCATATGCACTTGAGAAGAATGTGTATTCAGTTGCATTTGGATGTAAAGTTCTGTAAAAATATCTGTGAAATCCATCTGGTCTAGTGTATCATTTAAAGCTATTGTTTCTTTGGAGATGTTGTGCTTAGAATATCTGTCATTTACAGAGTGCACTGTGTTGAAGTCTCCCACTATTAGTGTATTATTATCTAAGTATGTCTTAACTTTGGTTATTAATTAATTGATCTACTTGACAGCTCCCACATTAGGGGCATAAATATTTATGATGGTTAGGTCCTCTTGTTGGATAGATCCTTTAAGTATGATATAGTGTCCCTCTTCATTTCTTACTACAGTCGTTGGGATAAATTTTAATTTATCTGATATGAGGATTGCTACCCCAGCCTTCTTTTGAGGACCATTTGAATGGTAAATGGTTCTCCAACCTTTTATTTTCAGGCTGTATGTATCCTTAGGTCTAAAATGAGTCTCTTGTAAACGGCAAATAGATGGGTCTTGCTTTTTTGTTGAGTCTGAAGCCCTGCGTCTTTTGATGGGATCATTAAGCCCATTCATGTTCAGAGTTACTATTGAAAGATATGAATTTAGTGTCATCATAATACTTATTCAGTCCCTGTTTTTGTGGATGGTTTCCTTGGAGTTCCTCTTTCTTTTATAGAGTCCCCCTTAATATTTCTTGCAGAGCTAGTTTGGTGGTCACATATTCCTTCAGTTTCTGCCAATCTTGGGAGCTCTTTATCTCTCCTTCTATTCTGAATGAGAGCCTTGCTGGATAGAGTATTCTTGGCTGCATGTTCTTCTCATTTAGGACCCTGAATACATCCTCCCAGCCCTTTCTGGCCTACCTGGTCTCTGGGAGAGGTCTGCTGTTAATCTAATATCTCTCTGCATATAAGTGAGGGATCTCTTGTCTCTTTTGCTGCTTTAAGGACTTTTCTCTTTATCTTTGGAATTTGCAAGTTTCACTATTAAATGTCGAGTTGTTGAATGGTTTTTATTGATTTTAGGCGGGGGAATCTCTCTATCTCCTGGATCTGAGTGCCTGTTTCCTTCCCCAAGTTAGGAAAGTTCTCAGCTATGATTTCTTCAAATATGCCTTCTGGTCCTCTGTTCATTTCAGCACTCTCGGGAACCCCAATTAAACGTAGATTTTTCCTTCTGAGGCTGTCATTTATTTCCCTTAACCTTTCCTCCTAGTCTTTTGTTTTTCTCTTTTTCCTCAGCTTCCTTTCTTGCCATCAACTTGTCTTCTATGTCAATTACTTTTTCTTCTACGTCATTAACCCTTGTCATTAGGACCTCCATTTTGGATTGCATCTCATTTAATTGCTTTTTAATTTCGGCCTAATTAGATCTAAATTCTGCAGTCATGAAGTCTCTTGAATCCTTTATGCTTTTTTCCAGAGCCACCAATAGCTTTATAGTTTGCTTCTGAATTGGTTTTCTGACATTGAATTGTAATCCAAATTCTGTAACTCTGTGGGAGAGAGTACTGTTTCTGATTCTTTCTTTTGTGGTAAGTTCTTCTTTCTAGTCATTTTGCTCAGTGCAGAGTGCCTAAAAACAAGTTGTACCGGAAAAAGGAAGAAAAAAAGGGAAAAAACAAAGAAACAAAAAACAAAAACAAAAAAACAGGAGGGGTATCCTCTGCTTCTATGTACTGTAAATCCCTCGACTTCCTGTGGAGCTTCCCAGTGCTGCTTGGTCAAGAACTTGCTCTTCTTTCCCTGTCCTTCCAGGTGGTCTTCTCAGGGAGGGGCCTCCTCTGCTGATTCTCAGGTGTGTGCACCTGGGGGAGTTGCACTGCCCTTACCAGGTGCATGGCTCAGTAGGAGCTGTTTATCATATGAGGCCCCGTTCCCTGGTGGCCCCGACCCTCCCAGGCACAGGATGTCAGGAGGAACAGCAACAGTGGCAGCGGCCAGCTCTCCATCCCTAGAGTCACCTCCCGTAGTAACTACCGCAGTCTCCCAGTCCGCACTGGCCTGGATGCTCTGGGGGCGCCCTGCGGTTGGATCATCCTCGCTGTCCTGTGCCCTCACGGCCTCTGCCTGCCCTGGGGGGGGATGCAGGATCCTGGGATGTGTCCCGCATAAGCCTTGGAATGCAAGGCCTGCACTGCAGGAATTGTGCTCCCTGGCCCGCAGCCCCCTCCGTCTGGAGCCGCTGCCTGAGCTTCTCCCCAAGGTCCCGCCCTTTACCCCGCTGGGCCTGCGGTGTGTCGCACGCTCTCCCCCGGGCCGCACTTCCTCTGCTAGTGACCCCAGGAACCTGGGGGCTCCACTGCCCCCCCTGGGATCCTGCCCGAGTTCCCTGCGAGCACCTTTCTGTCTGGGAAGATTTTTAAAGTTCTTGCTTCTCCAGGCCTGGGCTTTCCTGTCCTGGAGGCTGTCGCTGCCTGACCTTAGCCCGGCAACTTGTGGGGCCCCCTCCCCCACTGGTTTCTTTTTTATTTATTAATTTATTTTCCGTCTTCCTACCTTGTTAGAAGTGCAAATTCTTCTCTCGGTAGTGTTCCAGCTCTTCTCTCTTTAAATCTCAGGTCGAATTCATAGGTTTTCAGGATGATTTGAAAGTTATATAGGTAAGTTGGTGGGGACAGGTGACTTGGGGACCCTACTCTTCCACCATCTTGCCACACCCCCTCAAGATGAAGAATGTTAAAAAAAAGTAATGAGAGTGAAACCATATCTTACCTACAGGGAGAATACAATTAAAATAATGATAACAATTGAAATAAAATCATATGAGGATGAGGCATACGAATGCCACAGAAGAATGCCATGCTGGTTTGTCCTACTGCCCTGTATGACCACTCATCTCACCATCAGTGATTCTCTGCCTGGGAAGGTCTGATCACTAGCTTATGCCCATTTGACTAATGTGCCCATGGAGGGAAAAGAAGGAAGTGAAGGAGAAAGAAAAGGGAAGAGAAGGGAAGGAAGGAAGGAAGGAAGGAAGGAAGGAAGGGAGGGAGGGAGGGAAACTGACTCTTCCTACTTGGTTTAGTAGGAACTTTGAGCTGGCATGACTTTTTACTCCCATTTTATTTTTAATTTAAAAAGAAAACTAATTTACAGCCTTATCCATGTGACAGGGACTTTTCACAAACTGTCTTCATTTGGGAACTGGCCATTTCGGCTGTGGTACATCCTGTAGTTTAATTGGATAGGACTCTCCTAGAGGACAGACCACTTGAAAAGCCTAAATTCTATAGTCATCATTAATTCAGTTGCTTTAGGAAACAAAATACCTTTCTAAATTTTCTTCCTTGGGATAAAAAATGTTGTGTTGGCTGCATTTTGTAATTGAGAGAAAGGAGAGGCAAGTGGTGAATATGAGAACTAACTACTTCTGTGGTTCTGTGGACAGACTTCCATGGACAATTCCACCTGTTAGCCTCCCTGCCCAACCTGACTTTTTGGGTCTCCTTCCTCTGCTTTTCCTTATTACTCTGAGGCTGCAGCTCCTCCAGAGCATTGTGAGGCTGATCAACTAGGTTCTCTCTTTTATCATTGCATTTGATGTGGTTGCTTCCACACTGCATTTTATCCACCAGTGACCTTCATTTTATTTCAAAACCCCAGGAAGTTCTTAACTCTCTCATCTTCTAATTGGCTTGTTCTGATTCTCCTTTACTCACATTAATTAGGAAAGGGGGAACAATCGTGACTGCCATGTCTGTGAACTTGAACTGGAATTATTCTATGATTGTTTAGAAAATTAAAGATACACTTTATTTTCATCTGTTATTCTACATTATTCAGTTGATTTCAGAATGGTTGGAAAGGAAAGACTTCTTACCTTACTCTCATTAAATGTGGGTCCTTTGTAAAAATTATTTTGTTAGATAAGAAGAGAAAGAGGGAGAGAGGGGAGACTTTATATCTTACTTATTAACACAAAGAAAAGTATGTCTCTCTTACTAATCACAATGAAATTTTAAATAAAACATATGTATTTAATACTGTAATATACTGAGTGAAAAGTATACTACATAGAGATAAACATTATTCTCACAATACAAGCTTGCTTAATATTAGATGTGATAGAAAGCTTTTTTGATTAAATAAAATCTTTAAAAAAAGACTTAGAACAGGTAAAGAGTTTAAGTGATTTCTAGCTCACACAGGTAGGCCAGGACAAATACATCTCAGCACATTCATTTTACACTTGAAAAGGGGTATGTTTGAGACATTTAATCATCCAAAATGAGATAAGCTAATCATTGAATAAATAAATAAAATTATCTGCCTTTTTCTTACTCATACCTGGGACTATATAAGAAAATATGCTTACATAATCCAGGTATTTCTCTTTAGGAAATACGTATTTACTTATATTGCTTTTTTTTTTCCTTTGAACTATGATGTGTCTGCTTCTGTTTGACATTATTTGTGTCTCTTGTTCAAAGAAGGAAGTCTTGTGTATTAGTTTATATTCAAAACATCATCCCAAGGCTATGTACTTTTATAGCGTCTCTTGTTTGCTGTCATTACAAAAAAGCCACCTATAAATTGGTCTGTTTACTTGAAGGAAACTGTATCAGAAGCATAGGTCTTAACTTTTCATAGCTTATTTTTCCCTTAAGGACAACCAAGTGAAATATGACTAGTGTATTATTGCCACAGTGACAATGTTTAAGGAGAATGAAAATGGTTTTGTCTACAGGTAAGATATTTAGGGTAAATTAAAATTTGGACAGGGGAATAAGCACTTAAAGTCTACAAAAAATGAAATAAATAAAGAATAAGTAAAACAATATCTTGTGTTAGTGAAAATTTACTGTGTGCCAAACATTGCTGTTATCCCTTTATGTCTAACAAATTACTTCATCCTTAAAACCTACATTTTTATAACCTATAGTTTTTAAAAAAATTGGGTATCAATTATATTCCAAATTCAAAGATGGAAAACTGAGGCAAGGAGGGTTTAAATAATTTGTACTGGGTCACACTGCTAATGTGAAAGAGAAGAAAGATTATCATTAAAGTTGGAAATAAATCTAAAAATGACAGGAACATTAATATTTAGCATTGATCTATAAATATGTGGCTCTGAGACTGAAGTAGTTTCTGCACTGATATTGGCTCTGTTAATCACTCATGCATGATCATAAAAGAGTACATTTATTTTTATCAAATATAAGGTGAGGTTAAAACATCTTCACAGGGTCATTCTGAATATATATTATAAAAATGCATAGAAAATGCAAAGACAGATACTAGCTTATTACAAATGGTCAGTACAAGTTGGCTATATTTGTTCTTAGGCCAGTTAGTATCAACTAACTTACAGCTCTGCTGCCTCATGAGAAAATAACTAGTATCTCATTCTCAGAATTTTATATGATAAAGTAATAACATGCCATTTAGACTTCAACTTAATTTTATTAGAAGGAATAGATGTCATGAAATCCAGATTCATATGCTCTGTATGTGTGTGTATATATGAATCTATTTTGTGTGTCTAATTTTTGTACCAAGTATAATTGTGCAACTCTTGACTTTACATTTAAAATTTTTGTTGTTTGTTTTAACATTTTAGTATTGTTTTCGTGGACTCTGCGAAGACATCAATAACTACCCAAATAGACCAAATTGTGAGTCAGAAAAAAATTGCAGTGGACATGGGGTATGTAATATTTCCTCTATTTTCATGTATAATGTTTAAAATCCATGTCAGGGGCACCTGGGTGGCTCAGTGGTGGAGTGTCTACCTTTAGCTCAGTTAGTGATCCCAGGGTCCTAGGATCGAGTCTAGCATCATACTCCCCGCAAGGAGCCTGCTTCTGCCTCTGCCTGTGCCTCTATCTCTCTCTGTGTGTGTCTCATGAGTAAATAAGTAATATATTTTAAAAAATAAAATAAAATCCATGTCAGTAACTTTTTCCAAGGTGGTAATAAAGTTCGGAATCATTCAATGTAGAAATTTCCTTTAGAAATTTAATAAAGTGGATTCCATTCCATATACATATACATATGATTTATGTGTTCAGGTTATTATAGGCCTCATGAGCTAAAAATAACTTTGAACTTTGTACAAAAATGCAGCATGAAAAATACTCCAGTATGAAATTTTAGAAATGGATTCATTGAAGATTACAAATATATATTTATATGTTTATATAAATTTTGCTTGTAATTGAATGTATGTGTACTGATGTTTAAACACACTATTATATTGCACATATTATTTATATTACACATATTACTTAAAATCTAATATTTTTGTGAGAGCAGAATTTCTTATCCATACAGATCTCTTTCATCCTCTAATAACTTCAATTTACTTCCATGTATATTTCTTCCAAACTATATTTGAAAACTCATTTACCAATGGACTTTAAGATAATGTCAAATTTTTACTTTACTAATGTAAGTAATAGTGTAATGGACATTGTTATACATTACCCCTCACACAATTATCTGATTTCTTAAATTGCTAGCAATGAAATACGATGGGTCAAATTTATGCAGTTTAAATTTTCATAGATATTATGTTTTTTAGAAATACTATACTGTTTTTGCTTTCACCCTTATGGATAAAAATGCATTTTCTCAAATTTTGGCAAGACTACATTCTCAGATTTTAAAATCTCTTCTCACATGCTAAATCTATTGTTAATTTACATTTAATTAAGAAATTAAGATACAGTTCTTAAGCATGTATGGTCATATTTGCATTTCTATTTGTCCATCCATTGTGAAAATATCTATCAGGGAATAGAAATTTTGTAAATTTAGTAAATGTTCCCAAGCCTGCATTTGGCTTTAACTTTTTGGCTAATATCTCCTGCTACATTGATGCTTCATATTTTATATAATAATCCAGGAAGAAAGTGACCTGCCTACATGACTTGTATCAAATTTTCTCCCAAATCACTTACATGTCCTATTATTAACAGTTTCCTTTGTTTCTTTCTTTCCTTAGTTTAAATTTAATTTGCATGAATCTATTTCTAGACTCTTTCTTCTGCTTCTGACCCTTTTGATTCATCCACCAGATCACATTTTTTAAAAAGATTTTATTTATTCATTGGAGAGAGAGAGAAAACCATGAGCAGGTGTGAAGAGCAAAGGGGGGAGAAGGAGGAGCAGACACCCTGCTGAGCAGGGAGCCCAATGTGGGGCTGGATACCAGGACTCTGAGATAATGACCTGAGCTGGAGGCAGATGCTCAACAGATTGAGCTATCCAAGTGCCCATCCACCAGGTCACATTTATAGATATAGCCTTCCTACTTCTAGCAAAATACATTTTGGTATCTGTGTCTCATTAAGCAAGCTTTTTCCTTTGTTTTTTTTTTTTTTTCTCCATTTTTTTTGTAAAAATTGGCTCTTAGACATATTTTAAAATCTAGCACAATTCATTATATATATCAACTTCCACTATTTTATAATTTCTAGCTTCATAATTTCTATGCCTTTGTAGAATAAGACATTTTCATTGTATCAGCTTGTAATCTATTGTTATTTTAAAATACAAGAGACAAATAAGAGGAAGTACCTATGACATTGAAAATATATTACAAAGACATTTATTATATTTTAAAAATTATTTTCCATATTAAAATAAAAATTATAGTATATGAAGTTATATTTTAATAACTTACATTGACCAACAGTCACAAATAATGAATTTAATGTTTGCATTTTACCTAAAATGATCTAATTTTTTGTTTGGTTTTGGTTTTAGATTTGCAATGATAAGCTTAATTGTCACTGTGATGTTGGATATTCTCCTCCAATTTGTCTCCCATCACCATCATCACCAGGAGGAAGTTATAATGATGGATTTTGGTATCCAGAAAGTTAGTATCAAGATCAGTGTACTTCAGTAGTGATTTCTGCACTTAGGGAAATAGTCTCCACTGACTGTGTAGCTATTGAGCACATGACTTTGATGGTGCCACTATAGAACTAAAATTTCCATTTTATTTTACTTTATTTAATTTAAATTTAAGTAGCCATTTGTGGCTAGTGGCAATTAAACAGTACAGCTCCAGATCATACTATCTGTCAAAATTTTGCATATGCTTTTAGTTCCAGTCAAGAAGTGAACATGCTAATAGGCCTTCCTTTAATTTAAACCATACTTCCCAAAACATTTCTGTTTATATGGCAGAGTTTTATAGATAAGTATGGTTAAATTACAGAATAGGTAATAGTTTTATTATATACTCTGTATATTCCAAGGGTGTTAACTATTGTGATGTGATAGTTCACGACCAAGTTGCATCTTTGAAGTTGACCATCCTATTGAAAGATATGGATAGTAGATGGTATAAAACATTTTTAAATGTATTTGGTGAACATTCATGAACATTAACTCATGTTCTTCACAGCATTTTCATTTTTTCTAAATATTATGTAAAAATTTCATAACGGTATAATTCCTTATGTCTTTCCATCATTTGCATTTTTAACTATATATTCTATGTGTGTGTGTGTGTATGTGTGCATATAGATATGTTGCAAACTGGACAATACATTATTATATTTGCCTTAAACAGCCAATGGAAAGTTAAAGATTTTTTTATAGGGATCCCTGGGTGGCGCAGCGGTTTGGAGCCTGCCTTTGGCCCAGGGCGCGATCCTGGAGACCCAGGATCAAATCCCACATCGGGCTCCTGGTGCATGGAGCCTGCTTCTCCCTCTGCCTGTGTCTCTGCCTCTCTCTCTCTCTCTCTCTCTCTCTGTGTGTGTGTGTAACTATCATAAATAAATAAAAATTAAAAAAAAGATTTTTTTATATAAATATTCCCATTTACCCACGCATTTACTGTTTTTAAGGGCTTTTCAACTCTTCCAGCACATTTAAATTTCCATGTGGGTCATTTTCTTTCTCACTGAAAAACTTCCTTTTAAAAAAAAATGTACCTTGTGGTGACCAACTGTTTTAAGCTTTTGTCTTTGAAATGTTTTTAAAAAATGTCTCAAATTGTGAGGTGTATTCTAACTGGAAGTAGAACTCTGCACTGAGAATTTTCACTTTCAGCAGTTCAAAGATTCAATTATATCTTTGGTCCCAATGTAGGTCTTTCATCCATTTTGAATTTATTTTTGGGTATGGTGTCAGAAAGTGGTCCATTATCATTCTTCTACACGTTGCTTCTAGTACTCTTGACACAATTTGTTGAAGAGGCTGCCTTTTTTCCATTGGATATTCTTTCTTGCTTTGTCAAACATTAGTTGACTATATAGTTGTGGCCATTTCTGGATTCTCTATTCTTTTCCATTGATGTATGTATCTGTCTGTGTGCCAATACCATATTGTCTTGATGATTACAGCTTTGTAATGCAGCTTAAAGTTTGGAATTGTGATACCTCCAGCTTTGTTTTTTTTCTTTCTTTCTATTTTTTTTCTATTTGAGAAAGAGAGAGAGAGAGAGAGAGAGAGAGAAAGAGAAAGAGACACAGAGAGAGGCAGTGGGAGAAGCAGACTCCTTGCTCAGCAGGGAGCCCAACATGGGGGCTCAATTCCAGGACCCCAGGATCATGACCTGAGCTGAAGGCAAATGCTTAACTGACTGAACCATACAGGTGCCCTTCATGCTTTTTTTTTTCCCCCAAGATTGCTTTGACTATTCAGGGTCTTTTGTGGTTCCATACCAATTTTAGAATTGTTTGTTCTAGCTCTCTGAAAGATACTCTTGTTTTGATAGGGATTGCATTAAATGTGTAGATTGCTTTGGATAGTATAGACATTTTAACAATATTTGTTATTCCAATCCATGAGCATGGAATTCTTTTCCATTTCTTTGTGTCATCTTCAATTTCTTTCATAAGTGTTCTATAGTTTTCAGAGTACAGGCATTTCACTTCTTTGGTTAGATTGATTCCTAGGTATCCTGTGGTTTTTGGTGTGATTGATTGTAAATGGGTCAATTCTTTGATCTCTATCTGATTCTTCATTATTGGTATATGGGAATTCAACAGATTTCTGTATGTTGATTTTTATCCTGCAATTTTGCTGAATTGGTATATCACTTCTAGCAATTTTGGGGTGGAATCTTTCAGATTTTTTACATAGAGTATTATGTCATCTGCAAATAGTAAACGTTTGACTTCCTCCTGGCTGATTTGGATGCCTTCTATTTCTTTTTATTCTCTGATTGCTGAGGCTAAGTCAGTACTATATTAAATAAGAATGGTGAGAGTGGACATCATTGTCCTGTTCCTGACCATAGAAAAAAAAGCTCTCAATTTTTCCCCATTGAGGATAATATTATCTGTGGCTTTTATGATGTCAAGATATGTAGCTGTGTGTCTTTTGTCTCTAGCCTTTATAATGTTGAACTATATTCCATCTATCCCAACTTTGTTGAGAGTTTATCAAGAATAAATGCTGTACTTTTTTGTCAAATGCTTTTACTGCATCTGTTGAGAAGATCATGTGGTTCTTAACCTGTCTTTTATTAATGTGGCATATCATGTTCATTGATTTGTGAATATTGAATCACCCTTGCAGCTCAGGACTAAATCCCACTTGATTGTGGTTAATAATTCATTTAATGCATTGTTGAATTCAATTTGCTAGTACCTTGGTGAGAATTTTTGCATCCGTGTTCATCAGGGATATTGACCTATAATTCTCCTTTTTAGTGGAGTCTTCATCTGGTTTTGGAATCAAGGTAATGCTGGCCTTGTAGAATAAGTTTGAAAATTTCCCTTCCATTTCTATTTTTTTGAACTGTTTGAGAAGAATAAGTATTAACTCTTCTTTAAATGTCTAGTAGAATCTCTCTGGAAGCCATCTGGCTCTGTACTTTTGTTTGTTCATAGATTTTTAATTACTGAATCAAATTTTTTGATGGTTAAAGGTCTGTTCAAATTTTCTGTATTTTTTCCTATTTCAGTTTTAGTAGTTTGTTTCTTTCAGATTGCCCAGTTTGTTGGCATGTAATTTTTCATAATATTCTCTTATAGTTGTTTACATTTCTGTGGTATTGGTTGTGATCTCCTCTCATTCGTGATTTTATTTATTTATTTGGGTCTTTTTGATATGTGTTGTGAGGGTTTTATCAATTTTAGTAATTCTTTCAAAGAACTAACTCTTAGTTTTGTCATCTGTTCTACTTTTTTTGTTTCTATATCATTTATTTTTGCTCCAATCTTGCCAGTCCTTTCTGGCCTCCTAGTTGTCTGTGGATAGGACTGATGCTAGCCTTATGTTTCTACCTCTGTAGATTAAGGACCTCTTGTCCTTAGCTGCTTTTAGGATTTTTTCTGTCTGAAATCTGCAAACTTCACCATTATACTTTGAGGTGTTGACCTATTTTTATGGATTTTGAAAGGTGTTCTCTGTGCCTCCTGGACTTGAATGCCTGTTTCCTTCCCCAGACTAGAGAAAGTTTTCAGCTAGAATTTACTCCAGTGTATACCTTCTGCCCCCCCCTTTTCTTTTCATCTTGGATCCCAGTTATTCTAATATAGTTTTGATTCATGGTATCACTGATCTCTCACATCCTTCCCTCATTTTCCAGTACTTGTTTATCTCTCTTTTCCTCAGTTTCTTTATTTTATCTTCTATGTCACTGATTCTCTCTTCAGCCTCATTTATCTTGGCAGAGCCTCAATTTTTAATTGCATCTCAGTAATACCCTTTTTGATTTTGATCTGATTAGATTTTAGTTCTTTTATTTCCCCAGAGAGCAACTATTTAGTGTGTCCTATGCTTTTTTCAAATCTAGCTATTGTCTTTATAATAGTTATTCTGAATTCTAGCTCTGACATTTTTACTAATATCTATAGTTATTAAGGCTCTGGCGGTTAGTACAGCCTCTTGATCTTTTTTCTGGTGGGAGTTTTTCCATCTTGTCATTTTGTCCAGAGAAATACAGATGAATGAGAGAATAAAGTACAAAAATACAACCATGACCCCAGCAAAATATACACTAAACAAATCAGAAGAGATCAAAAACCACGAAGAAAATAAGGAAAAAAAGAGAGAATATAATCAAATAGGTAGACAGAACAGGGTGATACACTATGTCCAGGGTGTATTTTGGTCTGTTGTTAGAAAAAAACTAGATCCCAAAATTGTAAAGAAAGGAAAACATATAGACCAAAAAAAAAAAAAAATGAACGTAATAAAAGGGAGCCAAAAATGAAGAATATGCATATAAAAAAGTAAATGTAAAAAAGTCTTTAAAAATAGTTAATACTAAAAAAAATAGTTAATACTTATGTTGTTTATGGTAACACTGAGCTGAAAACCCGCTCCTGGGCTCACTGATTGCAGCTGGCTCCCTGGCTCTGATGTTTGGGAACTCTGCATCACTAAGGGACTCCTATTATTTCTGTGACCTTGGGGATCCTGAGACCACACTGTCCCACCAAAGATTCTACCTGGCTTCTCTACCTGACTGCTTTTCAGGCAGGGATGTCCCTTGCCAGAGCAGACTTCTAAAAGTTCCTATTTTGCAATCTGCTGCTATATCACTTTCCCATAGCCAGCTTACAGAGGCTCCCTCTGTCTGGTTTATCTTCTGATACATCACCAGGATTCACTTCTTCATACTCATACATTGTAGAAATGGTTGCTTTTCTATTAGTAGCATTGCAGCAATTATTTTCTTAGATCTCTGGTTGATTTCACAAATGTTCAGAATGATTTGATAGCTATCCAGCTGAATTCCAGAGACCAGATGAAAGTAGGGTCCCTACTTCTCCAATGTCTTCCCCAACCCTAGAGTCCCTCTTTTATACCTACTCTATTTTTTAAATGAATAAATTTGAATATCAGTTTAATGTGTTTTAAGCAGCCGTCCATAAAAGGGTATAGAAAAATATGAAAATATAAAGATTGAATATACATATAAAGATTAAATGTAGATTTATATTAATTATATATTGAGTTGACAAATATATAATACTTTATGGGGCATAGTCAGAATATTGGAAAACATTTTTATTTTTATTACATTTAAAAATTATTTATTTATTTACTGGAAACATTTAAAAATATAAACTTATTTATCCTAGGACTGTATTATATGAATCCCAAATTTTTATATTTCAAATTACTAATAAGCTTTGAATATTATTTTTGAAAAAGTTAAAATGTACTTTCACATTTTCAGAGAAAAGCAACACCTTATTCAGAAAGCGACATGCTGCTCCTAAAAAAAATGGCCTCTTGATCAGTTTCTACATTTTTATACCTGTCCTTATTTTAATTGCCATTGTTGCCCTTAAATGGAATCAAATAAGATTTTGGAACAGAGAGGGATCAGAAAGTGAAGAGTAAGTAAATTTATTATTTTTAAAAGTCATATTAAAATCCAATTGTGGAAAAACTAAAATATATTTTAGAATATTACAAATAGGACTTAAAAGTGTTAAGTTTGGATCTCAGATGAATTGGGTTAGTATTAGACATGTTGAGTCTTGTTATATACCAAATTTTTTCCAATTTCATGTAGTAGTTATCTTTCTTGTTCTTATAGATCTAGAAATAACTGAAGCTACTTAATAAATTCACAGTGCCTTTCAAAGTGAAAGCCATGTTGACTACAATTGCTTTAGTAGGCTCTGTCTACCACCTAAGCAACCTCTATTTTTTTCAGATTGTTCCAAGGGGATTAATAGAGATAAGGAAATTTAATGAATAGAATATGTTGAAGTTGAGAAAAATATAAAAAAATTATAGCAAAGGGAGAATATGGATAAGACAATGCCCATTTTACACTTAATACTGCTCATGTTTCTAAAATTAGACTTAAGGTACTTGAAATGAGCACCACAAAAAGCCTAGTTAACCTCTGTCTCCACACATAGTTACAAAATTTTATTTTCTTGTGATGAGGATTTTTAAGATCTATTGTCTTAGCAAGTTTCAAATATACAATATTTTATTATTAAATATAGTTAACATTATATACCCATGACTTAATTGTTTTGTAACCAGAACTTTGTATCTTTTGAATTCATTCATTCATTTCACTCACAGCACACCCCCACCTCTGGTAACTACCAATCAATTCTCTGTATCTATGAGGTTATTTTCTGTTTTAAAAAAAATTAGATTCCAATATAAGTGAGATCATATGATAGTTGTCTTTCTTTATCTAACATTTCACTTACACAGAACTTTTTTCTTTACCATATCACTATACAAATCACAATTTTGTTTAGTCAGGGGATCTTTAGGGAAAAAAGAATGCAGAAGTAAGGATAAATAAGTAGGTCTCATTGTTCTATGCTAAAAGAAAATGTCTCTGTTGCTTACTTGAGCAAATAAAGATAATATATAAAACTTCCACCAAAAAAAAAACTCTCAAGAAAGTGGACTTATAAGGAACATACCTCAACATAAAAAATACCATATATGAAAAACTCACAGCTAACATCATCCTCAAAGATGAAACTCTGAAAACTTTTCCTCTAAGATTAGGAACAAGACAAAGATGTCTACTCTTGCCACTTTTTTAACATAGTATTAGAAATCCTAGCCATAGCAACTAGACGACAGAAAGAAATAAAAAATATCCAGGTTGGTAAGGAAGAAGTAAAACTGTTACTATTTGTGGATGACAACATACTCTACATAGAAAAACCAAAGACTCCTCTAAAAAACTGTTATATTAAATGAATTCAGCAATGTTGAAATATACAAAATTAACACAGAGAAATCAATTGTGTATCTATACACTAATAATGAAGTAGTGGAAAGAGAAATTAAGATAATTCCATATATAATTGGAACAAAAAGAATAAAATACCTAGAAATAAACTTAACCAAGGAAGTGAAAGACCTTTACTCTGAAAACTATAAGCCATTGATGAACAAAATTGAAGATGACACAAATTAAAAGATATTTCATGCTCATGGATTGGAAAAATGAATATTGTTAAAATATCCATACTACCCAAATCTGCCTACAGATTAAATACAATCTCTCTCAAACTACCAGTGGCATTTCCTTTTTGCAGAGCTAGAACAAACAATTCTAAAGGTTTTAGAGAACCACAAAATAGCCCAAAGAACCAAAGCAATCTTGAAAAAGAAGAACAAAACTAGAGGTATCACAGTCCCAGATTTCAAGATATACTACAAAGCTTTCGAAATCAAAACAGTATGGTTCTGGCCCCCAAATAGATACATCAACCAATGGAACAGAATAGAGAAGGCAGAAATGAACCTAAAACTGTATGGTCAATTAATCTGTGACAATGGAGGCAAGAATATACAATGAGAAAAAAGGCAGTCTCTTCAACTAATAGTGCTGGGGAAACTGGACAGCTACATGCAAAAAAAGAAAGAAGAAGGAATGAAAGAAAGAAAGAAAGAAAGAGAAAGAAAGAAAAAGAAAGGAAGAAGAAAGAAAGAAAAAGAAACTGGACCACTTCCTAACACCATATACAAAAAAAAATAGATTAAAAAAAACTAAATGTGACACCTGAAATCATAAAAATCCTACAAGAAAACATAGGCAGTATTTCACTGACATTGATGACAAACATTTTTCTAGATATGTCTCCTCAAAAGAGACAGAAGCAAAAATAAACTATTAGGACTATGCCAAAATCAGCTTATACTCAGGGAAGTAGGGAAAAGGAAACCTACTGAGTGGAAGAAGACATTTGCAAATTTATACAATTCAAACCAAATAAACCCCATAAATGATCTGATTAAAATATGGGCAAAGGACCTGAAGAGACATTTACTAAAGAAGATATACAGATAGCAAACAGACACATAAAAAGATGCTCAGCATCACTAATCATTGAGGAAATGCAAATTAAAACCACAATGTGATATGACCTACACCTATCATATTGGCTAGAATCAATAAAACAAAAAATAATGTGTTGGGAAGGATGTGCAGGAAATAAAAACAAACCTTGTACACCATTAGTAGGATTGTAAATTGGTATAGCTATTGTGGAAAACATTATGGAGATTTCTCAAAATTAACAAAATACCTGGAGAGTATTATGCTAAATGAAGTCAGACTGAGAAAGACAAATACCATATGATTCCACTTATGAATAGAAAAAATAACGAATAAAACAGAAAGCAGAATCAGATCTATAAATACAGAAAACAAATTGTTGGTTGCCAGAGGGGAGTGGGGTGGATGGCTAGGTAAAATGGGTGAAAGGGAGAAGAAAAGGTTGGATTCTACTAATGGAATGTATAAATCATGGCAATAAAAGGCACAACAGAGAATAGAGTCAATGACATTGTAATAGTGCTATAATAGGATAGATGGTATCTACACTTGTGAATATAGCATAGTGCGTATACTTGTGAAATCACCACGTTGTATACCTGAAACTAATGTAACATTGTGTGCCAAGTATACTCAAAAAAGAAAAAAATAATGTTTTCTAACCCTAATGTAATGCTATTTCTTTTTTACAGATCTGTATCAGAAGACAGCAAAAGTAACAGCCACCAGTCATCAAGTTAAAGGTAAATGGAGGAAACAAATTAGTGAAAGTGACATAATTCATAAAATAGTTTAAAATTTTTAACAATACCTCAGTGTAAAAAAGCTATTATTCCATATTACATCATGACATACTAAAACAAAGACTAAAACTAAACTTAATTTAGTTTTAATTTCAAAACTAAAATTTGATATTTTGTTAATATTACCAGAGATTTATTAACCAACATTTTTATGATAAGAAATGACTTTAAAATATTTATGAGCCATCATGCATCCTGCTCACACATTTAAGTTCTAACATGGTAGATTTACACAGATTGACTCCCAACATTGATATTTCTTCCTCACTAAGGCTCCATGGTTATATTTATCCTCATTTTAGAAATGAAGGGACAGACATAAAAAACTTAAGTTACTATGTGTACAAAATTTTAGTAAATTTGGGAGATATAATTTCATTTAAGACAACCAGACTCCAGACTCTAACTCTTAAGAACTTCACAATTTTGATACACATAGCCTGATATATACCTGGTGATGGAAAATGAAATTTCCATTTTTGACGATCTATTAGATGCAAGGCAAAATGATAATTGCACTGTCCCTCCAGGTTAGAAAGAAAATTCTTTACTATAAAATAGGATAAAGTTGGCATTTGCATATATTCAAAATATATATCTGTAAATTGTATATGTACATATATACATTTGTATACCTATATTTATTCATATTTATAGGTCAGATACATAGAGAAATCATAGTATTTGACAGACCTATCACTGGGAGTAAATGGAAAAATTAAAAATTCAACCATTAGTGAAATCAAGAATTCATCCAATTACTAATTTGCCACTTCTTCATATTTTACTTTGATGGAGAGTTAAGTTAATGAATTTCTTTTGTTGTTGTTGTTAATGGATTTCTATTTCCCATCTGCCACCAAAGAAAACATAACTACTACCCTTCATGTAAAATGTTCTTATTTTTCAGTAGAGGTAAATGGGAGAGTTGATGGTGAGGGAGGAGCTGGATAGAAGTTTTGAATATGATTGAATGAGTATTTCCCAGTTTAGATATTTGAAAGGAGGTACTTGACTTTCTGGGGTCAACTCACATGAGGCTTTTATTTAAATGTAAATGGTACAGTGCAGCAAAGAGACTGCAGGCAAGCAATGGGCACCACAGGTACACCTCATGCACAAGGCCTCAAGTTTCCTTAATAAGACAGGAAACAACAAATGTTGGCAGGGATGTGGAGAAAGGGGAACTCTCTTACACTGTTGGTGGCATGCAAGCTGGTACAGCCACTCTGGAAGACAGTGTGGAAATTCCTTAAGAAGTTAAAAATAGAGCTACCCTACAACCCAGCATTTGCTCCCCAAGATACAGATGTAGTGAAATGATGGGATCTGTACCACAATGTTTATAGCATCAATGTCCACAGTAGCCAAACTGTGGAAGGAGCCAAGATGTCCTTTGACAGATAAATGGATAAAGAAGATGTGATATATATATATATATATATATATATATATATATATATATATATATCACACACAGTGGAATATTGGAATATTACTCAGCCGTCAGAAAGGACAAATACCTACCATTTACATCGACATGGATGGGTATCCATAATACCCTGGAGGGTATTATTCTGAGTGAAATAAGTCAGTCAGAGAAAGATAATTATCATATGGTTTTACTCATACATGGAATATAAGAAATAGTGAAAAGAACTTTAGGGTAAGGGGGAAACTTGAGTGGGGAACAGTTAGAGAGGAAGACAAACCATGAGAGACTCCTAACTTTGGGGAAACAAAGGGTTGCGGGAGGGGAAGTGGGGTAACTGGATGACAGGCACTAAGGATGGCACTTGGTGGGATGAGCACTGGATATTATATGTTGGCAAATTGAACTTAAAATAAAAAAAAAATTTAACAGCCCATGACAAATCTCACTGACATCTTGGCAAAAAGTGAAACCAGGGATCCTGGCTTTCCCAGAGATAAAGGTAGAGCTTTTCCATTCCAGCTGTAAATCAACTCTTTCTGACATAGGAATAGAGCTAGCAGAGCTATGCAGGTATATCCATGCATATACCTGGGCGGGAGCTTTCCAAGCACATGAATGATCCAATGAAACAATAAGCCAGTAATGTTTGATGAATAAAAGTCATGTCAGGTTAGCTGGAGCAGAGTTAGCAAGAGGGCTGTGGTAGTAGTAGGTCAGACAGTAAAACTCTTGTAGGCTGTTGGAGATTTGGGGGCCATCTGTATTTTATTCCCAGTGAAAGAGGGAAATCACTGGAAGATTAAAGTTTGAAGCACATTACTTTCACTTTAAAAGGCTGGTTTGTTAAAACACAAAAGGTTGGTTTGTTGAAAATAGTCTGTATGATGGCAACAGTAGAACTGGAGAAATTAGAGAGTGGAGAAACTACTGTAACAATCCCGGAGGGAAGGGATGGTACCTGCGATCAAGGATAGTAAAGATGATTTTAGGAACAAATTTTGAAGGTGACCAACAAAATGAATTGACAGTTTGAGTATAAAGTGTAAGAAGTATTTAAATGATGTTTATTGATAAAGTAGCAAGATAAACAAGATTAAATGTAAATGCAGTCCTGTTTTCAAATTTGTGCTCTTAATACATTTTAAGATTTATTAAAATTAAAATTGCAAGAGAAAACTTACTCAAGTAATTATGAGCCAAGACAAGTGTCTGGTATGCCATGACAAGGAGTCATTTTCTTATATAGAAGTATTTCTTGTATAGTTAAAGTATTTTTGAAGTTGTAAGGGAGGGATTCAGGATGACATGGTTTGCCTTTTACAAATTTTACTGGGATAAAGTAGGGGAAAAGTCATTCAGAGTCAGTAAGAACCAAAGGTTAGTGAAACAACTTTAATACTATAGAATCCACAGAAATGTGTGAGAAGGGCAGGATTAAGAGGAAAAGAATTGTTTTAGGAGATATAACAGAGGTGTAGACTCAATTGAATGGGTGACTGGATAGGTGTATTTGGGTTAGAATACAAGAGAACTACAGAGACAAACCTGCAGAGATAAATATTTCTGACCCAATGGATGATGACACCTTTTACTAATGACATATTGTACAGCCTGGTCAGCACCAGTTTTTGTTGGGAGTGACCACGTGGAGGGAGTGAAGAATGAGTTTGAGTTTAACATGTGTACGTAGGTTGGACACCTGTTGGAAATGCATAGAGGACTTCTGGAAGTACTCTTCCTCGGGAGATAAAAATAGACAATAGTTATTTATTTCTTCACATATTTTTAATGTTCTTTTCCTCTTTTTTCCTTGCTGATAATTTTCTTTTCTCCACATGAATTGTTGAAACTGTATAACTGAAATGCATGTGAATACCACTTTATAGTATTTCCTTTTACTGGAGCTGTCACAGACAATTCAGGAAAAAGAAAACTGGGTTTGATAATTTCATGGAGCACTGGCATAGACTGTGACATAAGCAGTATTCTATATGCTAATTACTTCCTACACCTGTAGTTGCATAGTAAAATTAGATAGCTTTTATTAACAATTAAAATTTAACATTTCCATTTTTCTCTGTTTTACAACAGTGACTAAGCAACATCAAAAGCCATAGGTTGGAGAAAGACTATTAACCAAGACATTCACCATTAAGTGACCTGATTCTATAATGAAAAAAAATCTGCTATTCTCACCTTTTGTTATGGCTTAAAGCTTTCAATTTCACAAACAAAAAAATAAATCCTGAGAGTGAAATATGTAGGCTTGTGTCTATTGATTCCTCTACTTGCTGTGATCCTTAATGGGGAAAAACAATATTGCCTCTTTTGAACCAAGAAAATTGTTACATCCCAAGCTACACTGCTGCTGCCCACCCTTAGATCCCCAGGGCCATGCTAACTGATCCCTTCTCAGGAAAAGACACCCATAGTCCACATCTCTCCAGTATCCCTGCTCTATACATTCTAGGCTTTTGGATATTGAGAGGAAATATTGCTAGGTAAGGGCAGCCCCAGAACCTTCAGAGAGTCATTAAGATCATTCTATCTTCAGGGAATTGCTTGAACTGAGTTCCTGGTCATATATAAATGTTGCATCTCCAGGTGATACATCCTTGGCCTCAGGTAAATTGAGATCTAGGATATATCTTTTTCTTTTGGGGAACCCAGAATTGTTACTCCTTCTTCACTGAGCTGAGCTTTCGGGGTAAGATTTTCTTGCTTCAGTGCCCTCCTCCTCATCTCCCTCTTACTGAAATGAGTGCACTTCTGCATACCTCAAAGCATAGTACATGGATAAAGAAACCATCAACCTAGGTAGAATCTAATGAGAACCTACAGAGTCTCCATCAATAAACAAAGATTCTTTGCTCCTGGTTCAGGCCTGAGAGTAGCTCACCACAGAGCCCAAGAGATTCCTTTGCCAAAAGTCCATCAACTAATAAATGGATAAACATTGTATGGATAGTAATTTATGCACAATGAATATTATTTTGCCATAAAAAGGAATGAAACACACCTCAACAACATGGGTTAATCTTTGAAACCATTATGCTAAGTGAATACATCCAGTCACAAAATCATATTTATTTGTATGAAATATCCAGAACAGGGACATCTATAGAGATAAAGATTAATGACTGTGTAGGGCTGGGTTGTTTAGGCTGGGTGAGGGGTGGTCAAAGCACACATCTGTGAATATATGAAAAAAAATCCTAAAATCATTCAATTGTACACTTTAGTGGGTGAATTGTATGATATATATTATACATAATATATACATATATAATACATGTATGATATATGTTATATATCATACATGTATACATCATACATGTATATGACACATAGGATAATTCTACCATTACTTTCCCCATCCTCATTTCTAACTTATTTTAGGTCATTGTGATCACTGGCCTGCCTTATTTTAATAAAAATTTCTGAGGATCTCTGGTGTAGTACTAGCAGGCCCACGTTTTAAGCCTGATGAGTTTAATGTTGCAACTGTTGATACAATTCATGCTTGCAATAGGGTGTGCTGGGATAAAAGGAGGTGTAGATGAGAAGTGGGTAGAAGTTGAGTAAGGTTTTGGACTTGTGTGGTTTAAGATTTCTCTTAGGATATTCAAAGACAATTTCATGCTCTTGTCCACCTGGGACACAGTTTCTCTTTGCCTTGTTGCCCTTCCCACCTCTATAGCTTCCCTGCTAGTGCTTAGAGTAACTGTTAACAAAACACTTAGGTTTCCTTTTCCTAAATTAAGTCTGCAGTAGCTTTTAAACAAAATTTCTTGTACAAGGTTTTAACATTTCTATTTTCCTCTATTCCTCCAAAACAGCAAATAAAACATGCCAGAAAACTGTGAAATGGAGAAATGAAATTACCAAGAACTTCAGAAGAGCAAATTATGCTCATTTGCTCCTGTGTCACTATTGAAGGCTTTAATCAATGTAAACTTAGCCAGAACAAATCAGTTGTGTGCAAAGGCATAAGCCTGTGTCTGCTTCTTCTTCTTCTGCATCCTGTGGCAGCTGCTGAGCCACATGGAAGCCCTAAGGGTGATCCAGCATGAGCTGAAAGCAAGTACAGTCCTTACAGGGCTTAGGGCAGTGTGATGAACTCCTGAGTATTGCTTGCCTGCAGCCTTAGAGCTTCCCAATGGCCTTCAGCCCTGGCCATGCTGGCTGTGCTCTAGCCCAGCCTAGTTCCTTCTCTTTGGATTGCTTTCTGAGCTTGGAAGATTGAACGCCCAATAGGGTGAGACTACTAGTGCTTCAACCATTTCTTTTTGTCTCCAACCAGGCTCTTCCCGGAGAGAAATTTCCTGTAGCTCTGGGATCCCTACCTCTCCCATCCTAAATCTGCTCCTTCCTTCCTCTCTGTCTCCCTAATTCCCAGGCCAGGGTTGAGGATGTTAGCCAAGGTATACACTCTCTGCATCAAGGGTCAAGGGTGAGGATTGCTGGAAAGATGGTGAGTGGGATGACTCTAGCCTCACTTCATCCCACAGATACAACTAGATAATTCTAACATCAATGTAACTAACCCAAAAAACAATCCGAATACTGACAGAACAACTTCACAACGAAATGAAAAGAAGAGACCTCATGAAAGATTGTAGGAATGGTGTAGATGTGGTGGGAGAGCTAAATGACCCCAAGAGATGGTCAATGGGAAGGAGGAGCCTACAGGCATGGTGAAGCAAACTACCACACTGGAGATTCCTCATAGGCAAGACAAATCCCCATAAGATTTCACTTTGAAACCAGAGGGGCTGAATTTCATGAGTTCTTACAACAAGCAGAACTTGTCTTACAGGAACAGAGACCTTTGGGAGATTCTTCTAGGACAAAGTAGCTGGCAGGTGCCATTTCTCTCCCTTGCCCCCCAGCATAAACACAGGGCCACAAGCTGAAACCAGTGTAGCACAGACACTAACTAGCTAACTTGCTAACACTGCATGCCTTGCCCCTCTGCAATTTGGCAGATCCACTCCATAAAATATGCTCTTGGCCAGAACCCATTCAAGGTAGTGCCATAAGCCTAGCAGTGGGCAAACAATTCAGACAGGGGCCACCATTACTCCAAAGTGACCTCTTCCTCAGGGTGAAGAAAAAATAACCATATACAAACAAGTCAGACTGCATCCTCAGCAGTGGGCCTGGGCAGAAAACTGGTCTGACTGCAGGCCCCACCCACCAATTAAAGATTTTGAGGAGACAACGCAGGGAAAGTACTTTGAAATTTGGTGTTATCACATCTATGGCAAATGCTGTTCTAACTCAACTCAAGCCCAAGGCAGCCCCACATTGGCCCACTAACACCACAGAGACCAAACACTGCCCACAACAGGTTAAAGAGAACCACTCCAGAGAAGTAGACTTAAGGGAAATGCAGCCTAGCCATAATAGCAGAGTGCATGCAGTACACATAGGAGACACCTCTTAAACAGCTGGTTCTAGTGAATAAGGGACATTGTACTACAGGGCACTTCATAAGACCACTGAATTTGAGAGCAGGGGATGTAATCAACTTTCCCAATACAGAGAAACAGACACAGAGAGTTAGAAAAACGAGACAGAGGAATATGCCCCCCCCCAAATAGGACAAATCATAGCAAGATCCCTAAGCAAAATGGAAATATGTAATATGTCTGATAGAGAATTTAAAGTGATGATCATAAAGATACTAAATGGACTTGAGAAAAGAGTGGAAGACAACAGTGAGACCCTTAAAAAAGAGATAGAAAAGAGCCAATCACAGATGAAGAACATAATAAATATAATTACAAATATACTAAGTGGAATATATAGTAGACTAGATGAAGCAGAAACTGAATCAGCAAACTGGAGGACAGAGTAATGGAAAGTAATCAAGCTGAAAAGGTGAGAGAGAGAGAAAAAAAATTATGCAAAAAGACTTGGGAAACTCAGCAACCCCATCAAGCATAATAACATCCACATTATAGGGATCCCAGAAGGAAAAGAAAGAGAAAAGGGGACAGAAAATATATTTGAAGAAATAATAACTGAAAACTTTCCAAATCTGGGGAAGGAAACAGAAATCCAGATCCCAAAGTCACAGAGATAACTGAACAAAATCAACCCAAAAAGATCCACACCAAAACATACAGTAATGTAAAAAGTAGTGATGTGTGCCTGGGTGGCTCAGTCAATTAAGCATCCAACTCTTGGCTGCAGCTCAGGTCATGATCTGAGTCCTGGAATCAAGCCTGATGTTAGGCTCCATGCTCAGCAGGAGATTCTCTCTCTCTCTCTCTTTTTAAAATTGATTTATTTGAGAGACAGCATGAATGGGGGGTGGGGTGGGGATAGAGGGATAAGCAGACTACCTGCTGAGCAGGTAGCCTGACCCAGGGCTCAATCCAAGGACCCTGAGATCATAACCTGAGCCAAAGTCAGTTGCTTGACTGGCTGTACCATCCAGGCACCCTGGATTCTCTTGATTCTCTCTCTTTTTCCCTCTCCTTCTGCCTTTCCCCCCACTCATGCACACACATGCTCTCTCTAAAATAAATAAATAAAAATAAATTAAAAAGTAGTGATAAAGATAATTTTAAAAGCAGGAAGAGAAAAGAAGATAGTTACATACAAGGGAAATACCATAAAGCTATTATTTTTTCAGCAGAAACTTTGCAGGCTAGAAGAAAGTGGCACGATATATGGAATGTGTTGAAACGAAAAAAACCTGCAGCCAAGAATACTCTTTCCAGCAAGGTTGTTATTCAAAATAGATGGAGAGATAAAGAGTTTCTCAGACAAAAAAAATACTGAAGGAATTCATGACTACTAAACCACTCCTTCAAGAAATGTTAGAGGACTTTGAGTGGGAAGGAAGACCATAAGTAGGAGTAAAATAGCGCAAAAGCAGTGAAAATATGTATATCTGTTAAAATCAGTCAAGGGATGCACAAGATAAAAGGATATAAGGTATGACAACGTATACCTAAAATGTATGTGTGTGTGTGTGTGTGTGTGTGTGTGTATGTGCGTAAAGCAGGAAAGAATGGGTTCAAACTTAAGTGACCATCAACTTAATATAGACTATTATATGTAGAAGATGCTATAGACAAACCTAATGGTAATCACAAATCAAAAACCAGTAATGAGTGTAATTCCATTACAATTCCATTACCTTTGGCTGAAAAATTATTTGCATAAAAGTTTATTTTCTTCAATTTTTTTCAGATTTACTTCTGTTTGTACGTTACCATTGCATGATCACTTTAAACTTCACTTGTTTACATCAAAATGTCTGTCAAAAAGTATAGCTATATAGGACATGAAAGAGTTTTACATGAAGTGTTCAGAACCTGTCTTCATTTTTTATATTTTATATTTTATATATGGAATTACTGAAGCCATTATATTCTGTGATAGAGTATGCTTACATACTCATTTTATTTCTTAGAGCTGACCTCCTTTATCTCTCTTCTTTACCTCCTTTAATACCTCATTATGCCATGTTGGTTTTTTTAGACATATAAAGGATTCTTTTCTCATGGGCTTTCAATTTTTCATGTTTTCATGTTTCCTATATATTCCACTAAAACATGGCTTGGAAATGGGGATATAACAGGAATAATGCAGACAGTGTCTAACCTTTGAAGGTTTACCTAAGCATATTTGTGGAAGGCCATAGTGCCTTAATTGCTGTAACATTGAGAAGAAAGTCCTTAACTGAGGAGAGAGTTAGAGTGGATTTATTTCCTCCTGTCAATGCCTTCCTGCCAAAGACAATTGTGAACACAACTGTAGTAAAACAAGTTAAGTTTATTAGTCATTGCAATGAGAGAGAACACAGACCTTGGGGACCCCTGGAGCATCTCAGCAAGAAGATGTTAAAAATGCTTTATAAGGTCATAGAGATTTGGGGAAGGTTTAATACCAGGATAATCTACTTCAGCTGATGGTTGATTTTAAGTTGTACATCTCTCTTTATGTATATTGTTAGAGAAGTTAAACAAGAAAGACATTAAACTGGAGGGGCTCTAATGCCTTTGGTAGTCCATATAAGCAAACCAAAACCCAAGGCAGAATCAATGCTTTGGTATCTTATAAAATGAAACTCAAGAAATAAGTAATTATAAACATCTAAATAACTAGATTAGCCCAAAAAGGGCAACCATTTAAACTGTAGCCAATTGGGATGCCTAGGTCACCCAGTGGTTGAGCACCTGCCTTTGGCTCAGGTAAGGATTCCAGGACTCCAGGATTGGGCTCCCAGTGGGGAACCTACTTTTCCTTCTGCCTATGTCTCTACCTCTCTCCCTGTGTGTCTCATGAATAAGAAAATTTAAAAATCTTAAATAAATAAATAAATAAATAAATAAATAAATAAACTATAGCCAATTAAATACTTTGCTTTTCCATCTTCTGTATAAAAACCTCTGATCTAGCTCCCCACTGTGTTCTCTGCCTCTCTCTCTCTCTATCTCATGAATAAATAAAACTTTAAAAAAAGGTCAAATTTTCTTAATTACAACGAAGTCCAATTTATCTTTTTTTTTTCTTTTCTGGTTAGTTACTTTTGCACTTACCTCAAAAAATTTTTGTACATATGTTCATGAAAAGTTGCCTTATATTTTCTTTTTTCCCTATATTTTCTTCTGGAAGTTTTATAGTCTTATTGATTATGTTTGACTCAATGATTCATTTCAAATTAGTATTTGTATATGGCATGATGAAGGGTTTAGGGTTCCTGTCCTCATAGGAACATGTAGTTTTTCTAGAACCACTTATTGACATGGCAGTGCTTTTCTCATGAAACTATTTGTTACCTTTACCTACAAAGAATCGAATATGTGTTTGTGAGTATATTTATACATGTAAATATATATATGTTCATGAATATACATATTATATATATTATATATACATATGTGTTTATATATAAACGTGTACTTCTATGCATATATAGTTATAGGAAAAGAGAGAGAGATGAAAAAGATAATCTTTCTGCAATCTATATTCTGTTCCACTAATCTGTGTCTCTTTGAAGCCATTAACACACTCATTTAATTACTGGAGCTTTATAGTACAGTAATACTGTAGACATACTTCAGATTTGGTTCCAGACCATGCAATATAGCAATATTGCAATAAAGTAAGAATTTTGGGGGGTTTTCAGTGCATATTAAAGGTTATGTTTACCCTGTACTGTAGTCTACTAAGTGTGCAACAGCATTATGTCCAAAAAGCAATGTACATATCTGTATATGTACAGATGTACATAATGCACACCATAACAAATAAAGAGAAAGTTTGAAACATTGTGAGAATTACCAAAATGTGACACAGAGACATGAAGTGAACAAATGCTGTTGGAAAAATCACACCTATGAAATTGTTCAGTGAGGGTTGCCACACTTTGAATTTGCAAAAATGCAGTTTCTGCAAAGTGCAAAAACAAAGTTCAATAAAATAAAGTATGCCTGTATGACTTTTTATTTAAAAATTGTTTGGGCTTTTTAGATCCTTTTCATTTCCATAAACCTTTTATAATTAGCTTGATAAATTCTAACACATGCACACACATGCTCATATAAACTCACTCGATGGGACTTTTATTGAGAATGGCTCTGGATTTCTAGATCAATTTTGTGAGGTTGTGTCAAGGAAACCTAACTAAATTGGTGTGAAGAAGTCAGGGAGGCAGGACTCTCGTGCATGTACCATTCATCACAGCTTGCATAATCCAGCAGAAAGAAGGAAGATTTCCTCTGTCTGGCAAAAGCAGGCTGCCCTTACTTACCTTCAGTCAATGAGATGCCACTGCAACGTTAATGGAGTCAGCTTTCCACTTTCATGAGTAATTTTTTTCCTTTTGGTTTAGAAAGTATCTTCTTGGATTTGAGATCCTTCTTTTTGTTTAAGCTTCCCAGTGTTTTTCAGGATCTGTTTTCCTGAGGGTATTGTCCTTTTGGTAATTAGTTAATTGCTTTCTGAAGTCTTGATTATGAAGCATTAGATCGCCATCTTCTAAATTCTCTCAAGAGTGTCTGTCTTCTGAGATCCCAACCAGTTTTATATTAAAAAGCTATGGTCTGGAGTCAGAAGACGGCAGTGGAGTAGGAGGACCCTAGGTTTGTCTCTTTCCAGGAACACAGCTACATAACTATCAAATCATCCTAAATACCCCAGAAATTGACCTGAAGACTGACAGAACAAATTCCATACCTAAAGGGAGAGAAGAAGACACATTGAAGAAGGTAGGAAATGTGGAGACATGGTATAGGGGAGAAACAGATCATGGGTGCTATGAAGACAGGGAGCTGTGTTTGCAGAGAAGGGAGAGAGAGAGAGAGAGAGAGAGAGAGAGAGAGAGAGAGAGAGAGAGAGGAGCACAGAGGTATCACACAAGGAGAATAGTTCCCCAAAGCCATTGTCTTGGGATATAAGAAAGGCTGAGTTTTTTGAGTTCTTTCAACCAGCAGGGATTATAACTTGGAGTCTTAAAGGTCAGTGAGCATGGCTGGGGTAGAGCACTTCCCTGCTCCTTGAGAGAAGGCATGCAAACAATCTGGGGCCAGGTAGCATGGAAACAGAGATTTAAAGAATGCCTGGGGCACACAATGGACAGACTATTTACTCTTCATTATGTGCTTCCCTGCGAGATGGAATTTACAGAGATGGCTCTCTGGGGACAAAGGAGCTGGCTGACAACATATCTCATATTTCACAAGCAGACCAGAGCATACCTAGTTAAAACTCATCACATTTATGCCAGGACCATATACAGCCCACAGCAGGCAAAGAAAGCCTCTTTAAATGATTTGTCTGAAGGATAGAACAGCCAAAACTCAACAGCAGAGTTAAGGCACCACATACCCGAGATGCTCCCTGAAGTGCCAAGTTGTGGGCATCACATGAGCTTTTTTACATAAGGTCATTACTTTTGGGTGCAGGAGATACAACTGACTTTTGTAACATAGAGAAGAAGGCAGAGACTTAGAAAAAATGCAAAGATGAAGGAATTTATCCCAAATGAAAAAGTAATAGAAGGCCATGGCCAAAGATTAAGCAAAACAGATGTAAGTAGCATAAATGATAGAGAATTTAAAGCAACAATCATAAGGATACTCACTAGGCTTGAGAAAAGAATAGAAGACACTAATAATACCTTTACCACAAAGATAAAGGAATAAAAAAGAATAAATCAGAGATGAAAAGTGAAATAAATGAGATTGGAAGCAGCCTAGACACAACAAACAGCCGGTTGAAAGAAGCACATGAACAATCTGGAAGACAAAGTAATGGAAAATAATGAAGCCGAACAAAAGAGAGGAGAATAATGTAATATGAGGATAGACTTAAGGAATACAGTGACTCCATCAAACAGGATAATATTTGAATTATAGGAACCTCAGATGGAGAGAAAATAGAGTAGAAAATTAATTTGAAGAAATAATAGCAGAAAACTTCCTTAATCTGGAAAAAAGAAACAGACATCCAGATCCAGGAAGCACAGAGAACTCCCATCAAAATTAATAAAAGCAGGCCAACATCAAGACATATTAAATTAATAAATTATAGTTAATTTTTAAAAGCAGTAAGACAAAAGGAGTCTTTAACTTACTACGGAAAACTTATAAGGCTAGCTCATTTTTTCTCTATAGAAATTTGGCAAGCTACAGGAGAGTGGCATGATAAATTCAAAGTGCTACATGGGAAAACATGTAAAAATCACTCTATCCAGCAAAGCTATCATTAAGAATAGAAGGCAAAATAATGAGTTTCCCAGACAAATAAAAACTAAAGGTGTTTGTGACCACCCAACCAACCCTGCAAGAAATATTAAAAGGGACTCTTTGAGTGGAAAGGAGAAAACAAAAGTACTACAATGCAATAATCCACAATAGCCAAATCATGGAAGCAGCCCAAGTATCCATTGACTGATAAATGGATAAAGAAGGGGTCCTACATATACACAATGGAATATTACTCAGTCATAAAATATAATGAAATCTTGCCATTTACAATGATATGGATGGAGGTAGAACGTATTATGCTAAGAGAAATAGTCAGGGAAAGACAAATACTGTATGATTTCACTCATATGTGGAATTTAAGAAACAAAGGAACAAAGGGGAAAACAAAAAGAGAAAGACTAACCAATAAACAGACTCTAAACTATAGAGAAGAAACTGATGGTCACTAGAGGGGAAGTGACAATGACTTTATATTTTTTGAATTTTTATTTAAATTCTGGTTAGTTAACATACAGTGTAATATTAGTTTTAGGTATAAAATATAGTTATTAAACACTTCCATACAACACCCAGTGCTCATTACAATTTTCTAAGAAGGTAAACAAGTAAAAAGAAAAGACAATGGGTGCCTGGGTGGCCCAGTCAGTTAGGTATCTGACTCTTGATTTCGTCTCTGGTCATGAGATGGAGACCTGCCAGCTTTGTGCTCTGTGGGAAGTCTGAGATTCTCTCTCCCTCTTTGCCCTTCCCCCAACGCTCTCTTTCTCTCTAAATTCAATCATCAATCAATCAATCAATCTTTAAAAAAGAAAGAAAATAGCAAAATAACCTGGAAAAAAATATAAAAACTAGCAAGATGAGAGAAGTAAAGATATCTGTATGAACAGTAAATGAAACAGACATATTGCTTTAATTAAAGCTAAATATTGCCAATCTGGATTTTAAAAAATCTATATACTATTGAAAATACACATACACACCTTAAAAATAAGGATACAATTTAAAAATATTTTGAAATTTGAAATTACTTATTTACAAAGTAAAATAAGACATAAATACTGAAAACCAACATATGAACGCATTTTTTAAGATGCCATTTTACCGCCCCTCTCCCCCAATAATTTATTTCATAAAAGCCTCAAGTGTTTGACTTGTAGTTTTTTTGTAGTTTCTCCTGGTCTGGATGTTCCTATTTGTATATTCATGGTACTGTTTACCCTTCTCTGTAAAGAAGTAAAAAAAATTTTAAAAAAATACTCCATGCATAATCTAACCATAAAACAAAATCTGGGTATGTAAGTGTGAGACAAAATAGAAGATGACGACAAGTATTACAATAGATAAAGAGTGAAATTCATAATGATAAAGGCTATTCATCAAGAAGACAAAACATCTCTAAATGGGGATATACAAAATAACATGTCTTAAAAATATAAGAATAAAAAAATTGATAGAACACAAAGGAGTAGTAGATATATCTACTCTCTTAGTTGAGTATATTAAAAGAACAAGCAGGCAAAAGAATTAACACAGATGTCAAAATATTTGAAACTCTGTTATCTAATGACCTATTTGACATTTATAGAATAACATAGCTCACAAGTGAATAATCCACATTCTTTTGAAGTCTATGTGGAGCATTAATGAACAAATGAAGCATTAATGAACAAATGAAGCATTAAATGAACAAAATGAATCTTATCTCAGTGAATTACAATGGCTTAAAATGATTCAGAGTATGATCCATGACCACAACAAGATTAAATTAGATACTAATAAGAAAAATGTGAGTGGAACATCCTCATACTTATGGAATTTAAGTGGCACATGGGGCAAAGAGGAAACCATGATGAAAATTAGAAAACATTTTGAAATGAACAGTAATAAAGTATATCAACATTCACTGAATATAATACATATAAATTTGGTGATAAATTTAAAGTGATGAATAGATGAACATTTATAGTTTTAAATGTACATATTAGAAAGGAGAATTCTTTAAAATGAATAAGATAAACTTCTATTCTTAGAAGTTAGAAAAAGAACAAATTACATCCTGATAGAAAAAAAGGAGCATAAGATCAAAAAGAAATAAAATAGAAAACATGTAATAGAAAAAAAAATAAATCCTAAAATTAGTTATTTTAAACGTTAATAAAAATAATAAACTCAAAGAATGATTGAAGAATGTAGAGAAAAATCACAAATTATAAATATTTAAAATGAAAAAAAGGGATTTGTACAGATTCTACAGAGTTCAAAGGGTAATAAAGGAGGGAAGGATATTATAAACAACTTTGGCCAATATATCTAACAACTCAGAAGAATTGGATAAAACCCATCAGAAACAGTACTTTTCTAACACAAAGAGAAAAGAATATCTGAATCCATTTCTTTTTAAAAATTGGTTTCATAAATTAAAAAGAAAGTCTTTCCCAAATAAAATTCTAGGTCCAAATCACTCCATTTCTAAATTCTAAGAAACATGAGAAGAAGAAATATTCATAACATTACACTAACTTTTTCAAAGGATAGAGGAAGGAATAACATTTTTCACTTTCTTTTGAGGGCAGCATATCTCTGGTACAAAAACTGACAACTGACATTGAATAATCAATGAAAGAAAATTACAGACAAATATTTGTTATGACCATGGATGCAAAAATCCTAAACAAAATGCTGGCAAATCAACCCAGCAAAATATAAAAAGATAGTACATCAAATAGGATGTATTCCAGCATACAATTTGTTTAAACTCTAGAAAGCCATTAATTTTAATTCACCAAATTAACAGAAAATGGAGAAAGCTATATAGTCACCTCAATTTATATAGCAAAAGCTTGTTTTAATTGAAAGAGAGTGAGAGAGCATCAGTAAGGATGAAGGTGTGGAGTGGAGAGGAAGAGTAGAAGGAAAGGGAGAGTGAGAAACCTAAGTAGGCTCTACCCTGAGATCATGACCAGAGCCAAAATTGAGTCGGACACTCAACCCACACTCAACCCAGGTTTCCCTATAATAAAAGCTTTTGATAAAATTCACATTCACAATAAGATACATATCATGAAAATCCCAGCAAACCGTAAGGGGTTGGGAGTAAATTTCTGAACACCAATGTGTATATACAAAAATCCATTGAATGTAAGCCCCAGTATAGAAGATATTTGCAAACCATAATATCCAACAAAAGAATCATATCTAGAATGCATTATTAGGTTCAACATATAATACAAAAGAGACAACACTAGTCAATTGAAAAATGGACCAAAGTGTCAAACAAGCCTTAGCAAATAAGTTATATAAATGACTTATATAAGCATTTACCAAATAAGTTATATAAATAAACATATACAATTGTGGTAAAGTTTGTTAATAACTGAAACTGCAAATTAATGCAGGGCATCTATAAGTCCACCAAAATGACTACAATGAAATAAAAAACAAAAAAGTGTAGGCACTGATATGAATTGGAATTCTCAAATATTTCTGGTGAAGAAATAAATTAGTACAACAATCTTGGAAAACTCAGAAATATTTATAAAACATACATGGTGATTTAGCAACTTCACTCTAGAAATGTAACGGAAGGAAATCACTACATATGTTCATCAAAGAAATAAAATAGCTAAATATAGTTTTTAATAGCCACCGCTATAAATAAACCAAATGTCAATCAACAGTAAAATGAAAATATAGATGGTCTTATATTCATTCAGTGAGTGATAAACACCTATAAGGAAAAAGCAAAGCTATTGCTCTTCAGAGTATGGCTGGCTGGCCGGCTCTCATAATCATTATATTAAGAGAACTCACATATAAAAGAGTACATGGTGATTGGTTCCAATTATTTAAAGTTCAAAAACAGACAAAACTATGATGGTGACAGTAACGATTATCATGGGGCACTCTAGGGTTTTGTGGTTCTATGTTTTATTTCTTGATCTGAATCTAGGTGTTAATTACACTGGTTTGTTTACTTGAATATTATTTGAAGATATATATATTCATCCCAATTCTTCTGAGTTGTTAGATATATTGGCCAAAGCTGTTCATAGTATCCTTCCCTCCTTTATCGTTCTTTTGAACTCTGTAGAACAAATTCCTTTTTTTCATTTTCAAGATTAATAATTTGTGATTTTTCTCTACATTATTCATTCTTTGAGTTTATTTTTATTAACTTTTAAAATAACTAAATTTGGGATTTCGTTTTTTTTTTTCTATTACATGTTTTCTATTTTATTGATTTTTCCTCTTATGTTCCTTTTTTCTATACTGGATGTAATTTGTTCTTTTTATAACTTCTAAGAATATAAGTTTATCTTATATATTGATTGAACATACATACATATCTTGTATTAAAAGTTCAGTAAGAAGTATATATGAATCTTCCTGTTCATTAATTGTTCTTCAGCTCTTCCTTTTGAAAGTGATTCTGTTCCTTTTTATCCTCATAGCGGGGTCACACTGTTCGAAATCTACACAGACGCAGGTGGCAAGATAGTCCACGTTCAACAATGCACAATACCAATGCTCTTGACTCACCTCTGCTCTCAAAGTTGGGTGTCTCTTGCAGGGTGCGTGGCCAGGAGGGATATTCCTCGCGCTCCCAACTGCCCTCTAGGCAAGTCAACCGCCAATATTCGGGCTGGCATCAAGGACATGAAGCTATGTTGTGCTTTCTGCTTCTTCTCATCGGGCTCATCGGGCTCCAGACAGACAATAGTAAGTACAAAAACCTTGCCTCTGACCTTTCGGGAATATCAGTTCCTCTCTCCATTTTCTTCTAAGAGGCTGGATACCCTGGAAAAGTGCCTTCTTGCAGGGGCTCCGACTCTGCAAGCCAGAGCCCACCACCACATCACCTTCCCCGACCAAAATCCACATTGGACATGAGGGGGCTTTCCCACTCATCTTGGTACCATATGAAAAATGAGAGATGCCATGGTTCGAGTGAATGCCTCAAGGTTAGAGTTTCATATACTGCTCTGCATTTTTCGACCTGTGGACTCTGTAGTTGCAAAGTCCCAAGGACCTGACTTTACTTGTACTGAATTTCTCTTGTAATTCTAGAAAGAAGTGGGAATAGAGTGTATTTGAAAAGATAGCTCAAAAAAAGGTGACATATGAAATACTGTGGATTTAGATGAGGAAATAATGGAGGAAGCTATGAGGTGATGGTATTACTTTAATAAAACATTTGTATCTTGCAGATTCTGAAAGACTTCGTGTGCAAATTACCATACCAGAGAAAATACGGTCAACAATCAGTGGAGGAGCTGAATCTCATGTAATTAAGCACTAACATTTTTCACATTCTAAAATCATGTGGATTTTTTTGTAAGAAGAAAACTTGGCGTTTTCATCCATGCAATTTGGTGAATTTTATATTTATATCCAGTTTTCCTTAAGTGGAAAAGCCCTTTTGAAAATGAATCAAGATAATGCTTCATAGAAATATAGTGCAGTGATATTTATTATTAAAGCCCCAAGTCCCATTTTTAAAATGTTTCCCACTTGAGTTTTTTTGAATAATCATTGACCCAATTCATCTAGAGATTCTCTTTTTACTTACTAGGCTATATTTGGAGGGTTTTTTTGGTCCTTGTTAAGCTTATGGCTTCCTTATACTATCTAATGATCATTTAATTTAATGAAGTTTTATATGAGTAATTTTTGCATCTTGGTTGCAAATATGTTAATCATTAAGACTTTTTTCATGCCATCTTAATTCATCTTGGTTCAGGGTGTTAGGTTTCCTTTTCTTTGGATTAGAAAATATCATTTATTTCTTATTTATTTCTTATTTATTTATTTATTTATTTATTTCTGATTTCTAGAGTCATTTCCAAGATATGAAATGTGTTTTTTCAAACACCACACCTTAATTTTATTTTTGGTTGGGTAGGAAATGTTCCAGGATTTGAATGCAAATATTTCCTTAGCAACTACTCACTTGTCACCCTCTTTCAGATATTTATAAGCTTAAAATTATCAATATATCATTTTAAAAGGAATGCATATTTATGAAAACTTAAAATTTAATCATTTAAATAGAAAAAAGGTGAAGCATTAAGGTATTTTGAAAGAGTTTTATTTTTGAATGCATAAATAATATGAAATTGCTTGCTCATATTAGAAAATACATACAGAATGACTTAGAAGGAGATATCTCCAGCCAGGCATCACTACCTTCTATGATAGTAATTCTCATAAGAGAAGTTCAAAAAAAAAAATTACCAGTCCTCAACTGTCAAATTCACCAGGGAAAAAGTTTACTATTTTGTTAATATCTCTATCCCCCCATTCTAGAATACTGCTGGATACATATACAGTATTTTTTGAAACAGTGAGGCTATATTGTACTTATTGGTTTAACAAAGCTATAAATATAACATAGTGTATAGGGCAGCCTGGGTGGCTCAGCGGTTTAAGCGCCTGTCTTCAGCCCAGGGCGTGATCCTGGAGACCCAGGATCGAGTCCCACATCCGGCTCCCTGCATGGAGCCTGCTTCTCCCTCTGCCTGTGCCTCTGTCTCTCTCTCTGTGTTTATCATGAATAAATAAATAAAATCTTTAAAAAGAAACATAGTGTTTAATTGTTATAATTCATAGATAAATGATATAGATTTTAAGAAAAGAAAATTAAACTAGCAGTTAAAAAAAAAAAAACCAACAACTGAATGGCACATCTAGCTGTGAAAAAGTATAATGAAAGTGGGAAAAAAAATCAAGAATTAACAGTGGACCAGAGTTAGCTAAAGACACCAGATAGATGTAACATACAAATGACTAAGGAAGAGGAATATAGAATTAGAGAATTAGGTATATAATAACTAAATTCCTGAAAGAGGGAAAAAACCTGGAGAAGAGGCTATATTAAACATATAATAACTGAGAAATGGTAGAAAAAAAGAGAATCCTCAGATGCAAGTATGACAACATGGAAGAAATAAAAATCAGTATTGACAACACCTTGACATAGTGAAATCAGAATACCAGATATTCTACATGGTATTATAAACTAAGAGTAAAATAAGAACAAACTATAAGACTCAAATATTAAAATTAAGTAGAAATGTAGAACAAAAAATTAGGGAAAATATACACATATATTTAATATTTATTGGTAAATAACATCTTTGATAAAGTGTACATATTATATACATGTGTATATGTATGTATACACACACATAAATACGTACAACACACATTTAGGCCAAAAATATGGGTCCCTTAATAAATATTATTAAAAAGGTAAAGACTTTTTAGGATAGAGTCAACCTTTATTGAAAGACATTAGATTCTCTCTCCCTGTTCCCCTCCCACTTATGCTCTCTCTTCTTCCATCTATCTCTCTAAAATAAATAAATCTTTTTTAAAAAAGGCATTACACAGCCACTAATAAAAGTGGAAAGATAAAAGATAGATCATGTTGGCAGTCAAGAATACTTAGTATTTTCTTGGGTTAATTTTCACCAAATCCATAGATTGACTGCTGTTCGAATAAGAAATTTTATGGAGGGACGCCTGCCTGGGGGGCTCAGTTGTTGAGTGGCTGCCTTCAGCTCAGGGCATGATCCTGAGGTACTGGGATGAGTCCCACACTGGGCTCCCTGCAGGGAGCCTGCTTCTCCCTTTGCCTGTATCTCTACCTCTGTGTGTGTGTGTCTCATGAATAAATAAATAAAATCTTAAAAAAAATTTCGTGGAGATTGGCAGGTTGATTCTAAAATATATATGGCATGATAAATGGTAAAAGATTGCTAACTTTGAAGAACAAAACAGTGATTCACTTTGATTCATTTCAAAACATATTTTAAAGTTTTAGTAATTAATATGATGTGGTATGATCTAAGGGACAAATTAATAGAACAGAATAGAGTGCCACCTAAAGACCCACACACATATTAACTTACTCTATTCAATGGTGGCAATGAAATCATTGGATAAAGAATAGCCTGGTTAATAAACAGTGAACTCACAGTTGATTAATGATACAGAATTATGATAAAGTGTGTATTAGTGCTACATTATACAGCAAAATTGATTCAAGATCATTTAAATCTGAGAGTAAAATACTATAAATCTGAAAGACCAGATAGAAGATTATTTCTAGGACCTTAATACAGAAGAATTATACCAAAAAGAAAAAGGACAGAAATTCTTAAGTGAAGGATTAGGGAATACCTAGATTTAAAGATATAAATAGTTACCATAAACAAATTGAAAAATATTCCAGATTCACAGAAGATATTTGCAATCCATATAACACACAAAAGGTATTCAGAATATATCAAGAAATCATACAATAATATAAAAAAACAAAAAAATACAAACATGTGCAAAGTTATGAGTGACAAGTGTTGAACTTGAGGAGGTAATAATTATCAAACATATATACAAATCAGAAAATTTATCAGTACTTGTCAAGTGAAATACAATAGGTTACTATTAAACATCATCAATGGCAAAAGTTAAATCTAACAAAAAATGCAATTAGAGGAGATGGATAAAAGGATAATATTATTCACATTTTGTGACTCTACATTGGTACAACAAATTTGGTGATTAATTTTAAACTTCAGGTGAAGTTGCAAAAGTACTTTTTAATAAAAGAAGTTCTTTCATAGGTTTAGTTTAATATATATCTGAGGAATATTCACAAAGAGATATGTTTGACATTATTAATTGGGGCATTTCCTAAAATAGTGAAACAAGATAAAATATCCATCAACCACATAGATGAAACAACTGTGCTATATTCAGAAAATGGCATACTATACCATCAGAAAAAAAATTTTTTAAAGCTACATATATTGATGACAATGATGATAGCAAATGTATGCATAGTGCTTTTTGTATGAGATTGTTTCAAGCAAATGAAATCCAGCAATGAAATATATAACTTTTAGAAGTATTATATTTATGCAGAGCTAAAGTTTATGCAAAAAATTAAACATCCATAATTAGTAACAAATATAAAAATATGCATGGGAATGATAAGCACAAAATTCAGGATGTTGGTTAGCTGGAGTGCAAGAAAGAGAATTAACCATGGGATGAGAGAGCACTTAAAATTGTTTTCAAATACTTGCAATGTTTTTATTTTTTAACATAGACATTGGTGACAAGGCATTTAATGTAATTTGCTGTAATGTTTATATGCCCAAAGTATGTAATAATTAAAAATAATAATCAATTGTGGCTTATAGAGATCAAATGCCTTGTGCAAAACAAAAATATAAAATGAAACTTTTATTTTTTTTATTTTTATTTTTTTTAATTTTTTAAATTTTTATTTATTTATGATAGTCACACAGAGAGAGAGAGAGAGAGAGAGGCAGAGACACAGGCAGAGGGAGAAGCAGGCTCCATGCACCGGGAGCCCGACGTGGGATTTGATCCCGGGTCTCCAGGATCACGCCCTAGGCCAAAGGCAGGCGCTAAACCGCTGCGCCACCCAGGGTTCCCTAAAATGAAACTTTTAAAAAGAAAATCTACACTACATAAAAATCAAAATCTTAATAAATCTAACAAAGATAAGCAAGACTTCCTCCCTGAAGACAATAAAACACGAAAAAAATTTAAGACTTAAATAAATGGAGTATATCTCATGCTGTTTGATTGGAAGACCTAATGATGTAAAGATGTCAAAGCTACCCAAATTGATGTATTAAGACTAAATTGCCCATTTAAGAGACATCATTTCTTAATCTTACTATTAATAAAATAGATCAATGAGTTTTGATCCAAAAGTGGAATTAATTTTATAAAATCTGCAAATACTATACTCTATATGCTGTTAAATCTTTGCTCTTCTATATAAATCTTGTATTGAATAATTTAGCATAAGTTTTGCAGTGGTCTCATTCTTTATTAAGCTAATGTGATTATTGGATAAAAAACCAATCTTTCAGAGTCAAATGTAGAATAATTTAGCATAAGTTTTGCAGTGGTCTCATTCTTTATTAAGCTAATGTGATTATTGGATAAAAAAACAATCTTTCAGAGTCAAATGTTTCGTTAGCTTCATTTAAAAATTAACAAGAAATGGCACAAATCATATTCTTCCATCTATTTTTATTATGAAAGTCAATATTTAAATATCAAATAAAGCAACATTAAATTATAAATTCTCCTCTTTTATTGTATTAATGTACTTTGAATGTAATTATCATTAATATAAAATAATATTCTTCTCACTTTTCTTTGCTTTTTTAATATACTCTCCTGCCAGGTGTCCTACAACATTATAATTGAAGGGAAAACATACACGGTGAACTTAATGCAAAAGTAGGTGATCTACATTATTTTATCACTTGTATTTATTCTAATTGTTGTTTGTAATTAATCCAGAATGTAGTTATTTTGCATTTTCAGATGTTCCTAGTAACTGGCTATTCATTTTTCTCTTATGCCTTAAAAAACTTCCAGTTTATACAATAAATATCTAGAAGTTGGACCTGTAGTGTATACTCCCATCTTCCTCCTTCTCAGTAGCACCAGATTTTTATTTGGCTATCCATGGATTTCATGAAACATTAGTTTTTATTTTTATTTTATCAGAACATAGATATGTCTTGTTTTTGAATCCCTAATATTCAGCTATATTTGAAAAGAACATCATGAATTTTAGGGTGGAAAGAATAGTGATAATTAAAAGAAAATTACTAACTGAAAAAAAAAAAAGAAAATTACTTAGCATATCCTGTCAGAATGTACTAAGGACTTAGAATATATATTGTGATTAGCCAAACTCAATCCTATGCCAGCTGATGAATTGAGGAGAAAAATAGGTACATTATATTATGGAATAAAGAAAAATCAGAACTGTAGTGGTACTTTTTAAATGGTAAAAATAAGAATTTCAGAACTCTACATATGTATTTTTAAAACTGTGAAGTTGTGTATTTTCTCCCCAAATTTTTATTTAAAATCCAGTTAATACATTCTATAATATTAATTTCAGGAGTAGAATTTAGTGATTCATCATTTACATATAATACCCAGTGCTCATCACAAGTGCCTTCCTTAATCCCTATCACCTATTTCACCTATCCCCTACCCACCTCCCTTCTGGGAAACATCAGTGTGTTCTCTATAGTTAAATCTATTTTATGGTTTGCCTGACTCCCTCTCTTTTTCCCTTATGTTAATCTGTGTGGTTTCTTAAATTCCACATTATAAGGGAAATCACGTGATATTTGTCTTTCTCTGACTGACTTATTTCGCATAGCATAATATACTTTAGCTCCACTCAAGTCATTGCAAATGGCAAGATTTCATTCTTTGTTATGGCTGAGTAATATTTCATTGTTCATATATACACACACACACACACACACACACACATATATATACAATGTATATATATATAAAACCTCTTCTTTATCCATTTATCAGTTGATGGACACTTGGGCTATTTCCATAACTTTGTGATAGTAAGCAATGCTGCTGTAAATATCGGGGTTCATGTATCCCTTTATATTAGTTTTTTTGTATTCTTTGATAAGTAGCTAGTAGGGCTATTTCTGGATCATAGGGTAGCTCTATTTTTCACTGTTTAAGAAATCTTCATACTGTTTTCCAGATGGCTGCACCAGCTTGCATTCCCACCAACAGTTGAGGGTTCCTCTTTCTCCACATCATTGCCAATATCTGTTGTTTCCTGTATTGTTAATTTTAGCCATTTTGACAGGTGTGAGGTGATATCTCATTGTGGTTTTAATTTGTATTTCCCTGATGATAAGTGATATTGAGCATCATTTCATGTTCTGTTAGCTATCTGTGTCATCATTAGTTGAACTGTATATTCTATACTTTTTTTTCTAATATAAAAAAGATAGAGCTTAAGAGTATACTGCTATTCATAAGCTATCTTTTTATATTAAGAAAAAAAAGATACAGAACATACAATTAATGAGAATGTAATTGATGAATTGAGTATTACATACCCTACAATTAATGCTTTTATTTACATACAAAGTACACTTAAAAGCTATCACATAGTAGAACACAAAATCTTTTGAAGAGTAATCATATTCTCAATGACTAGCATGATAAAATTAGAACATAATTACAAATGCTTAATCAAAGAAAAACCAGCTTTTTGGAAAATAAAAGTCACCAAATAAATCTTGGCTCAGAAAAATTCAAAATATTGTTGCAAAATATCAATAAAGTAATCACAAATAGATCTCAACTTTATATATATGACAAAATCTCTAATCAAAGTAAAATGTAAAACTTTGTGTTTTTTTTCTTTCATTTTATATGAACAGATGAGAATATAGTGATTAATACTGTGATGAAAGGAAACAAAATAAAGTGTGGCCAGGGAATCCCTGCTGGTGGAGTCATGAAGCCTTCAGTGACCACTGTCTCTACTCAGGGTGTCTTGGCAGATAGTTGGCTTCAGGCTTAGCCAACAGTCTATATACAAACAGGGTGCTATCACTTGCACTCTCAACAGCCTATGAAGTTTTGGCTGTGTGCAGAGCTAGCAAAAATATGTGCCTTGTCACAGAAACTTGGCAATCCCCCAGGGCCTTCAAATATAAAAAAAATAGAACACCAATTTTATCATATTGCTCAAAGTTGTTCTTGCCAAAATCGGGAATGGATCTAGATTAGAATAGTGAGGATAATACTAAAGCAAACCTCATTTTATTGTGCTTCACACAGACTATATTTTTTACATAGTGAAGATTTTTGCGGCAACTCTAAGTAGAGCAATGGATTTATGGATGTTTCTGCTTCATTCCTGGTGGGTCCGTTTATCTGGCTCCAATGTTTATATTGTTCATTATCTCAGAGTTTCAGAAATGATGGGACCATTTGTAACCCATTCCACATCTGCATGAGCTGTAGTTTAGGGTTTTCATTTTTTTTTAAAGATTTTATTTATTCATAAGAGACACAGAGAGGCAGAGACAGATAGAGGGAGAAGCAGGCTCCTTGCAGGGAGCCCGATGTGGATCTCAATCATGGACCCAGTTGTCCACCAACAGCAGGCATTAATTTTTTTCTCCTCTGTTTACAAATTACTGAGAATATTTCTAGCTCCATGCTCTTTACTTGAAAGCCCACAATGTGTTCTCATGCCAGAGACTAAAGGGCATTTTAAAAAACTCCATCCCTAAGACACAATTCTGGTTCAGATTCCGTACTAATTTGTAGTGTCACCTGCTTACTCTTTTAGCTGAAGCACTAGTCTTGCTTTTATTTTTTTTGATCATTCTGTTTAAAGCAAGAATCAGTACACTTTTTGCAAAGGACCAGATAGTAAACATTTTAGAATGAACTTCATCTGATCTTTCGTGTAGCCTCTCAATTCTGCCATTGCGAAAGCCAGCATAGGGAATATGCAAATAGATAGACCTAGCTATATTCTAATATCACTAAAGTGATGGGCTGGGTTTGGCCTATAGGCCATAATTTGTCAAACCACTTCATTGTTTAACGTGTAGTAACATATTAAAAAATGTATTAGTATGGTTAATTGGTCATTTCTGTGTGTTGAGAGTAGAAATGGAAATAGGGGATTGAATCTTCTCTCTTTCATAAAAATCACTACTAATTACCTTTATTTAATTAATTGTTGAAATATGTTTATGCAGTTAAATGACTAATTATGAAGTGAACATTCCTGTATCCCTTTGCCATCAAACACACATTGACTGACCTCCAAGAGCCAAATGGATATCATTTTCTTTTTTTTTTTTTTTTGGATATCATTTTCCATCTCTGTTATTTGTAACCACTTTCTGATCATTGTGATAATCATTTCCTTGATTTTATTTAATTATCCTAGTAATATATTTCTATTCTTTGTTTTGAATTTAAATGATGTACTCTTCTACAGCTTATTTTAGCCACTCAAAATAATGCCTGTGAGATTTACCAATGTTGTTAAAAGTAATTTCAGTTTATTCATTTTTATTACTGTATAAGATCCAATTTCATGATTATACAACAATATATTCTGCTTTTTTGTGTTTTTTTTTCTATTATGGAGATATTTCAAATATTCAAATATGAAAATTCATATATATATTCTTTGGTACATGTGCACAAGATGTTCTATGACATATAACTAAAGATAGACTGGATTATTAAATTATGTGCATTGTCATAATTATTAAGCAATTCTCCCAAAACATTATACTAATTTATATACCCCTCTGAATTGCATATTCTATTAATAATGGTAGTTTAACTTTTCAATAACTATTGATTATATACTGACATCTTATTGTGATTTAATATGTATCTCTCTAAATGCAAGTAAGTCTGAATATTTTTAAAAATATATCATTTGGCTACTTGAATTGTCTTCTTTGTGAAGCACTATGTAAGACATTTATACTTTTTAAAAAGTAATGTGTAATCTAACATTTTTGTTCCTATTTTTAGGAATTCTTTCAACTTTTTGCCTAAAAGTCTTTAATTCATGATGTTTTTTTCAAATAACTTCTTTTATTTTATGCCTTCTGTTTTCACATTTATGACATTTTAGTAAAGAGAATTTTTCCTTTCTGAAAAATTGTAGTTTTAAGTAAAAAAAAATTCCTTTACTTCAGTCATCGCCTACATTATATGATTTTTGTATTATTGCTTTGCTTTTGACTTTTTTGTGCTTATTTTGACCTTTATTAATTCTGCAAGTGAATTCTAAAGTGATTATTCATCAACAATTTTATTTTCTAGTTTATAAACTTAAGGCTAACTTTTTTTCTCCAAATACTTCTTAGCTCCCCCTCATATCTTTGAATGTGTAGAATTTTCTCTGTTTTACTATTAGCAAACATATTCAAGTTTACATTACAATAAATACTCAAGTTTATATTACATTACTGTATTTCTAAATATCAATACATATGGCATTATTTTTTTCAGCCATTATAATCCTGCATACTTGTCAATACCAATGAGATATTACTATTATTTTTTGTTCAGTCAATATTCTTTTATATTTAACAATAAATTTACTCAGTTGGTGCTCTTTATTTCTTCCTGCATTTCATTTCTATGTGCAGTTAGTTTATATATCTCTGGAATTCTCCATATTTCTGTTGTAAGTCTCTTTGTTTTTAATTATATTGGTTTGTGTTCATTGTTACATTTTTACCTAACCCTACTCTTAACTTTTTTTGCTGGAATAAATTCTAGGATGACATTTTGTAAATAACTTCAGTCTTCTAAAATTGTCATTTTAGTATCTTCTGATTTTCTTCATTTTTATTGACAAGGTAGTCTTACTGCTATTTCTTTGAAGATAAAATCTTTTGTTTTTTTTTGTCTTAATGCTTTGAAGATTTTATTTTGGTTTTCATTAGCCTTTTAAACAAATCAGATGTGCTTTTTCTTTGCTTTTATTACACATGAGTTACATTGAGTTTATTGATTCTGTATCATTTTTGAAAAAAAATTCGTTATTATTTTCAGAGAATTTAAGTTTAGCTCCTTGGCCACTCTGAATAATTTCCAATGTTGGCAAAAGATTTTACAGGGAGAGAAGCTATGTATTTGATATACTTCAAATGTTCATTATTTTCACTCGAGGGATACATGACATCAGGCGCTCTGCCTGTTTCTAGGCATCCCTAAGTAGCTTTCTTGCCCAAATATGGACATTTGGCTTTTTCTTTCTTTGCCAAAAAATGGTGTCCACATATCACCAGCTAAATCTCTTTATAGGACCTTCAACTCAGGATCTGTGTGTTTCTTGAAGCCCCACTCTACTGTGGGTCATAGTCTTTTTTGGTATGACAAAAATGCAAAAAATCTTGCGGTGCTTGTCAATGGTTTGGCTCTTTGACCTTTTGCTTCAACAAATCCAGACTGCCATGGCAGTCACAGATTTTTATATTATGCTTAAATTAGGAAAATGAAATGGGATATCTACAATTACCCTTTCTCTTTATAGAGCCATTTCAAGGGTACGTGGGTGTCCCAGTAAGTTAAACATCTGCCTTGGGCTCAGGTCATGATCCCAGAGTCTTGGGATTGAGCCCCATGATGGGCTCCCTGCTCAATGGTGAGCCTGCTTCTCCCTCTTCCTCTGTGGCCCCTCTTATTTGTGCCCTCTCTCTTTCTGTCAGATAAATAAATAAAATCTTTTAAAAATTTACAGAGCCATTTCGGCATATTCTTCCCATATTTATAAATAATATATTGTAATGTGAGATCTCCATCTAATCTGTTGAATTCTTGTCACATTACTTCAATATTTAGCAACCATTTGCTATTTTACAGATATTTTTCTAAGTGCTTAGGATGCACTAGTAAACAAAATAAACAAGAATCTCTGTTTATATTGTTATCAAATGAGATTATTGATGGTATTAATGTGGGAAACAAAGGCAAAGAAAAAATTAAATTTCCTTATTACATATAGCCCACTGACAAATCCTTGAAACAGGCAGAGTGACATTCTTTGGGAAACTCATCTGCTTTGGCACTAATACTTTGCTAGGGGCAAAAGGTAGTATTAGCCCAACCCCCCGCCCCCCCCCCCCATCCTGTAAGTCTACTTTAACCTACAAAAATTCCTTCAGAAACTTCCTTTATCACTACCCCACAAGATGTATATTGGCAGCCATCCCCCAAGTATATGACCCACTGATATACATCTGAAGGGTATCATGACTAAGGTTTTATTAGACAGTAATAAATGAACTTTTCCTAACAACAGCTAGCCCCTCAAGGTCGTGGAAACCTTGTTTTCGAATTTCTTAGAGACATAAGTCTACCCTGAATCCCATCCCAACTTGAAAGTATATAATTGGCCACTCCTCATGACCTTAGTTTAATTCTTTCTACCCATAGATCCTGACCTTGTGCTTTAATAAAATCACCTTTTTTGTACCAAAGAGGTCTCAAGAACTCTTGGCTGTCGGCTTCAAACCCTAACATCTTTCCTACATCAATAAAAATGAATGAATTAGGAAGAATGTTCGAAGTTGATAAATGCTTAAGCAAAATAGAGAGCAAAGTTAGAAGTGTTGTTTGAAAATCCTGTTTTGATAATTAGGAAAGTTGCATTTTTAAAATAAACTTGCCAAGATAAGCCTCACTGATAAGTTGTTATTTAAGTAAAGACTTGAAGTAGATAAGACAATGAACTATGCTGAAGAACATCCCAGGAAGGGATGTTGCCTATTACTGCTTTTTTTCTTTAAGATTTTGCTTATTTGAGAGAGAGTGCACATGCAAGAGTAGGGTGAGGAACAGAAGGAGAAGCAGACTCCCCACTAAGCAGGGAGCCTAACACAGGGCTCAGCAAACACTCAACCCACTGAGCCACCCAGGTGCCCCTTGCCTATTGTATTATAAAATTAAAACAGTCTAGAGGACAGTATGATGGTGAAGTGAATGAGGAGAGGTCTGGACACCAGAATTTTTGAGTAAAATTAGAACAAAGTAATCTTTCTATTTCTCCCCTGACCCTGTCTACTCCTGTCTATAATAAATACAATACAATAAATATATTTTCAAAATAGGAGCTTAGAAAACAAACTTCCCATTAAATACTTTTTATACTTATTTTACAGAGCTTTTTTGCCTCATAATTTTAGAGTTTATGGATATAATGGCACAGGAAGTATGAAGCCTCTTGAACAACAGTTTCAGGTATGATTTTACTCTCTGTTTTACCTTTACTATGTGAGTTCCTATGATCACGTAACTTAGGGTTCGCATATTAGAAAACAAAGGATTGTGAGTTATGTGTTGTTTTAAAATGAAGTTAACATTTACTTTTGATGATGCTGTAACTGAACTAAGATGGTTCTCTCCTTGGTGAGCTATAGATAGGGACTACACTGGGTGGTTGTCACACAAAGGAAACTATTTGCAACAAACAAGATCACAGGGAATAGCACCAAAGTCTAAACAGGAGGGAGCAGGTTCTTTTTATTTTGTGTTTAGGGTGAATACTCAGAGAGGGCAAATTAGTCATCACGTGCAAAGGCAGGGATAAAGTTGTGCAGGTGTCCTTAGAAAACATGCCTATACATACATTTTTATGCTTGTTAATGAAGATTGTGTTCATCATGGTGTGGAGATTTTAGCATGATAATGAAAAAAAGGTAAGTGTTGGACAAGGGGAAGAGGCTATGGGGCATGCTCAGAGAGCCAGTATAAATGAGATGGAGTCTTGGGCTCTTATCATGGGTAGAGAATGCAGGGCCTTGTTTATTTTTGAAACAGCTCTGAGAGTTTTACTACAGATTTATTGTCTCTGATATTCTTAGGCTATTTCCCGGCCTGATAGAGATTCAGTTTTTGCATTCCTTTTGTTCCCTTAAAATCCTTAAATACTGAGGTTTTTGCATTTCTTTATAATTCTGATATTTCCTAGGAAGCTCTGCAGGAAGTGTGCTTGGGCAAATACAGTGTGCTGGTGGGGATAAATTACAGAAAAAACCTGCCAGCCTAAAATGACTTCTCTTGGGTCACAAAAACTGGGTCTCATTTTCTTTTTCTGAGAACCTCTAACCTTCTGCTTACAATGTGTCACAAGTTAGCCCTTATTACAAAGATGGTTAACCAAACCAAAAAGGATTGTGATTTCTTTAAGCTATTATTTCATGATGATGTATGTGCTTAAGTACAGGTAGCAGTAAGGTTGAAAATACCATGTAATACTTAAAATGAAAAAAAAAAAAAAAACAACACAATTTGAATCAAGTAAGGTAAATCTGGGAAGAGAAGGAGAGTCCAAAGACTTGTCTAACATGTTCAAGGACTAAATAAATATACATGGAATTTCATATACATTTAAGAATATCTCATGTATTTGGAACAGTTGAAGCTTTGTTTAATAGTGTCTATGCTTTGTTGTAAAAATAATCAAGAAATGTGCATAGAATTGCTAGGATGAACCATGTCTGATATACTGTTTTTTTTTTCTTTCTCACTGCCCTACCAATTCTTATTGCTTTTTTTTCTGTTTGTATTCCTGATTTCTGTGTAGTGAATCAACCAGTACTTTGAAATTAAAGCATTTTTGTTTAGACTAGCTTTTAACAGAAGAAATAATAGATATGGTGAGTTGGTTTAAATTTTACGTGAGTCATCTACAGAAATACATAAATACTATGTGCTGTCAACGCTATACACACATACATACATAAATGTATGATACGTGTGTGTGGCATAAAAGCATGTATGTGCCTGTGTGTGTGAGAGAGACCAAGTTGGAACCAGTGGGACAAAGAGACACCAGAGCTACAATATCCCATACCGGAATTTTATGTAATTCTGCCATTCCTAGCACCTACCTCTGCCCCTACATCCCAGGAGGTGACCATGAGAGATTAATGTATAATTTAAAAAACAAAGCAAAGAATACTTTATTGAAAACCTGAATGAAGTAGGTTGTTAATGCTGGCTTCAAATGTAATACATATATGGTTCCACATAGATAACTGATATTTGCCAAAACTGCAGGCCTATTTCTAGTGCAGGGAAAATCAGGAAAGTTTATTGAATTAGGTTAAAAGTGTAGGTAAATTTGTTTTTAATAAAATCTACAAGTGATTTTTATCCCTCAAAGTCATATTATCTTGGAAAATACAGACTTAGCTACAAAAGAACAGATTAGTCCATTAGACATAGAAAGAATTTATTTATTGCCTAGAGCTTACAAGTATAAGCCATTCATGAATGTGGACTTTACAATTTCTCTAGAACAAATAAATATTCTTCATGTTATTAAAAGGTAAAATCACCAGGATAGCATAACAATTCAAAATTTGTATGCACATAAAAATAGATATCAAATTACATGAGGCAGAAATTGACAGAAATGAAAGGAGAAATATATAAATTATTAAAATAATTGAAGATTTAAATATTTTCTCAATAATTGATAGATGAAGAGGAAACAAATAGCAAATCTGGTGGATCTTGAGAGGAACTATCAATCATCTTCATCTAATCAACATTTATAGGAGATAACACAGAGTAGCAACAGTATGCACATTCTTTTTAGTGCAAAAAGAACATTAAACAAGATGCGATAAAGGAAAACAGTGCAAGAAATGGCAATGATAAAAATAGAAAAAAAAGAAGGAAATTGATTAATAATAATAATGTTTTTGATTCCTCCATGAAGATTCTATCATATGCTTACTTAAAAATGATTTTTACTTGTTTATTTATAACTTTTCTAAATATTTATAATGCTGATATAACTTACTGATTATTCCAAAAGATTAGAAATTTATCAATCTGAATTATATAAACCACCTTTGGAAGGAAGTAGAAAAAGCTGGTGGAAAGGTCCAGGTATTTTATTTTGATCTTATAAACTATGATTCGAACCGTTGAAACTCTACATGGGCCCACAATTAAAAAAAAAAAGGCAAAGTAATCTGTTATGATGATATGCTAATGAAAAAAAATTTTTTTAAATTAAGACACTGTTATAGTTCAATGTAAAGAAACTATATAGTAACTTAGGGAAAATGTTACATAAAGAATTATTAAGTGCAACAGAGACTGGATTAAAAAATAAGAAGTAGAGAGAACTCTAAAATTAACGTTGGAATACCAGATACAAGAAGCAGCCAGCAACCCTAGAACTGGGATAAAGAAGACAGTCTTGTTATCCCAGGGCTGCGATCCAAACCTTGTTAGAAGAGGCACAACTGTGCCTCTCTTCATATACATTTAAGAATATCTCATGTAGGGGATCCCTGGGTGGCGCAGCGGTTTGGCGCCTGCCTTTGGCCCAGGGCGCCATCCTGGAGACCCGGGATCGAATCCCACGTCGGGCTCTCGGTGCATGGAGCCTGCTTCTCCGTCTGCCTGTGTCTCTGCGCCTCTCTCTCTCTCTCTGTGTGACTATCATAAATGAATAAAAAAATATATATCTCATGTATTTGGAACACTTAAAGCTGAAGAGCAGGAAGCCACAATGGTGCTGTACCAATAGGTATTGCTATAGAATTTCTTTTTGGAACTTTCTGGAAATCTGTTTAGGGTAGTCAGGAAAGCTGTTCACCAAGCAGTATCTCACAAAACTACTCTGCTACAAAAGGAAAGGGATCTGAATCATGAGAGGAAACTACTGGTTGATGGGTGCTAGTGACCATCATGCACTAAAGGATCTGTGTACTGGAGAATCATCAAGTACTGAGGGATCCTGGTGGTACAATGAGCGGGACACTTACAGGAGCTTTCCAAACCAGCACACTGGAACCAGGAAACAAAGCTCTCTTCTCATGCTCTCTTACATGCTCTTCTGGCAAATCTTCAGTGCCTCTTGGCAAAGGAAAAAATAATTTAGGAGCCTAGATTTACTTGCACAAAGCGGATAAAAGATTTATTAGAAGCTGAGTGCCAATACATCAATAATTGATAAAGTCTACAACTTTGACCAGTCAGGCTTCATTTGCACACATTTGAACTCTGGTAAAACAACATATTTACCCTATATTTCTATTTAACAAGATTCAGCTACCTTTTTACGAGTGAAGAAATTCCCACTCTTCCCTTCAATTGAGGAGAAAAAGAATCACAAGAGCCATTGTGATCGTTAATTAATACTATGATAACTAGAGATTAAATTGTGAAGTTGACTTTCAACAACTTGTAGATAAACCAATAATAGGAAGAAGGAAAAAGAAAATGGTTAGCTCATACAAATAAACACATATGTATACATATAAGAAAAAAAGAGAAAATATGCAAAGCCACTATTTTCTTGATTTCTGTATTAAGTTATAATTGCTGTCTATGGCTTTTCCTTCCTACTACCTATTCCTTGTTCCCATTGCTTTCACCCGGAATCTTAGCTTGTTATGGATATTAACCAAGCAGAATAGAGTAAATCTTTATTCCCAAAGGGCTTGCATCTTTAATTATACTTTCTTTTGGTTGCTGTAATAATCAGCTGGGTTCAAGTCATAGCCCTTCTTGCTTTTATTGGTAAAGATAACCAATTTCCCTTTGATACTCAGAGTCAGTCACTCCAACTACTAGATTAGCCTTTGTTTAGTGATATAAGAATCTGAACACATCCAGTTGGAAGTTTTCATCTTCCAAATTAGTGGAACTGTTTTTATGTCCCTGTTATGTACTATTTTATGTAAGGACAAATTTCCTTACTGAGATGGAATGCAAAAATTCTAAAAGATTATTAGGTATAATCGTGAGAGGAGACATTCCCACCTCAACACTAATTCCTGAACCCACATATTCTATCAGAAAACCATACCATATAATGATCTCCGGTTCAAATATAACCCTAGCCTTTTAGAGTACCAACTGGCATGGTATATGACTATTAAGGAACCTAGGGTATCTTCCAACCAGACTAGCTGCTTTCAACTGATAGAGTTATATGGTAAAGTTTATGTTAATCTCAAGCACATAAACCCATTAATGCACTTTATTTGTTGAGAAATAAGTTTCTGTATCAAACTCAGGCTGTTGTAAAGATTTGTCATTTTTATTTTTTTAAAGAGTCACATTTTGGTTTTATTGATTTATTTTTTATCTGTTCTTATTTATTTATTTAATCTTTATTATTTCCTTTCTTCTGTTTGATGTAGATTTAGTTTCTTTTCTTTCCTTTTTTTCCCCCCATGTCCTAGGTGGGTGATTAGGATATTAATTTAAGATTTTCTTCTTTCCTGGGCACCTGGTTGGCTCAGGGTTGAACATCTGCCTTTGGCTTAGGTTGTGATCTCAGGGTTCTGGGATTGAGTCCCGCATCAGGCTCCTCACAGACAGCCTGCTTCTTCCTTGGCCTATGTCTCTGCCTCTCTCTCTGTCTAATGAATAAATAAAATCTTTAAAAAAAGAAAAGATTTTCTTCTTTCTTAATATATGCGCTTATCCACATAAATTTATCTCTAATTTAACTACCTACCATACTTTTTAGTATGGTATACCTTCATTTTAACTTACTTTAAAGTATTTTCTGGATTCAGGTTTATTTGTTCTTTGACCCATAGTAGGTTATTCATTTCCACATATTTGTGAGTTTTTCCAAATTTTTGTGTAAACGAGTTTGAATTTCATGCTATTTTAGAAACATATTTTTATTATTTGTATACTTTTAAATGAGGCTTTTTTATGGCCTAGCATATAGTCTATCCTAGAAAATGTTCTGTGTATACATAAGAAGAATGTATATTCTGTTATTATTGTTATTTGGTGGAGTGTTTAACAGATGTCTGCTAGGCTTCATTGATTTATGCTGTTTTCAAGCTTTATATCTCCTTGTTGATCTTCTGCCTAGTTGTTCTATCCATTACTGAATGTGAAATAGAAAAAGAAAAGAAGTCTCCAACTATGATTGTTGAATTGTCTATTTCTGCTTTTAATTTTACCTAGTTTTTTTTGCTTTGTGCAATTTGGTGTTCTGTTATTTGGTGCACATGTGTTAAAAATGTTATATCTTCCTGATGTGTTGAAACTTTAATAATTCTAGAATGTTACTCTTCATTTCTAGTAAAAAAATTTTTTTAAGTCTATTTTATATGATTTGCTTGGGGATGCTATTTCATGATACATCTTTTTTCATTCTTTTATTCTCCATCTATTTGTATCTTTGAATTTAAAGCATGGTACATGTTGACAGATTATAGATTTGTCTTGTTTTTTACTTTTTCTGACAATCTCTACCTTTTATTGATAGTCTCTATTGGATATGATATTATCATACATCTATTTTTAAATCATGGTTTCCTTCAATAATTTCCTTCAAGAATTAAAACTTAAAAACTCCTTTAAGTTTCTTTCTTAATAAATCCAATATCTGGTCACTTTCATAAGTAGTTTCTACGGCTTTTTTTTTTTATCCTAATGAGTTCCTTAGATCTTGTGGAAATAAGCAAAACCAAACAATGAGAATAAGTGAAGGCTACTTATTCAAAGCTTGCCAGAGTGAGAGAGTTGAATCTTGGCAGACACTCAAAAGCAGGAGGAAAGTAGGAAAGGTTTATGAAGTGGGAGAACTTGGCTCTTGTCTTACAGAGTCAAAAAATGAATCTCATGGAGAAATGAGAGGAGTAAAGCAATAGAAGTTTATCAAGCAAAGATATAGAGAAAGCTCTCAGAAGTGAAAGGGATCCTGACAGGGTTGCCACTGAGGGCTTTTTCAGCTTGCCTCTTATAGAAAACCTCATTAAAGAGTTGATGGACTTGGGATTTCTTGAGCCATTTTGAATGAATGACATATGATTGTTTTGAGTCTTGGTGATTATTTGGTAGATGTCAAAGGAAGATACTCCCTAGCATTTTGGGGCCAGGGGGCCGGATTTACTTCCTTTATCTCTGTTTTTGTTGCATCTCAGTGTCCTTGGGATTTATGGGAACCTGACTCTGGGGCCTTTCTCTTATCTTTCCCTGCCTAGCCCTATCTGTCCCTATCTCATTTATATGATAGAAAAAAGGGAAAGCTTCATGAATCCCTGATTAGAGGTTGTTGGCCTGAGGAAGGTGTAGGCTAACAAGAAATGGTGAAGTATTTTATGTTTTATGTTTAGGAGTACATATTTAACTTTCTCTGCTTGGTCCTAAATTGGAAGGAGAGACAAAAAATTAGGTAAGCTGATAGTTTTTAATCAAGTCTTGATTATCTGGAGGTGACTGTTATATAAGTTATTGTTCAGCTTCCTGGATTATTACTGGAGATAGCAATATGAAATCTGATTTGCAGTGGGCTGGCTTTCTGGGCTATTTATTGTCAACCATGGGATTGGTTTTCTGGACAGGTTACTGAAGGACTATTTTTAATATTTGGTCTGGCCTTTGTCCATTTGTATATTCAGTCTCTCAATCTGTAATTGTAGTTTTTCACTGAATTTAGGGAAGTGTTGGCCATTATCTCTTCAATGTTTTTCTACCTATTTTTTTCTTTCCATTTCTCAGAAACTCCAATTAAGTATATGTTAGATAATATAGCCTTACTGGTTGCTGCAACTATATTTACTTTTTAAAGTCCCTTTTTTTCCCTCAGTTTTCTCTCAGATTTGATAATATCTTATAGATCCATACTCTTTTTTTTAACCTTTTACCTTCTTCAATGTGCAGTAAAACCTATCCTGTACATTTCATTTTAAATATATTTTTTGTTCTAAAATTTAGAGTTGGCATTTATATAACGTTTATTTCTTTGCTGAATTTGCTTATTGTTATCAAACTTTCCTTTATATTCGTGATCACATTTTTAATACTGATTTAATGCCTTTTTTTTTCCCCTCTACTAATTCCAAAATCCTGACTTATTTCAGGGTCAGCTCTCTTTTGGATTGTTCTCTTGACTAGGGGCCACATTTTTCTTTTATTCATATATACAATATTTTAAAATCATATACTAGCCATATTCAATGATACATTGGAGCTTGTGACTTTTCTTTCTTTCTTTTTTTTTATTCTTGCTATTGCAGACAAATAACTAGACGGGACCAGTTTCCAAACTCTACTCTTGAGTTTGGAGACAACCAAAAATCTCTCCTTAGTTCTTCCAGTTTTTTTGGTTTTAGTTTCTACTAAACTATTTTCATATAGTGTCAATTTAGTTGTAAGTAAAAAACCTGCACCTGAGTTAATAGCACACTTTTTTTTAATTTTTTTAAATTTTTATTTATTTATGATAGTCACACAGAGAGAGAGAGAGAGGGGCAGAGACACAGGCAGAGGGAGAAGCAGGCTCCATGCACTGGGACCCCGACGTGGGATTCGATCCTGGGTCTCCAGGATCGCGCCCTGGGCCAAAGGCAGGCGCTAAACCGCTGCGCCACCCAAGGATCCCAATAGCACACATTTTTAAAGCCTGAGTCTGTGCCTCCTCCTTTCTTGAATATCACATCTCGTTTTCTAGACACTTTCAAACTGGTCAATAATTTGGGTTTTTTTGTTGAAATATTATGCTGACCTGACTTGAGGAGTGCCCTCAAGTGAAAACCATTACAAATGCAAATCTTAAAAAAATGCAGTTTTCTTTCTAGTGAGGGTTCCCTGTCCCCCTCCTTTACCTTTCTGCTTTATTATCAGTGAGAGTTAATGCAAGTTAGTTGGCCGTTGTACTCAAGTAATTCTGAAAAGAACAAATTATCCTTTGGATTCAATTTTTTAACCTCTATCCTGCAAAATTAAGTCAAGAGAGTGTGGAAAAAAAGTTTTTGATGATTTTTACTTTGACCCTAGTGACTGCAAATGTCATGTGTAATTTATAACAGGAAAATTTTTGGATAATTGAACCAAATGCTCATGCAATAATCTTATAAATCTATTTTGGAAATAATGAGTATTTGACACATATATGCAAATAAACATATATGTTTTAGATATTTGAAAATATTTCCTTTAACATGAATTGTTCTAATGAATTATGCTAATAAAGGTATCTTTATTTTTCAGAATTTTTGCTACTACCAAGGGTATATTGAAGGTTATCCAAATTCTATGGTCATCGTTAGCACATGTTCTGGACTCAGGTTCGTTATATAATTTTACGATTACAAAGTAGAACCGTGTTTTAGAAATTTTTAATTAAATTAAATTAAATGTAATTAAATTAAATTAAATTAAATTTAATTTTTTTTTAAGAGAGAGAGCAGAAGTGGGGAGGAGCAGAGGGAGAAGGCTGAGCATGAAGCCTGCCACAGAGGGCTCCATCTTATGACCCTGAGACCATGACCTGATCGAAAACCAAGAGTCAATTGCTTAACAGACTGAGCCACCCAAGGGCCTCCCAAATTTTTAAATTCTTAAAAATTATATTCAGGAGTTTTTTTTTTATTTATTTATGATAGTCACAGAGAGAGAGAGAGGCAGAGACACAGGCAGAGGGAGAAGCAGGCTCCATGCACCGGGAGCCCGACGTGGGATTCGATCCCGGGTCTCCAGGATCGCGCCCTGGGCCAAAGGCAGACGCCAAACCGCTGCGCCACCCAGGGATCCCCTATTCAGGAGTTTTAAAGTGAGGCATGGCTTATTGTAGAAAACTGTCAGTGGGAAAGCATAGTATGCAAATTCTTGTTATGTCTCCTACTCAATCTTGAATTGAGATTTTTGATATATTTGTAAACTATAAAATATTATAGTTTATATGGCTAAGTGAATACCAATTATGTTACAATTCTTGCCACTCAGTGAGTTTGTGGACATTCAGGAACTCTTTCCTACTTTACCATCTAAGACTGACTCAAAATAATCTACATACTATTAAACTCATTCACTGTCATTTTGTTATTTATTTATTGTATTGACTTTAAAAATGCATTGTTTTATTTATTTACTTATTTTTTGATATTTGTAGGGGCTTACTACAGTTTGAAAATGTAAGTTATGGTATTGAGCCCTTGGAGCCTTCAATTGGTTTTGAACATGTGGTTTATCAAGTAAAACATAAGAATAAAGGTGTTTCTTTATATGCTGAGAAGGATATTGAGTCAAGAGAAATGTCCCATAAAATACAAAGTATAGAGGTAGGTGATTGAGTAAACTATGATTACTATGCAGCAATATAAACAATGTATTTTTCTAATGTACAAATTATTTACATTAACATACCTTACAGACTGGATAGATAGATAGATAGATAGATAGATAGATAGATAGATAGATGATAGATAGATATACTAGAAACTTCATGACCTCTATTGTAAGCCTTAAAACTAGTATTCAATTTTTTAGAACTACAACCTGGCATTTTCCACTATTAGTAGCATGTTTTCTTGTGATCTAGATCTTTATTGTCTGCAGATGCACTCCTTTCTTGATGTTTATTATGCCAAAATTTTGATATAATTAACACAAAAGCAATTCACATAAATATTGAAGTTACATATCTAGGGTCCTGAAGAGAGTCACCTGCATCTTTAAAGGCGACTGCTTCATGAGAGGCCATTACATTTCCTCAAGAAAGACAGGGTTAATCTTATACAGGAATGGAGAGATTGCTTCTACTAGAAAAGAAGATTCATCAGAATTTAGGGGTTCAGAGAACTCGAGCTTCATCAGAGTCTTCCCATATGTTTTTATTCCAATTTTCAAGATCTTATTCCTTCCCAATTATGTCCACATTTTAATAGTAGACACATGTAACAGTGGAAATTCAATTTGCATAATATTTCATCCATTCATATAAATGAGATTGAGTTTTGTTTTCAACAATCTCAGCTCAGCAAATACAGTAGTTAAGGATTTCTTTCAGGGCAGACATTTCTACAGAGAAACATAACCAACAAAATGCATGTATATATACGTATGATTGGATGAGGTCCAATCATTTTGAAGGGTAATCTGCTTTACTCAACGTCCCCCAATAAAAATGTTTATCTTCAAAACTACCTTCACAGAAACATCTAGAATAATGTCTAACTATAAATCAGGGCATTGTAGCCCAATCAAGTTGACAGATAAAACTATCCACCACACCAGAGTTAGAAAAATCATTACTATATTTCTTCTAAAACTTTTATTATTCAATCTCTTACATTTTAATATATGACACATTTTAAGTCAATTTTTTGTATGGAATGAGATAGAGTTCTAAATTCATCATTTTTTTATTTGGAATCTAGTTTTCCCAAAATATTTTTTAGTGAAAAAAATATACATTGTTCCACTGAATTTTCATATTTTTTTTCACCCAAAGGACAGTTGATCATAAATGTTTGGAATTATTTCTGCACTTGCAGTTATGTTTCATTGATCTTTATGTCTATTCATATACAAGAACCACATTTTATTTTTTTAACCACTATACCTTTGAAGTATGCTTTGGAATTAGTAGATGTACGCTCTTCAGGGATGCTCTTTTATGAAACTGTTTGGCTACTTTGGGTAGTATTCATTTCCAAATATTTTTTAAATTTTATTTATTTTAATTCCCTTAAAAAGCCAGATGGGATTTTGTTGATTTTGTAGATTTCTCTGGGAAATATTGCCATTTAACAATATTAACTCTTTCTATCTGTGAACATTGAGTAGCCTTTGGCTATTAGGTTTTAATTTCTTTTGCAATGTTTTATACAGTTTAGTCTTCAAGTTGTCATCAACACTTCTTTTGTGAAATTTATCTCTACATTTTTTATTGAAATACTATTGCACACTTAATTTTTATTGCAAACCTCTTCTTTTGCAATTAAGATGCCTTCCATTTATTTTTCATTGCTAAATTGCCCTGGTTAGCACCTCAAGTATAATGTTGAATTAGTGAGAAGAGATATCTTTGTCTTTTTCCAATCTTAGGAGGAAAGGATTCAGTCCATTGCCATTAAGTTTGATATTGATGGTGAAATAAAATAAAAACTCTCTAGAACTTTTTACTCACTTTACTCCCTGATAAAACTCTCCAGTTTTCCATTCTATCCCACTTTTTCTGACTTTTCCTTATGCATTCACATTTAGATACTGATATTTTTCATGTTATATCTCAGGTTTTCATTTGTTTGTCATGTATTTTTCCATTGATTTATCTACTGTGATTTACAGATCTTCCACTCTCAAGTTTTTTTCCTGAGTAATTCCAAGATAAAATATACAAACACACATTATCTATCTACCTACTTATCTATCTACCTATATCTATCTATCATTTATGTATCTATCATCACTTATCTTCATGTCCCATCTTACTCCCTGAATATTTGTATTAATGACCTTTGACAATTTTTAAACTTAAATCTTTAACCTACCCATGTTGCATTTAGATCATCAGGTAGTGTTATGTGATTTTCTTGCTTAGATACAATTCTTTAGCATTTACTTGACTAAAGCAAACTTTCCTGCATTTGGAGATATCCTTATATAACACATATCTAAGCAAATTGTCTCTGTATATGGCTACTTTGTCTTATTAAATATAATGGCTTTAGAGGTCTTTTGAAATCAAATATCTACTCACTTTTCCAACACACACAATTCCTGGCATTATTTTATGCATTTTTGTCTTAAATTTTTATTTGTTTAGGATGAACTGTGTATTTTTTCTGCATACAAGCTTATTGCTCAGTAAATGAATAAATTATTATTAACTGAATATTACCAATCCCAATCTCAAGTATGACAATGATCAAAAATTACTTCAGGGAATGTTAAGCAACACTAATATTCATTAAAACAAAACAAAACAAAAACAGATTTGAATCTCTCAATCCATTAATACATTATTTTTCTCAATTAATTTAAATGTTTGTTTTATTTTTATCCTCCAGTAAAATAGTGTTATTTTCTTGTTTAGGGACTTTAATAAAAGGATAGAATCCTATATGCAAGACTGTTATGCAAAATTTAGTGCTTAATTTTGGAAGAAATGACAAGAAAGCAGTAGACCATAAGGAGATTTCATCAGCATTTTTAAAATGAAACCCTCAAATCTCCAAAAGTTGGGCTAAGAAAGAGAATTTTAAAGTGAGGGGGGAAAATGAGTAATCAATCCTAAAGTTTTCTATCTGACCTTTCTGAACTTTTCTTTTTCCTTTAAATTACTAAAATCATCACTCTTTTCATCTTTATTAAATCCCCAGATTTGTTGTTCCCTCCTTAATTATTCTCTTTATATGTTAAAGAAAAACAGTTTAAAATGCAATGGTTTTGAACTTTCAAAGGATTAAATATCAGTGTAAAGAAGAAAAAATGCAGACACTAAAATAAACATGACAAAATTTTCCTCAATTTCTGATATTTGATTATCCTTTTCTGCTTCCAAATATTTTTCAGTGCATATAGACGATATGCTATTTTAGTAACAAAATATTTTGAATTTTCCACATTTATAGTCTCAAAGTGCTTGCAGCATCTGTCTCACATGTGTGTTCCTCCTTCATGAAAAATAATGATGAATAAAAGTAACATTTTATTAATAGTAATTATAACAATTATTACTTTGTCCTCATTTTGGGAAAACAATCTAAGTCACATAAATGATAAGCAAGATTTGAAATACCGTTAGGCTTCACATTTATGCCTAATTTAACTACTATGATCTAAGTGGATCACATCATACTCAGAATATACATCTTGAAATATCTGTGATCTGATTTAAGAAAGTTTGTCATTTTAATTATTTGTTGGCAAACATTTTTTTAAAAAAATTATTTGGCTAACGTTTTTCTGAAGTAAATTATACAAAAATTACTTTATCCTTCAAATGATATCCCATTCTTTTAGATAGAGATATGTCCTCACTCCTTCGGGGTTTAGAAAAAAAAAAGAGGACCACACACTACAGTATAATAGAATTTTTAAGCTAATTAAACACACATATTTTGTAATGGAAAGTCAATAGAAAAGTTTCTTTAGAAAAAATAATATGAATAGCCCAGTACCAATGAGAAATTGCCCACTGGAAGTAATGGAAAGTTTTTCTTGAGTAAATTGAATATTTGATCAAAAGCAAAAGAAGTGACAAAGGCAAAATTTCTGAAAATGATTCAATGATAGCAAGTTTTGATTATTTTATCTAATTCTTTTTTATATATAAAAGTATATTTTGCGACACTGAATTCATGAGGTAATGATATATATTAAAATATTTAAGTAATACTTTTTTTTTCAGCCACTTCCTGAGTTCTCTCAGTATATAGAAATGCATGTTGTAGTTGAAAAGAATTTGGTAAGTATATTTTGATTTATTTGTTTTATGTCCATTTATATTAGCAATGAAGGGTTATAAAAAATTGGGATAAATTTTTAAGAAATGACAATAAATGACTGCTTTTGCTTTATATCTGTTTTAATGTATTTTAAATTACTAGTATTGTTAATAAGTTGGAAATCAAATCTCTATCAATTTATTCTTAGTTTTACATAATTGACATAAATTAAAACCATTGCTACCTTTAGAATAGTTTCTTAGTAATTTTTATTTATCCCTCTCATCTTCCTAATGCTTGGAAATGTCTAATTATTTTACTATCTCCATAGTTTTGTTTTTTTCAGAATGTCATATAATTGAAAATTAGAGTATGTAGCCATTACAAACTATTTTCCTCACCTTAGTATATGTTTTTAACTTTACTCCATGCCTTTTCATGGCTTAATAGTTCATTTCTTTTCAGCACTGAATAAAATTCTATTGTCTGAATGTACCACAATTTATTTATTCACTCAGCTACTGAAGGATATCTTGGTTGTTTACAAGTTTTGAAAATTGTGAACCAAACTGCTATAAACATCCATGCTCAGGTCTTTGTGTGGGCATAAGTTCTGACTCCTTTGGGTAAATACCAAGGAGTATTATTGCTAGATCATATGGTAAGAGTTTGTTCCATTTTGTAAGAGACTGCTAGACTTTCTTCTAAAGTGAATGTACCATTTTGCATAAATGCAAAATGCACTTTAAATATGTCATCCCATTGTCTTCTGGCCTCTGAGGTTTCTTTCTTTTTTCATCCTCCCCCCCCACACACACACACAACCTGAGCTGAAATCAAGAGTCCAATACTTAACTGACTGAGCCACACAGTTGTCCCTGGTGTCTGAGATTTCTGATGAAAAATTGACTGATAATTTATTATTCTCTCTTGCTGCTTTCAATATTCTATATTTGTCTTAACTTTGATAGTTTGGTTGTAATGTCTTTGATTATAAAGTGTATTGATGTGATGCCCTTTGGATTTATCCTTCTTATTGTTGTTGAGCTTCCAGGATTTATAGTTTCATGTGTCTCATCAAATTTGGGAAGTTTTTGGCCATTGTTTCTTCAAAAAACTTCTTTATTAGGGACTTCCATAATTCATGTATTGTTCTGCACAATGGTATCTTATAATTCTTTTTTTCTCTCTGATTCTTAGACTCAGTAATTTCAATTATTCTATTCTTGAGTCCGCTGATTCTTATGTCTCTTCAAATCTACTTTTGAACCATTCTAATGAATTTCAATTCACTTATTGCATTATTCAACTCCAGAATTTGTTTCATTTCTTTTTATAATTTCTCTATCTTTATTATTCTCATTTTGTTCATAAATCATGTTCCATTTCCTGAATTTCCTTAGTTCTTTCTTTTCTCTTAGCTGTTTCAGCATATTTTGTTATCTGTTTATGAACGTTTTAATTAAATTACAGTTAGTTAACATACAGTATAATATTAATTTCAGGTGTAAAATATAGTAATTTGGCACTTGCTTTCAATACCTAGAGCTCATCACAAGTGTCCTCCTTAATCCTCATTACCTATTTCAACCATTCTCCCACCTACCTCTCATCTGGTAACCGTTAGTTTGTTCTCTATAGTTAAGATCTGTTTATTTATTTGTTTGTTTGTTTATTTAGGCCTCTTTCTTCCCTCTCTTTGCTTATTTATTTTGTAAATTGCACATATGAGTGACATCATATGGTATTTGTTTTTCTCTGTTTCACTTAGCATAATGTTCTTTAGCTCCAACCATGTCGTTGCAAACGGCAAGATATCATTCTTTTTATGGATGAGTAATATTCCGTTATATATAATATATAATATATATAATATATATATACATCTGATATGTGATATATCTATATCTATATATATAATATATATATACATCTGATATGTGATATATCTATATCTATCTATCATCTATCTATCTATCATCTATCTATCGACATTGGCCACAGCGATAGATATATCTGAGATATATCTCAGATAGATACATATATCACATGTGATATATATATATATATAATCTCACATCTTCTTTATTCATTTATCAGTTGATGGAGTCTTGGGCTGTTTCCATATTTCAGCTATTGTAGATAAGGCTGCTATAAATGTTGGAATTTATGTATCCTTTATAATTAGTATTTTTGTATACTATGGATAAATCCTAGTAGTGTAATTGCTGGATTATAGGATATTTCTATTTTTGACTTTTTGAGGAAACTCCATGCTGTTTTCCAGAATGATACACTAATTTGCATTTTCACAAACAGTGCAAGATGGTTCTCTTTTGTCCACATCCTCACCAACACCTGCTGCTTCTTGTGTTGTTGATTCTAGCCATTCTGACAACTGTGAGGTGATATTTCATTGCAGTTTTGATTTGTATTTCCCTGATAATGAATGATGTAGAGCATTCATGTGTATGTTAGCCATCTGTATGTCTTCTTGGAAAAAATGTTGATGTTTTTCACCCATTTTTAAATTGGATTATTGATTTTTTTGGTATTGAATTTTATACCTTCTTTATATATTTTGAGTACTAACCTTTATCCAGTTACATTATTTGAAAATATCTTTTCCTATTCTTAGGCTGCCTTTTAGTTTTGCTAATTGTTTCCTTTGCTGTGCAGAAGTTTTTATTTTGATGAAATCTCAATGTTTTATTTTTTCTTGTTTCCCTTGCCTCAGGATGCTATATCTAAAAGGAAGTTGCTGTGGCCAATGTCAGAGAAATTATTGCCTGTGTTCTCTAGTATTTTCACGACTTCAAGTCCCACATTTTGGTGTTTCATCCACTTTGAATTTACTTTTGTACACGGTATAAGAAAGTGGCCCAGTTTCATTATTTGCATGTTGCTATCCTGTTTTCCTAATACCATTTGTTGAAGAGACTGTCTTTTTTCCTTGGATATTCTTTCTTGCATTGACAAAGATTAATTGACCATGTAGTTTTGAGTTCATTTCTGAGTTTCTTATTCTGTTTTACTGATCTATGTGTCTATTTTTGTGCCAGTACCATATCGTTTTGATCACTACAGCTTTGAAACATAAAGATGTGATTATGATGCTGGAAACATGATGTCTTCAGATTTACTCTTCATTATTGTTTTGGTTATTCAGGGTCTCTATGGTTTCATACAAATTTTAGGATTTTTTGTTCTATTGAAAAATGTTGGTATTTTGATAAGGATTACTTAAATGTGCAGATTGCTTTGGGTACTATAGACATTTTAACAGTATTTGTTCTTTCAATCCATGAGTCCTGGAACATATTTTCATTTCTCTTCAGTTTCTTTTCTTAGTTGTTGATAGTTTTCAGAGTACAGGTCTTTAACTTTTTGGTTAGTTGATTCCTTGGTATCTTGTAGTTTTTGGTGCAATTGTAAATGGGATTAATTCCTTAGTTTCTCTTTCTGCTGTGTCATTATTAGTGTATAGGAATGCACAAATATCTGTACGTTAATTTCATATCCTACAACTTTACTAACTTTGTGTATTAGTTTTAGCAATTTTTTGGTGGAGTCTTTTAGGTTTTTCATATAGAGTATCATGTCATCTGAAAATAGGGAAAGTTTGACCTCTCCCTTGCTGATTTGGATGTATTTTATTTCTTTTTGTTGTCTGATTGGTGTAGTTACAATTTCCAGAACTATGTTAAATAACAATGATAAGAGTGTACATCCCTGTCTTGTTCCTGACCATAGAGGAAAAACTCTGTTTTTCCCACTGAAGATGATGTTAGTTAGCTATGGATTTTTCATAAATTGTCTTGATTATGTTGAGGTATGTTCCCTCTAAGCCTACTATGTTGAGGGTTTTTGTCATGAATGGTTGTTGTACTTGTCAGGTACTTTTTCTGCATCTATTGAAATAACCATGTTTTTAATCCTTTCTTTTATTAATGTGTCATATCACATTGATTGATTTATGCTTATTGAGCCACCCTGGCAACCCAAGAATGAATCTTACTTGATTGGTGAATGACTTTTTTTTACTATGTTGTTGGATTCAATTTGCTACTATATTATTTTCTTTTTATTTTTTTTTATTTTTTTATTTATAAATTACTTTTTAATGGTGTTCAATTACCAACATTCAGAATAACACCCAGTCCATCCCGTCAAGTGTCCCCTCCGTTCCCGCACCCATTCACCACCCACCCCCCCGCGCCTTCACTCCCCTTCCACCAACTCCCTAGTTCATTTCCCAGAGTAGAAGTCTTTATGTTTCTGTTCCCTTTCTTATATCTCCCACACATTTCTTCTCCTTCCCATATATTCCCTTCAATATTATTCAATTCCCTAAATGAGTGAATAACATACACTGTATTGACCTTCTCCGATTGACTTACTTCCCTCACATAATAACTCCAGTTCCATCCACTTGAAGCAAATGGTGGGTATTTGTTGTTTCTAATGCTGAGTAATATTCCATTTATACATAAACCTACATTATCTTCTTTATTCCATCATCTTTCGAATGGCACCCGAGCTCCTTCCACAGTTTGGGCTATTGTGGACATGGCTGCTAGAAACAGCGGGTGCAGGTGCCCCGGGTTTCATAGCATCTGAATCTCGGGTAAATCCCTAACATGCAATTGGCTGGTCGTATGGCAGGTCTATGTTTAATTCTTTGAGAACCTCCACACAGTTTTCCAGAGTGCGCACATTCACATTCCCACCAACATGTAAGAGGTTTCCCTTTTCTCCGCATCCTCTCCAACAATTGTTGTTTCCTGCCTATAATGTCCCCATTCTCACGGTGTAGGTGGTATCTCATTTGGTTTTGATTTGTATTTCCCTATGGCAAAGTGATGGCAGAGCAATTTCTCTCATGTGCATTTGGCCATTCATGTCATCCTCTGTGAATTCTCTTCATGTCTTTGCCCAGTTCATGATTGATTTTTTGTTTCTTTGGTTGGAGTTTAATAATTCATTATCGATTTAAACTAGCCCCTTTCTGAATATTTATATGCAATATCATCTCCCATTCTGTCGGATTTTTCTGGAGTTTTTGTTTGACTGTACCTTTGCTGTGCAAAAGCTTCTTATCTTGATGAAGTCCCAATAGTTCATTTTTGCTTTTGTATCTTTTGTTTCGGGGATGTTATCTTGCAAGAAGTTACAGTGGCAAGTCAAAAGGGTTGCCTGTGTTCTCCTCTAGGATTTTGATTGAGTCTTGTCTCACAAACCATTAAAATCTTTCCTTCCATTTTGAGTTTTTATCTTTGTGGATGGTGCAAGAAGTGGTCTAGTATTTCATTCTCTGCATGTGGATGTCCAATTTTTCCCAGCACCATTTTATGAAGAGACTGTCTTTCTCCAGTGGATCGTTCTTTCCTCCTTTGTCGAATATTATTGACATGAAAGTTGTCAGGTTCCCATTTCTTCTTATTTCTCTATTCTGTTCCATTGTCTATTGTTCTGTTTTTGTTCATACCACACTGTCCTTTGATGACCACAGCTTTGTATTACAACCTGAAATCAGGCTTTTGATGCCCCCAGCTAATGGTTTTCTTTTTAAAATTCCCCTGGCTATTCGGGTCTTTTCTGATTCCACACAAATCATAAATAATTTGTTCTAAGTCCTCTGAAAAAAGTCCATGTTAGTTGATAGGGATTGCAGTGAACGTGTAAAGATGTGGCCCTGGGTAGTCATTGACATTTTCACAATATTAATTCTGCCATCCATGAGCAGAGGAAATATTATTTCCATTCTCTTGTGTCTTCCTCAATCTTTCAGAAGTGTCTAGTGAGTTTTTAGGTATAATGATCCTTTACCCTCTTTGGTATTTTATTCTAGGTAACTTCTGCTTTTGGGTACAATTGTAAATGGATTGACTCCTTAATTTCTCTTTCTTCTGTCTCATTGTTAGTGTATAGAAGGTGCCATTGATTTCTTCTGGGCATAGAATTGGTATTCACTAGGCCACGCTACCACATTGGCTGTATGATTTCTAGCAATCTTGGGTGGAGGCTTTTGGTTTTTCTATGGTAAAGTTAACATGTCATCGTCGAAGAAGGAGAAGTTTGACATCTCTTTGCCAATTAGAATGCCTTAATGTCCTTTTTGTTGTCCTATTGCTGAGGCTAAGGACTGATTCCAATACTAGTTGAAAACAGTGGTGATGGACATCCCTTCTGGTTCCTGAGTCTTAGGGGAAAGGCTTCCCAGTGCTCCCCATGAGAAATGATATTTGCTGTGGGCTTTTCGTAATGGCTTTTAGATACGAGAAAGTACCCTCTATCCCTAAACTCTGAAGAGTTTTTGATCAGGAATAGGATGCTGTATTTTTGTCAAATGCTTTCCTCTGCATCTAAGAGAGGATCATATGGTCTTGTTTTCCTCTTGCGATATGATTAACTCACATTGATTGTTTACGAGTGTTGAACCACCTTGCAACTCCCGGGGATAAATCCTACTTGTCCATGGTGAATAATTTTCTTAATGTTTGTTGGAACCTATTGCTTATTAATCTTGTTGAGAATTTTTGCAATCCATGTTCATCAGGATAATGGTCTTAATTCTCCTTTTGTTGGTTCTTTGTGTTTGTCTGGTATTGGAATAAGGTGATTCTCTTGGCCTCATAGAATAGATTTGGAAGTACTTCCATCTCTTTCTATCTTTCAAACCAGCATTAGGTAAATAGGTATATTCTTCTTAAAAACGTTTGATAAATTCCCTGGAAGCATCTGGCCCTGGACTTCTTGTGTCTTGGGAGTTTTTGATGACTGCTTCAATTCCTCCATGTTATTGCCTGTTCAGGTTTACTATTTCTTCGCTACCAGTTTGGTAATTGTGGCTTTCCAGAATCGTCCTATTCTGCTTCTAGATTCCTAATCTAGTGCGTAAGCTTGTTCATAATTAGTTTTTAAAATGTTTTGTATTCCTTGGTGTTGGTATTGATCTCTCCTTCTCTTCATGATTTTATTAATTTGAGTCTTCTCTCTCTTCTTTTAAAGGTTGGCAATTTATCTATCTATTAATTCTTTCAAAAGAACAACTCTGGTTCTATTGATCTGTTCCAACACACAGTTTCCTATCTGGTCTCATTTCGTTGAGTTCTGCTCGAATTTTAATAACTCTCTTCTTCTGCTGCGTCGGTCATTTTCTGCTTCTTCTCTATCTCCTTTATGTGTAAGGGTAGCTTTTGATTTGAGTTCTTTTTCCAGTTTTTGAATGGTGCATTGTATTGCGAGTATTTTCCCCCTCAGACTGCTTGCTGCATCCCAAAGATTTTGAACAGTTTTATCTTCCAGTCTCATATTCCATGAATCTTTTAATTCTTCCTTAATTTCCTGGTTGACCCTTTATATTTTAGCTGAGGTCCCTTAACCTCCATGTGTTTGAGTCCTTCCAAACTTCTTCTTGGATTGGAGTTCAAATTTCAAGCGTTATGGCTGAGAATATGAGGACGATCCCACATCTTTTGGTATCGTTCAGACCCTTTGTGACCCCAGTATGTGGTCTATTCTGGAAAAAGTTCCATGTGCACTTGAAAGAATGTGTATTCAGTTGAGTTTGGATGTAAATTTCTGTAGATATTGTGAAATCTATCTGGTCCAATGTATCATTTGAAAAGCACCGTTTCTTTGGAGATGTTTGGTTTAGAAGACCTTCTATAGATGATAGAGTGAAGTCACCAAGTAATAAATGTATTGATTATCTAAGTATATCTTACTTTGGTAATATTCTTAAGTAATTTGCAGCTCCCACATTCGATGCATATATAATAGAGGATTGTTAAGTCCTCTTGTTGGATAAGTCCTTTAAGTAGATATATTTCCCTCTTCATCTCTCACTACGGTCGTCGGGGTAAATTTTTAGTTTACACCGATATAAGGATGCTACACCTGCTTTCTTTGATCGAACCATTTGAATGGTAAATGGTCCCAACCTTTTATTTTCAGGTTGTAGGTGTCCTCTTCAAAAATGAGTACCTCTTTAGACAGCAAATAATGGGTCCTGCCTTTTTATCCAGTCTGTAACCATAGGCGACGCCTTTTGATGGGGTTCATAAGCCCGTTCACGTTCAGAGTTACTATTGACAGATAAGAGTTAGTGGTCAGCATGAAATCTATTTATCCCTGTTTTGTGATTTTCCACTGAACATCTTCTTAAAGGGAATTTTAAGAGTCCCCCTTAAAATTCCTTCAGAGCAGGTTTGGAGGTCACATATTCTTATCAGTTCCTCCCTGTCTTGGAAGCTCTTTATCTCTCCTTCCATTTTGATGAGAGCCTTGCTGATAAGTATTCTTGGGTGCATGTTCTTCTCATTTAGGACCCTGAATATATCCTGCACCCTTTCTGGCCTGCCAGTCTCTGTGGAGAGTGTCTGCTGTTACCAAATATTCCTCCCCATGAAAGTCAGAGACTTCTTGTCTCTGCGCTTTAAGGATCTTCTCTTTATCCTTTGGAATTTGCAAGCTTTCCCTCATAATGTCGAGGTGTTGAAAAACGTTTTTTTATTGATTTTAGGGGATCCTCTCTATTTCCCTGGATCTGATTGCCTGTTTCTCCCTGCCCAGAATTGGGAAAGTTTTTCAGCTAGATTTTTCAAATACATATTCTGCCCTCTGTCCCTTTCGCGCGCCCTCAGGGAACCCCATTTAAACGTAGATTTTTCTTCCTTAGAGTGTCATTGATTCCCTTAATCACTGTATTCATGATTTCTTTAAATAGGTTTATCTCTTTTTTTCCTCATTTCCCTCTTGGCCAATAACTTGTCTTCTATGTCACTCACTCCGTTCTTCCACCTTCCGTTAACCCTCGGTCGTTAGGACTTCTAGTGGATTGCATACTCATTCATTGATTTTTAATTTCGCCTGATTGATCTAAATTCTGCATCATGAATCCTCGGAGTCCTTTAATGCTTTTTCTAGAGCCACCATTAGCTGTATAATAGTGCTTCCTGAATGGGCTTTCTGACATTGAATGTTAATACAATTTTGTAGCTCTGTGGGAGAGAAGGTCTGTTTCTGATTCATTCCTTTTGAGGTGAGGTTTTTCCTTCTATGTCATTTTCTCCAGTGCGGATGTGGCAAAAACAAGTTGTATTGGGAAAATAGAGAAAGAGAGAGAGAAGGAAAGTAAAGAGAAAAGAAAAAAGGAAAAGAAAAAAAGGAACGAAGAGAAGAAAAAGGGAAAGAAAAAGAAGAAAGGTGAAAAAAAAGGGGGGGGTGTGGGGGAAGCAAATCAGAAATCAAAAAGAAAAAGAAAAAAGAAAAGAAAAAAAAAAAAAACACGGGGAGTATTTCTGTAGAGTTTAATTCCCCCGTGACATTCCCCTGGAACTGTCCGTCCAGCTGTCTTCTGGGGGAGGGCTGATGCCTGATTTTCAGGTGTTTAGCACTGGGAGCTGCTCTGCCCCCCTGCTGCAGGGCTCAGCGGGGGTTGTTTACCCATAGGTCTCAGAGATTAGCCGCATTTGCTATTGGCAACGCGGAAGCCTGGATTCCAGCTCCGCAGAACTAACGGGCTCCGGCTCTCGGCAGGGCCTGGAGGCTCCGGGCGGGGCGCTGATCTGCTCAGCTCGCAGAGCGTCCTTGCTGTCCTGGGCCCTCCCCGCCTCAATTTGCTACTATTTTATGAGAATTTTGCATCAATATTCTTCAGTGATACTGGCCTATAGTTCTCTTTTTTAGTGGAGTCTTAATCTGGTGTTGGTATTAGGGTAATGCTGGTATCATACAACGAGTTTGAAAGTTTTCTTTCCTCTTCTATTTGTTGGAGTAGTTTGAGAATAGGCATTAGCTCTTCTTTAAATGTTTGGTAGAATTTGCCTGTGGAGCTATCTGGCCCTGGACTTTTGTTTGTTTGGAGTTTGTTTTTTTTTTTTTTGTTACTGATTCAATATCTTTGCTAGTTATTGGTCTGCTTAAGTTTTCTATTTCTCCTATTTCTGTTTTGAAAGTCTATATATTTCTAGCAATTTATCCAGGTTGACCATTTTTTGGTATATTTTTTATGATATTCTCCTATAATTATATTTCTGTGGTAATTGTTATTTCTCCTCTCTCATTTGTAATTTTGTTTGGGTCCTTTCTCTTTTCAATAAGCCTGGCTTTAGGTTTATCAATTTTATTTATTTATTTTTTTTAAAAGCTAGCTCCTGATTTCATTGATCTATTGTGTTTTGTTTTTCTTAGTTTTCTTAGTTTCTATATCATTCTTCTTCTGGATTAGGCTTCACTTGTTGTTCTTTCTCTAGATCTTTTGAATGTAGGTCTAGGTTGTTTATTTGAGATTTTTCTTGCTTCTTGGAATAGGCCTGTATTACTATATATTTTTCTCTTGTATCCCAAAGGTTTTTGACTGTGGTATTTTCATTTTTATTTGTTTCCATGTACATATATACTCTATGTATACATGTATCTATGTGTATAGGTATATATATATATGTATATATGTATATACTGCATATATATATATATATATATATATATATATATATAATTTCTTCTTATATTTCCTGGTTGGCCCATTTATTGTTTAGTAGCATGTTGTTTAACCTCCATGTATTTGTGGTTTTTCTAAATTTTGTAGTTTAACTGACTTCCAAGTTTCATATTACTGTGGTCAAAAAAGGTGCATGGTATGATTTCAGTCTTTTTGTATTTGAGGGGGCCTGATTTGTTATCTAATATATGATCTATTCTTGAGAATGTTCTATGTGCACTTAAAAAGAATTTATATTCTGCTGTTTTAGGATGGAATATCCTGAATATATCTATTAAGTCTATCTGTTCCAGTGTGCTATTCAAAGTCATTTTTCATTGTTGATTTTATTTTAGATGATCTGCCTATTGATATAATAGGTTAATGTCTCATACTTTTTTTATCAATGAGTTCCTTTATATTTGTTTTTAATTCTTACATATTTGGGTGCTCCCATGTTGGGGCATAAATATTTACAATTGTTACATCTTCATGTTGGATTGTCCCCCTTATGATTATTTAGTGCCCTTTATCTCTTGTTAAAGACTTTGTTTTAGAGTCTAGTTTATCCCATGTAAATATTACTGTTTTGGGTTTCTTTTGACATCCATTTATATCATGTACGTTTCTCCATCCTTTCACTTTCAATCTGCAGATGTAGTAGGTCTTGTAGGCAGTTTAAAAATGTTGGTCATTACTGGTTTTCCCCCTTTGTTTCTATTTTTAAGCCAGGTTTCCTAGGTTTTGTTGTTTTGTTTTATATCTTGGGCTAGCATATTTTAGTGGTCAGCTAGTCAATGATGAGTCAAAGGTTATCTTTCAACAACTGAGCAGTAAGTCTTCTATCTGGGATTCATCTGTGGATGGGGGATAGTATTCAATATTTAGGTAGTCTTCCAAGTCAGGGAGGTTTTAATTTTGTATCAGGATTTTCACGTGTCTTCTGCTAGTAAGTAATGTCTCTAGTTTGTTTATACATGAACTTGTGGATATCTTGGATCTTATATTGTCTTTCCTGAGCCTGAATGATATCTTGTGTATTCATGGAATATTCCAGACTACCAAAGATATATGAATCAACATATACGTTGTATACGATGGCTATTTAATTCCCTCCACCTCCATGTTAGTCTTTTGATTGTTTTTTGAAACAATGAGAATCACATCCTGAGATTAGCTGTAATAATGACTTTTGATGTTCAATCGATACAGAGATTACTATTGTTTTTGACGATGTATCTAGGCATGCATTCAGGGCATTTTGCCCTTGCTCTGCTCCATATCAACTCATCTTCCTCTAGAAGGGAAGCTGCTGCATGTCGTGACCTAGCATGGCAGAATTACTATACAGAAGAACTTGAGATGGTGATGGGAACAGCCTCAAGTAAATAAAATGCAACAGATTCTTACTACTCTCTCCATAATATTAGAAGTTTTTATTTAATAAATGCTTCTTGTTTTTTGTATGTGGTCAATTTCAAGAATCTTGAAATGTTTTTTTTTTGAAAATTTTGTTTTATCATTGCTTATTGTGGAAAGGATTTAGGATTTACAGAGCTCATCATTTTACCATCTCAGAAGTTCTGCTGACTGTAATCATTTTTTTAATCCCCGAGAAGTTTATGAATTTTCTTCCTATAAATTTCACACATTTGCTAGGAATTTTATTTCATTATTTCCATAAATTAGATATTTTTGTATATTCTTTTATTTCTTGTAATTTAAAGTTTTTTTTGGGGGGGGGTGCAGAGGGAAGGGAGAGGGAGAATTTCAAGTAGGCTCCACAATCATGACTTGAGCCTGAAACCAAAAGTCAGATGTCTAACCAGCTGAGCCACCCAGGCACCTCCAAAGATTCTTTTTTTTTTTTTAAAAAAAAAAAAAAGGAGAATGGATACTGATTTATTTCCACAATTGATACAAATTTTTAAAATATACAGAATAGTATATATTTGAATAGTACATAAATATGAAGATACAAAACTGTATATAGGAATTATAAAACTCAAACTCATGATAGGGTACGTAGAAAAGATAATGGGAACATATATTTCCTCTATACCTATAATATTACATAGTTTTTCCTTTTTTATTTGATAATATTTAGTTATCTAAGTGTTTATGAAATTATTATTTCTTATTATTTCTTAGTTCTTGCTCTCTTTCTGAAATACTTCTTGGAGAAATTCTATATTCATAAATTTTTAGAAATGTAATATTGAACACTGGAGAATGTAACTTTAATCACTACATTTTTAAAATTAAAAATCCAAAATATTATACACAATTGACATGGGAATTGGATCAAATTTTTAAAACTGTGTTTAACCAAATGGGCAAACAGATTTAAGAAATTCAAAGGAGGGACACCTGGGTGGCTCAGTGGTTGAGTGTCTGCCTTTGGCTCAGGGCAAGATCCTGGGGTCCAGGGATCAAGTCCCACATCGGGCTCCCTGCGTAAAGCCTGCCTCTGCCTCTCTCTGTGTCTCTCATGAATAAATAAACAAAATCTTAAAAAAAATTCAAAGTAAAAAATATTAAAGATTAACCACCCTAACCAGTGAATACTCAAAATGGGATAAAGTAGTTAATGGGTGATGTTTCAGAAAAATCTACTTATGTATAAAAAAGAAGTCACTGGTGTTTGAGTATGCAAGTAGTTTTCCAGTTCATTGTTCTTGGTGGCCTTTCTGTAAAAATACAGGCATACCTTGTTTTTTGTGCTTCTCAGATACTGCATTTATTGAAAATCTGTGGCAATGCTATATCAAGCAAATCTATCAGAGCCAGTTTTCCAACAGAATTTGCTCATTTTGTGTCTCTGGGTCACATTTGGTAATTTTCTCAATATTTCAAACTGAAATTACTAGATTTGAATTGCAACAATCTCATGATAAAACTTTAACAGAAGAGGACTTTCTCACTGGTGAGCAAAGAAAGTGATTCTTCGGATGGAAGGTACTCCTGGTGAAGATGGTGTGAAGACTGCTTGGCTTTTGGAGTAGCTTTAATTGTCCATATACAATCAACTGCTGGGCCACGTTTTGTTTTTTCTTCTTGTTCTACCTGACTAGAATGCACTATTCCATCAGCTCCCAGGAGCTCAAACTGGCAATCTGGGATGGATTTAAAATACCTCCGAGGTGAGTAAAGTCTGGATCTGGAATAAATGAATATTTTGCTCAAAATTCCAGTCCTTCAAGTTCTTCATCAGAACTAAACTTAGCCACATGAATCTCCCTGTTGATCTAATTAGTGGAGGGTTTTTCACACCACAGTAACGATCTGTAAGTGGAGAGAAACCAAATGGCCCATCTCGAACCTCCAAGTGGTCAAACCGACATTCAAATGATGGTTCTATATAATAATGTCCATCAAAGGTCAACTCTATTCTTCGACATGGAGCCGCTTCCAAAATGTAGATACACTCCTTTTTTTTTGTTTTTTTTTTTTAATAAATTAATTTTTATTGGTGTTCAATTTACCAACATACAGAATAACACCCAGTACTCATCCTGTCAAGTGTCCCCCTCAGTGCCCGTCACCCATTCACTCCCACCCCCCGCCCTCCTCCCCTTCCACCACCCCTAGTTCGTTTCCCAGAGTTAGGAGTCTTTATGTTCTGTGTCCCTTTCTGATATTTCCCACACATTTCTTCTCCCTTCCCTTATATTCCCTTTCACTATTATTCATATTCCCCAAATGAATGAGAACATACACTGTCTTTCTCCGATTGACTTACTTCACTCAGCATAATACCCTCCAGTTCCATCCACGTTGAAGCAAATGATACACTCCTTTGTATCTTGGTTTGGCGGATAAGAGCCAGGATAATTTGAAGCAAAATGACCTCCATTGCTGGTTCGAACCCAAATGCCACACTGGGTTGCAGGAATATGCTTGATTCCAATATTTTGTCCATCCTGGGTCTTTTGGGCCACAACAATCCCTTCGACTACAAGTGCTATTGTTAACAACACTTTGAGGACTGCGCACAGCTGCTCTAGGGCCATGTTCCCGAGCGGCCCGGTACCTCACTACGGGCCGAAGAGGCAGCCAGGCGGCCAGGCGCGCTGGCTCGAGGGGCAGCGCCCCCACCAGCAGCTCCCAAGTGGTGGGCGCGGGCAGCCCAGGCTCATTTAAGCCGGGAGCTCCACCTCCAAAGATTCTTGAAACTTTTTTTTTTTTATATCAGTTTGCTTTTTCTGTATAATAAGGTACTCCAAAATTTAGTGGTTCAAAAAAAAAAAGAAAGAAAAGCCACCCAATTATTCATTTAACTCACAGTTTTAAATTTTATTCTGATCTCAGCAAGATTTTCTCTTACTGGATGGCATCACTCATGTATCTTCAGTAAGGTTGAATTTTGCTTGGGTTGACTGGTCCAAGGGTGTCTCAGCTAGCATATCTCATCTCTGCTCCACTTGGTGTCTCATCAGTCTGCAAATAGGCCTATAATTTGTTTTTTTTTTTTTGAGGGGTTGTTTGCATGCTATTAGCATTGATAGGGTCCTTCAAAACAGCAACATTCACTTTGTAAGTGGCTTATAAGCTTCTCCTTACATCATGATTGCTAAAACATCCAAAAAGAGCAACAATGTCCAGCCTCTAATTCAAGGGGTAGGAAAATATACTTTAATACACTACAAAGTAACATCATACAGGAATGGAAAGAATATAAATAAAGTTTTACATTTTCCTTGCTTTTTTTTTTTCCTGAAAAGTTTAACACTTTGGTCACTCTCTACTTTCCAATAATACTCGTATCATAATTTTACATGAATGTTCATTTCAATTCCCATACTTTCCAATTCCTTGACTTTACTACTTCAGTAAGTACTATTCATCAGCCTGCTTCAACCGCCAGCTGCCATGATTATAAATTATAATTGATGACTACTATAATATCACTTCTCCATACTTTTATATTCAAGCATTACAGTCTTTGGCTTCCATTTTTTTGGGTATTTCTCTTTCCTCATTTCCAGTCTTGCATATTTTATGCCACCAAGACTTTCATCATTGATTCTATCACTTTTGGATTGGCCTTTATCATGTAATCAACCTTTCCCTTATAAACCATGTATCCTATGGTTCCTTATTATTGTCACTCCTTTGCAAACATCTTCAACCCACTTGCCATTTTTTCCTTTAATTATCTTCCTGGAAAAGCCTCACACCTGTTTAAATTGAAGTCTAGAAATAATCTGTTTATAAGTAGAAAGAATACACCATAATAGGGAATGCTCTCACTTTAATCTCATACATGTCCAAACTTCACTGTGCTTTTCCAATTTTTACTGGTTATCTTACAGACTCATATTTTACTAATAAAATAGAACAAATCAGGAGAGAAACCCCACAAACTTTAGTCTTTATCAAATACTGAACTTGGATATATAATCATATTCTCTACTTTCCTTGATGTTAGTATGGATGAAATGGTGCTCCAATCTAATATGAGAACTCTGGTAGTGTACATTAACACTCACTCATTGAAGGATGTGACACTAAAAAATCCAGCCCACATCATCAATTTTCATAAAAAAATAAGTGTTATTCTGTATTAAAAACAAACAACAGTCTCCCTTCTCTTAGGTAACACAGCGATATTTTTCTTTTATTTATTACACTTCTTGAAAGACTTGTTTGTATTTACTGAACACCATTCCTCTCTTAATATTCTCTCTCAACTTGTCCAATCTCATTTTTTAAATTTCTATTTCTATTCTCCAAATTAACTTAATGTAAAATTTACTTCCACCTTTCTAAATTAATTATCTCCTTCAAAGAGCTAATCCAACTCAATTTATGAGCATAGTTCGAAGCAGTTAAATATGCCAGTATATTCAGAGATTGTCCTCCTAAAATTCTTTGATAAACTGGGTTTCAGGGATAGGAATTTTCAAGTTGAGGCTTATCAGAAGATCTCTTTGTGTTCTTTGGTTAAGCATAGATGTCTATATGTGTATATTTTTCCTTTTGGAAAGGCAAAATTAAAGGTGTCTCGAGAGTTAATTGAAGAAATAAAAAAAAAAAACATTGCATTTGAACTCCCTTTTTTGGAAAATGCTTCTTACCTGTTGTCCTGTTTAGAAATCCTGTAATATAACCTTGAAAGAAAATAAACCTCCCAGTCTTAACTTATAGTGGAGAGATGCAGTCACTGAACTCATTGAAGAGCAAAAGGAGCTATGTAACTGCTTCAGTTTTGTTGTTGTTTTTAACTTTATTGAGATATAATTTACACTTCAGAAGGTCTATTTGAAGTGTATGATTAATGAGTTTTAGTATATTTGCATAGCTGTACAGTGTGCACAGTAATCTAATTTTAGAACATTCTCATCACTCTACAAAATGACTTTATATCCATTAGCAGTCACTCCCTGCTTTCCTACCTTGAAGACTTAAGCAATCATATGCTACTTTTTTTTTTTGTTTAAGGACATTTTATATAAATGGTATAATACAATATGTAACCTTTTATTTCTGCTCTTTTCATTTATCATATTTTCAGGTTCATACAATTTATAGCATGTTTTAACACTGTAGTAATTTTTATTGCCAAATATCCCATCATATAGATGAATCACATTTGTTTACCCATTTGTTAGACTTTTTTTTTTGCTTTCTTAATATTACAAATAATACTAATTTATGTATAAGGTTTTCTGTGGACATATACTTTCACTTCTATTGAATGGGTGCAAAAGATGAGAATTGCTGGGTTATATGGTAAGTTTATGTTTCAGATTTTGATGAACTGGAAAAAAATGGTTTTAAAAAGTGGTTGCTCTATTTTATAGTCCACCAGCAATGTATAAATGTATAAGAGTTCCAGTTTCTCTACATTTTCAACATTTGTTATTGACTATCTTTCTGTTTATAGCCACCTTAGTGGAAGTGAATTGGTTTCTCATTCTGCTTTTGATTTGCATTTCCCTAATGCGTGGCAGAGGTGTTGAGAATATTTGCACTTTTTATAAATATTCTGCATATCTTATTTGGAGAAATGTCTATTCAAATTCTTTACATATATTTTAGTTGGGTTGTTTGTTTTTCTATTGTTTAGTTGTAAATGTTCTATACATATTCTGGACGCTAAACCCTTATCAGATATATTACTTAAAATATTTTTACCCATTCTGTGTATTCATTTTCATGATGCTGCCATTTAAAGCATAATGATTTTAAATTTTGAAAGCATCCATCTTTGTCATTTAATTTTCTTGCTGTTTTTTTAAAATTTCAAATATCAATTCATCATAAGTGTTAGATTTTGTTTCTGGGCATTCAATTCTGTTTCATTGAATTATGAGTCTAACCTAATAACTCTTAATTACTGTAACTTTGTAGTTAGTTTTGAAATTGGAGAGTAAGGAGAGTCCTCCAACTTCGTTCTTATTTAAAATTGTTTTGGACATCCTACATCACTTTTATTATCATACACATATTAAGATCAATGTGTCAATCTATCAACAAAAAAGAAAACTGAAATTTTGATAAAGATTAAATTGTATCTATAGAACAATTAAAAATTATTGCTATCTTAAGAATATAGATGTTCCAATTTATGAACACAGGATAACTTTCCATTTATTTATGTCTTTTTACTTTCAATAGTGGCTTTGAGTTTTTGATATTTATTTTGTGCTTTTGTTAAATTTATATTTTGATATTTTATTATTTTCAATGTTATTGTATATAGATTCATTTTCTTAATTTAATTTTGAATTGATTATTGTAGATGTATGGAAATGTAATTGATTTTTGTATAGTGATCTTGTATCCTGCAAATTTGCTGAAATACCTTTTATATGCATACATACTTTAGTGGCTTTCTTAGGATTTTTCAATATATAAATCTTTTTATCTATTAGTATAGAGCTTAACTTCTTTCTTTCCTATTTAGATGTCTATTGTTTCTTTTCCTTTTTTGATAATTGCCTTAGCTGGGACCTTTAGTTAAAGGTGGAATGAACAATGAGAACAGATATCCTTACCTTAGTCATGATATAAAAGAAGTAACATTTATTCTTTCACTGTTAAATATGATGTTACCTGTGGGTTTTTAATAGATATCCTTTATCAGATTGAGTGAGTTCCCTTCTATCCCTAGTTTATTGACTGTTTTTGTCATGAATAAGTATATTTAGTCAATACTTTAGTCAAGTATTTATTCAAGTACTTCTTTTTTTAAAAAATTTTATTTATTTTTTCATGAGAGACAGAGAGAGAGAGAGAGAGAGAGAGAGAGAGAGAGAGGCAGAGACACAGGTAGAAGGAGAAGCAGGCTCCATGCAGGGAGACTGACGTGGGATTCGATCCCAGGTCTCCAGGATCAGGCCCTGGGCTGAAGGCGGCACTAAACTGCTGAGCCGCTAGGCTGGACTGCCCCTCAAGTACTTCTTCTGTATTTGCTTAAAGCATCACATTTCTTGTCTGTTTCATAAATTGAATTATATTGATTGGTATTTAGATATTAAACCAACCTTGTATTCCTGGGACAAATTCCACTTGGTTATGTGTGGAATAACCAAATGTGTGGTTATAAACCAAATCATTGCATCATTTGGTTTATTAGTATTTTAAGATTTTTATAGTTATATTCATGTGGCATATTCCTTTGTAGCTTTATTTTATTATTATATCTTTTATGACTTTAGGTGTCAGGGTAATACTAACTTCATTGAACGAATAGGAAAAAGTTTCCTCCTATTTTATAGAAAAGTTTATAAGGGATTTGTGTTGTTTTTCTCTAAATATTTGGAAGAATTTACCAATGAAGCCTTCTGAAACTTATTTATTTATTTATTTATTTTTGGTAGAAATTTTTAAAATGCTTATTCAATCTTTAGCTTGTTGATTTCTTATCTCTTCTTGAGTCAGTTTTGGTTATTTATGTCTTATAAGGAATTAACTATTTATTTATTTATTAAATATTTTATTTATTTATTCATGAGACACACACACACACACACAGAGGCAGAGACATAGGCAGAGGGAGAAGCAAGCTCCATGCAGGGAGCCTGATGCGGTACTCGATCCTAGGACTCCAGGATTACATCCTAAGCCGAAGGCAGGCACCAAACCACTGAGCCACCCAGGATTCCCAGGAATTAACTATTTAATTTAAGTTTTCACCACACTATTCCCAGACTTCCCTTATAACACTTATCATTTGTTTATGGTCAGTAATTGTAGTTCTTGCATCTTGAATTAATAATTGTACACTTCGGGCAGCCTGGGTGGCTCAGTGGTTTAGTGCCACCTTCCGCCCAGGGCCTGATCCTGGAGACTCGGGATTGAGTCCCACGTCAGGCTCCCTGCAGAAGCCGCTTCCCCCTCTGCCTGTGTCTCTCTACCTGTCTCTTTGTGTTTCTCATGAATAAATAAATAAAAATCTTTAAAAAATAAATAATTGTAGACTTCTTTCATATTCTTTGTCAATGTAAGTAAAAGTTTGTCAATTACATTCATCTTTTCAAAGAATGTTAATATTCTATGTTATTTTTTATGTGAATTTCAAGCACATTGCTCTGACCTTTATTAATTTCTTTAACCTCCTTTCTTTGGGTTCTTTGCTTTTCTTTGACTAATTTCCTAAGTTTGAGGAGATTTTTGTTTTTTTTTTTTTAAATTTATTTATTTATGATAGTCACAGAGAGAGAGAGAGAGAGGCAGGCAGAGACATAGGCAGAGGGAGAAGCAGGCTCCATGCACCGGGAACCCGATGTGGGATTCGATCCCGGGTCTCCAGGATCGCGCCCTGAGCCAAAGGCAGGCGCCAAACCGCTGCGCCACCCAGGGATCCCTGTTTTTTTTTTGTTTTTTTGTTTTTTTTAAAATTTATTTATTTAGTTTGAGGAGATTTTTAAAAAATATATAGCCACTTCCTATACATTGCTTTTGAGCACTGTGTTAAATAACTTAAGTTTTACTATGTTGTATTTTGATTAATATAGCCTTTCCTACTACACCCATGATGTCTTTTTTGATTATCCGTTACTTATAATTGATTGCTTAATAGCCACATATTTTGGAATTTTCCAAATTTCCCTTAGTTGTCAATTTTTTATTTAATTCTATTGTAGTCAGAGAGTATATTTTATACTTTAAAAATTGTTTTAACACTATCGAAGAGTTGTCCTGTGGCATAGCATATGGTCTATTTGTGGCCTATACAAGAAAAATCATTTTTTACTGTTTGAGGTGGGATGTCCCATTGACATCTGTTGGTTTTGTCTCAGGTTTCTATGTTGTGCTAAGTTTTTGCTTCAATTATTAAGAGTTGTATACTTATGTCTCCAATATTATTGTTAAATTTTCTGTTTCCCTTTTCAGTTCTGCATTTTGTATTTTTTTTGTAATTCCATGTTCTATTTTCTTTTTTTTTAATTTAAAATCTATTAATTAACATATAGTGTATTATTAGTTTCAGAGGTAGAGTCTGGTTATTCATCAGTTACATATAACGCTCAGTGTTCATTACATCAAGTGCCCTCTTTAATGCCCAGCACCCATTACCCCATGATCTCACCTACGTGTGCTCCAGAAACCCTGTTTGTTTTTTATAGTTTAGAGCCTCTTACAGCTTTTCTCCCACTCTGATTTCATCTTTTTATTTTTTTACCCCTTCCTCTAGTTATCTTTTTTGTTTCTTAAATTCCATATGAGTGAGGTCTTGTGATATTTGTCTTTCTCTGATGAACTTATTTTTCACAACATAATACCCTCTAGTTCCATCCACATTGTTCCAAATGACAAGATAATGATTCTTTTTGATGGCTTAGTAATATTCCATTCTACATATATACTATATCTTCATTATCCACTCATCTGTTGATGAACATCTGGGCTCCTTCCACATTTTGGTTATTGTGGACATTGCTGCTATAAACATTAGGGCACATGTGCCCCTTTGAATAACTATGCTTGTATCATTTGAGTACATATCTAATAGGACAATTGTTGGGTTGTCGGGTAACTCTATTTTTAACTTTTTTGAGGAACCTCTATACTGTTTTCCAGAGTAGCTGTACCAGCTTGCATTAATAGTGTAAGAGGGTTCCCCTTTCTCTATATCCCCACCACTATCTGTCATTTCCTGAGTTGTTAATTTTAGCCATTCTGACTGGTGGAAGGTGGTATCTCATTGTGGTCCTGATGCTAAGTGAGGTTGAGAATTTTTTCATGTCTATTGGCCATTTGAATATCTTCTTTGGATAAATATGTGTTCATGTTTTCTGCCCATTTCTTGACTGGATTATTTGTTTTTTTTGATTTTGGCTTTGATAAGTTCTTCATAGATTTTGGATACTAGCCTTTTAGCTGATAAGACATTTGAAAATATCTTCTCCAGTTCTGTAAGTCATCTTTTAGTTTTGTTGACTGGTTTCTTTGCTTTTATCCTGAAGAAGCCCCAATAGTTCATTTTTGCTTTTGTTTACCTTGCCTTTGGAGATGTGTCTACCAAGAAATTGCTATGGCTGAGGTCAAAGAGGTTGATGCCTGTGTTCTCCTCTACGATTTTGATGATTTCCTGTCTCACATTTACATCTTTCATCCATTTTGAATTTATTTTTGTGTATGGTGTAAGAAAGTAGTCCAGTTTCTTTCTTTCTCGCTCTCTTTTTAAAGATTTTATTTAATTATTCATGAGAGACACAGAGAGAGGCAGAGACAGAGGCAGAGGGAGAAGCAGGCTCCCTGTGGGAAGCTGGATGTGGGATTCGATCCGACTCTGGGATCATGACCTTAGCTGAAGACAGATGCTCAACACCTTAGCCACCCAGGTGCTCAAAGTAGTCCAGTTTCATTCTACATATGGCTGTACAATTTTCTCAACACCATTTGTTGAAAAGGCTGTCTTTTTTCCATTGGATGATCTTTCCTGCTTTGTCACAGATTAGTTGACCATGGAGTTGAGAGTCAATTTCTGGGTTCTCTATTCTATTTCATTGATCTATGTGTCCGTTGTTGTGCCAGTACCATACTGTCTTGATGATCACAGCTTTGTAATACAGCTTGAAGTCTGGAATTGTGATGCTACCACCTTTGGTTTTCTTTTTCAACATTCCTTTGGCTATTTGGGGTCTTTTTTCATTCCATATGAATATAAAATGTTAGGATTCTTTGTTCCAGTTCTTTCAAAAATGTGAATGGTATTTTGATAGGGATTGCATTGAATGTGTAGATTGCTTTGGGTATTATAGACATTTTAACAATGTTCTCCAATCCATGAGCATGGAATGTTTTCCTATATCTTTGTGTCTTACTCAATTACTTTCAAAAGTGTTACATAGTTTTCAGACTGCAGATCATTTACTTCTTTGGTTAGGATTATTCCTAGATATCTTATGGTTCTTAATGCAATTGTAAGTGGGATCCATTCCTTGATTTCTCTGTCTTAGGCCTCATTCTTATTGTATAGAAATGCAACTGACTTCTGTGCATTGATTTTGTATCCTGCTACTTTGCTGAATTCCTGTATGAGTTCTAGCAATTTTGGGGTGGATTCTTACATTTTGTATACTTAGAATATCATGTCTTCTGCAAAGAGGGGAAGCTTGACTTCTTTGTTGATTTGGATACCGTTCTTTTCCTTTTTGTTGTCTGATTGCTGAGACTAGGAGTTCTAGTTTTATGTTGAACAGCAATGGTGAGAATGGACATCCTTGTTGTGTTCCTGACCTTAAGGGAATAGCCCTCAGTTTTTCCCCATTGGAAATGATAGTCACAGTGGGCTTTTTGTATATGGCTTTTGTATAATTTTGAGGTATGTTCCTTCTATCCCTACACTGTGCAGTTTTAATCAAGAAAGGATGCTGTACTTTGTCAAATTTTTTTTCTGCATCTATTGAGAGGATCATATGTCCTTTCTTTGTAAATGTGGTCTATCATATTGATTGATTTCTGAATATTGAACCACTTGCATGCCAGGAAGAAATCCCACTTGGTCATGGTAAATAATCCTTTCAATGTACTGTTGGATTCTATTAGCTAGTATTTTAGGAATAACTTTTGCATTCATGTTCATCAGGGATATTGGTCTATAATTCTTTTTGGTGGGGGATCTTCATTTGATTCTGGGATCAAGGAAATGCTGGCTTCATTGAATGAGTATGAGTTTTCCTTCCATTTATATTTTTTTTAAACAGCTTCAAAGAAAAGTTACTAATTCTTTAAATGTTTGGTAGAATTCTGCTGGGAGGCCATCTGGCCATGGACTCTGCTGGGAGTTTTTTGATGGCTGCTTCAATTTTTTGCTGGTTGTGTGTCTGTTCAGGTCTTCTGTTTCAGTTTTGGTACTTTATATGTTTCTAGGAATGCATCCATTTCTTCCAGATTGCCTAATTTGTTGGCATATAATTGCTATAATGGTTTGTATTTCCTTCGTGTTGTTTCTGATCACTCCTCTTTCATTTATGATTTTATTTATTTGAGTCCTTTCTCTTTTCTTTTTGATAAGCCTGACCAGGGGTTTATCAATGTTATTAATTCTTTCAGAGAACCAGCTCCTAGTTTCATTGATCTGTTCTACTGTTCCTTTGATTTCTATATCATTGATTTCTGCTCTAATTTTTATTATTTCTCTTCTCTTGCAGGATTTAGGATTTACTTACTGTTTTTTTCCAGTTCCTTTAGGTGTAAGGTTAAGTTGTATATCTGAGACTTTTTTTGTTTCTTTTCTTTTTTTTGTCTTTTTTTTAAAGATTTTATTTATTTTTATTTATTAATGAGGAACACAGAGAGAGAGGCAGAGACAGAGGGAGATGCAGGCTCCACACAGGGAGCCTGATGTGGGACTCTATCCTGGGACTCCAGGATCACGCCCTGCGCCAAAGGCAGACACTCAACTGCTGAGCCACCCAGGCATCCCCATTTTTTGTTTTTTGAGAGAGGCTTCTATTGCTAAATACTTTACTCTTAGGACTGCTTTTGCTGCATCCTAAATGTTCTGAACTTTTGTGATTTCAATTTAATTTGTTTCCCTGTATTTTAAAAATTCTTCTTTAATTACCTGGTTGACCCTTTCATTCTTTAGTAGGATGCTCCTTAACTCCCATATATTTGTTTTCCTTCCAAATTTTCTCTTCTGATTGAGTTTAAGTTTTCAAGCACTGTGATCTGAAAATATTCATGGAATAATCTCAATCTTTGGTACCGACTGAGCCCTGATTGTGACACAGTATGTGATCTACTCTGGAGAATGTTGTGTACACTTGAGAAGAATATGTATTCTGATGCTTTAGGATGAAATGCTCTGAATATATCTGTGAAGTTGACATAGTACAGTGTATCCTTCAAAGCCCTTGTCTCCTTCTTGCTCTTTGCTTAGATGACCTATCTATTACTTTGAGTTGGTTGTTAAATTCCCTACTATTTTTGTATTATTATCAATGAGTTTCTTTAAGTTTCTGTTATTAATTGCTTTATATAATTGGCTGCTCCCAATTATGCTAGAGGCATAAATATTTATAATTGTTAGATCTCCTTGTTGGATAGACATTGTAAGTATAAGTATCCCTTTTCATCTCTTATTACAATCTTTGGTTTAAAATCTATTTTTTTTTCTGATAAAAGGGTTGCTACCTCAGATTTGTTTTGATGCCCATCACCATGATAAATGGTTCTCCACTCCTCCATTTTCAATCTGGAGGTGTCTTTGGATCTAAAATAAGTCTCTTGTAGACAGCATTATCAGTGGGTCTTGCTTTTTACCAATCTAATACCCTGTGTCATTTGATTGGAGCATTTAGGCTATTTACATTCAGGTAATTATTGAACAATATGAATTTGGTGCCATTGTATTACCTGTAAAATCATTATTTCTGTAGATTGTCTCTGTTCGTTTCTGGTGTTTGTTGCCTTTGTGCTTTCTCTCCACTTAAAGGATTCCTTTTAATATTTCTTGCAGGGCTGGATTAATGTTCATGATTTCCTTTAGTTTTGTTTGTCCTTGAAACTCTTTATCTCTTCTAATCTGAATGACAGCCTTACTGGATAAAGTATTCTTGGCTGCATATTTTTCATACTTAGTGCATTGAATATGTCATACCATCCTTTCTGGTCTGCCAGGTCTCTTTGGACAGGTCTAACGTTAGCCTTATATTTTTATCCTTGTATGTTAAGGACTTCTTGTCCCAAACTTATTTCAGAATTTTCTCTTCATCTCTGAAATTTGCAAGATTCACTTTTATATGTCGAGGTGTTGACCTATTTTTATGGACTTTGAGGGAATTTCTCTGTGCTTCCTGGACTTGAGTGTCTATTTATTTCTCAGCTCTAATTTGTTCAAATAAACCTTTTATCCCTCTGTCTCTCTCTTCCTCTTCTGGGATTCTCATTATTCAAATATTATTTTGTGTTATGGTATCACTGATTACTCGAAGTCTTCCTTCATGATCCAGTAGTGTTTTTTCTCTTCTTTTTTTCTCAGCTTCCTTACTTTCCATCATTTTGTCCTCCCTTCTGCCTCCTTTATCCCAGCAGTTAGAATCTCCATTTTTTATTGTATCTCATTAATAACATTTTCAATTTGGACTGATTAGAATTTAGTTCTTTTATTTCTGCAGTAAGGGATTCTCTACTGTCTTCGATACTTTTTTCAACCCCAGCTAGTATCTTTATAGCCATGTTTTTAATTCTTGTTCTGATGTCACTTGCATCCATATTGGTTAAACCCTTGGTAGTGTGTACTGCCTCCTGTCCTTTCGTTTGGGGTGAGTTTCTCTGTCTCCTCATTGTGTCCAGAAAAGAATAGATGAAAGAGAGAGAAAAGACAAAAATAGCAACAACACCACCAGAAAGATGCAAAAAAAAAAAAAAAAAAACCAAAGTGGAAGAAAAGAGAAACAAAACAAAATGAGAAAAAGTCAAACAAGAAGTAAGACATGACAAAACAATAAACTAGATCCTAGGTGTATTGTGGTCTGTTTGTTAGAGGAAACTAGATACCAAAATAAGAAAGAAAGAAAAAATATATTTTTAAATAGATTTTTATATATTTATATACATACATATTATATACATTACATATAATACAATAATAATATTGTATTATTACAATATTACAATGAAAGAAAACAAAAATATACATATATATATAAATTAAAAAGGAATTTTAAAAAAAGAATTGATAAAATAAGAAAATATCTGGAAAAAAATGAAAGACTAAAGAATAATAAAAACACCACAAATGCTGTACTGTTTTCTCCAAGAGCTGAAATTTTGCATTTCTATATGATCGATTGACTTGGTGTTAGCTAGTTGCTCCTGCTGGTCTTCTATGGGAAGGGCCTGTTGCACTGATTCTCAGGTATTCTTGCCGGTGGAATTGTGCCCACCTTGCCAATCTGTAAGTGGCTCCAGATTGCACTATGTGGTGCTGTTTTGCTCCTTGAAAACTTTCAGCACTAATAAGGGTCATAAAAATGATGGAACTCTGATCTCTAGCCCCACAGCTAAAAGTTCATGCCCCCAACTCTTCACTGATCTCTCAAAGAAAAGCAGTCAATCACTCGTTTCCCTGATTTTCATCCTAACTCTATGTTCACCCAGCTTGCGACTAAGCTTTTTTTTTATCTCAGGCACTTCACCCAGTTTCCAGTCTCCAAACTTTTGGACTCCTGCAGTGTGGACCTGAGCCATTCCTCCTGGGTAAGGAAGGAGTTGTCCTTGAGCTTCTGCCTCTTCCTGGGCTCCTGCCCAGAGAATGGTTGCCCGACCTTGCAGTGGTTCTCAGTTTATGTCAACACTGAGTGGAAGGCTGATGCTTAAACTTGCTGCTTTCAGCTGACTTCACTACTCTGATGCTTGGGAAATCTGTTGCACTTAGGCACCCCCATTCTTTTTGTGACCTGGACAATCCAGAGACCACACTGTCCACCTGGGATTCAGCCTCAATTCACCACCTGAGCACCTTTAGGCTAGGGATGTTCCCAATTGTAACAGACTTCTTAAAGTTCTAATTTTACACTCTGATGTTTATAATACTTTCTGGTAACCTGCTTAGGAACTCCCTCTCCTCCAAGGCTTATCTTCTGATATACTGCCCCAGAGTCACATCTCCTCTGCACTTTCTACCTGCAAAAAGTGATCACTTTTCTCTTTGTAGAACTGCAGCAATTATTTTCCCAGATCTTCCATTAATTTTTCAGGTGTATAGAATGATTTGATAATTATCTAGCTGCATTCCAGGTTCCAGATGAAATTAGGGCCCCCTACTCCTCTGCCATCTTAACTCTTTCCCCTTTCCCAAGATCTTTTTTTTAGATGCATATGTATTTATAATTTTATGGACATGTCTTCCTCATGGACATGTCGGTTCTCAATGTTGTTTGCATGGTATGCTCTTTCAGTACTTTTACTTTCAAGTTATTTTTATCTTTGAAAATGTAGTATGTCTTCTGTAAACATTTAATTCTTCTCTTGATCAAGTCTGGCAGTGTAGGATGTTTTCTTGGATTATTTAATTTTTAATTTGTGTGTGTGTGTGTGTGTGTGTGTGTTTCTTCAAGTCAATTGAGTAGTTAATTCTTTTTGAGGACTTTCAGGTATGCATGTGGTGAAATAGATTCCTTTTTTTGGTGAGTATTCATTTTATTTCCAGTTTTGTTTTGTTTTCCACTGTAAATAGTGCTTATGAATTATCCTTTATTCATGTGTATTTCCATCTTGGGTATTTAACCCTGTGAGAATGGTGACCAGGAGTAGGGATGATGGCTCAAAAGATTTATGCTCTTCAATTTTAATAGATATCATTCATTGCTTCATAAAAAGATTGTAACTTTTTTTAATATATCCAAGTTAAAAATGAAAATCTAATGTTCCTTTCATACCTGTTAGCTATCCATTTTATACTTCTCTTTAAGTTTTGCTAGTCATTGCACACAAAATGTAATCTAAATGTGATTTTAATTTCTCTCTCCTTAATTGATAATTAATTTAAACATCATTTAAATTTAGTGGTCACTGGTATTAGCTTTTTTCTGAATTGACAACATATCTTTTCTCATTTTTAAAAAGTATAGGAGGAATTAATACCTTCCTAATTAAAATTGCAAAGGTGAAAATTGTGTGGGAATGTGAGGTCATATTTGAATACATGAAAATTAAAGATTTTTGTTATTAAAAAGCAAATGAATTTAATTATCAAAGTCAATATTTTGATATTTTATTTCAGATAATAAAACATGAATATTTTCAATATTCATAGAATTCTTATAAGTTGATAACTAGGCAAATAATAAATGTCTTCACTGTGTATTATTCACTCTTTTGTTATGAATTAATTGACCACAAGGCATGGATTTATATCTGAGCTTCCTGTTCTATTTCATTGGTCTATGTGTTTGTTTTTATAGCAATATCATATTGTTTTGATTACTATAGTTTTGTAATATATTTTAAAATCAGGGAGCATGATGTCTCTAGCTTTTTTTTTTTCAAATTTATTTTGGCTATTTAGGGTCTTTTGTGGTTCTACACAAATTTCAAGACTTTTTGTTCTATTTCTGTGAAGAATGTCATTGGAAATTTGAGAGGCATTACCTTGAATTTGTATATTCATTTGGGTATTATAGACATTTTAACAATGCTAATTCTTCTGGTCCATGAACATAGTATACATTTCTATTTATACATTTTTTAATTTCTTTTATCATTGTCTTTTGGTTTTCACTGTATATATCTTTTACCTCCTTATTTCTAGGTATTTTATTCTTTTTGTTGTAAATACAAATGGAATTGTTTTCTTAATTTTTCTATTTGTTACTAGTATACAGAAATGCAACAGATTTTTGCATATTGATTTTTTTGCCCTGCAACTTTGCTAACTTTGAAAATTAGTTCTAAATATGTGTGTGTGTGTGTAAATTTAGGGTTTTCTATATATAATATCACATGATCTGCAAATAGTGACAATTTACATCTTCCTTTCCAATTTATATGACTTCTTTATTCCTTACCTAGTTCCTCTGGGTAGGATTTTGAATACTATGTTAAATAAAAGCGGTGAGAGTGAGCATCCTTGTCTTGTTCCTGATCTTAGACTAAAAGCTTTCAGGTTTTCCTGGTTGAGTATACTACTACTTATAGGCTTGTTATATAGGGCTTTTATTATGTTGATGTACCTTCTTAGATACCCTCTTTGCTGAGAGTTTTCATTATGAAAGAATGTCCAAGTTTGTTAAAATGATTTTTTCTGTATCTTCTGATGGTTCTTCATCATCTGATCTCATAATTTGTATCCTTCATTTTGTTGATGTAGTGTATCATTTTGACTGATTTGCAGATGTTGAACCATTCTTATATTCCTGAAAAAAATCCCTACTGATCACAGTGTATTATCCTCTTAATATGCTGTTGAGTTTAGTCTTTCTATATTTTGTTGAGGATTTTTTGCATCTATGTTCATTAGGAATATTGGTCTGTATTTCTCCTTTCTTGCAGTGTTTGATTTTTGTGTTAGGGTGATGGTGGCCTCATAAAATGAGTTTAGAAATTTTCCCTCCTCTTTTATTTTTGGAAGAGTTTTTAGTGTCTTTTGTATTGTAAAAATATTTTTTCTATTTTACACTAAATATATATAATTCTATAATAATGTTTAAAAACTAATAAATTGGTAATTTAAAAAATTTCTTATATTTTTCAGTATAATTATATGGGTTCTGATATGACTGTTGTCACCCAAAAAATTTTCCAGTTGATTGGACTGACCAACGCTGTAAGTATTTCCTTTTTAGTTTTTTGCATTTGCTGTGTTACCTAAATAATTTCCATACGTTTTTTTTATGGCACTGCCTGAATACACATGAGTATGGAATAGGCCAAATTATATAACCATTTTAAGTTTCAGTTTTCTGAGTAGGGATAATAAAAAGGAAAATAGTTATTATATATACCTAATTAAGTTATGGTAATTATAAAATTGATAAAGCATGTCACATGCGGCTTGCTGAAGTACAAGTATTTCAAAATGTTAATTATTACTTGTTTTACAAGTAGCATTTATTACTTACTAATATACTCTATAAGATCTGAACCAGACTTAGCAGTTTTGTTGTTTAATATTTGTTATCAATGTAGTGTTTATTTTTATAGATAAATCCCTGGATTTATTTAAACCATGACCTTTAAACATTTTTCTTTATGTCTTCTATTTAGATTTTTACATCATTTAATGTTACCATAATTCTCTCTTCATTGGAACTTTGGATAGATGAAAATAAAATCTCAGTAACTGGAGATGCTAATGAATTATTACACAGATTTTTAAAATGGAAAAGATCTTATCTTGTTTTGCGTCCTCATGATGTAGCATTTTTACTTGTGTAAGCATATCTTGGTTTTACTAAATCTTATACAAAGGAAACACCTATATTTGACCCAATTTCTGACAACGACAGGCCTTCAGGGAAAATATGCCATTTTTGCCCTACATACAACATCATGGGAATATTATTTTTTAAAACACAGGTTTTACAGAGAATTATTGATCTCAATCATTTTATTTGTACTTAAAACTCACTCTTTCAATATTGTTATTATACTTTCTTACCTTAGAATGTGTAATATATCATTAAATGTCCCTAACTGTGTTTGAAATATTAATAATATGTATCTAAAGAAACACACATGATGAGTGTAGTAGTTAGGGTTTCTTTTAATGTTTTATTTTCATAAGATAACAAAAAACCTCCAAGGATATGTCAATACTACTGTATATTTTAATATCTCTAACATACCATATTTACATTGTGCTGCATTTTAAAAAATATAAGACTCCTCTTCTATTTTGATATTCTAGGATTGGTTTAATTTTTTAAAATTTTTAATTTTGAAAAATATTTTTAAATTAATTTTTTTAATTTTTAAATTAAAAAATATTTTTTAATTTTAAAAAATTTAAAAAAATTTTTATGTAACAAAAATTTTAAAAAATTTTATTACATAAAGATTTGTTATTTTCTAAAACTTCAATATAAAAATAAACTTTTTATTGTTTTTTAAATGTGCTTCACTGTTTTCAAAACAAGCAGACACGTTTAGGCACTTCAAGCTCTAATGTTAGGTGGAAATATTTATAAATTTATTATATAAATATGCAAACCAAAAAGTTTTATTAGGGAAATTCAATAGTAATTTGCTTAATTTTACAAAATCATATGATTATAATCCTGTTTTTAAACTTAAGTTACAGAGAAAAGTCAAATTATGTTGGTGCAACCTTTCAAGGGAAGATGTGTGATAGCCATTATGGAGGAGGTGTTGCTCTGGTATAGTATGGCTTAATTTGTTTGGCTGAAATGTATAAGTAGAATGCTATTTAGATTAATATACAGTTAATATTTATTATTTTATGTATATTAAAATTTACAAAATAATTCTAAGATCATTGGAAATGTTTGAACTTTAAAAAGTTCTTACTGAACTTAATAAATAAAAATTTATATCCTTTAGGTGAGTATCTACTATCCAATTGCTGGATCACAGAGTAGTTCTATTTTTAACTTTTTGAGGAACTTCCATACTGTTTTCTGGAGTGGCCGCATTACTTTGCATTCCCACCGACAGTGCAAGGGTTCCCCTTTTTCCTCATCCTTGGCGACATGTGTTGTTTCCTGTGTTGTTAACTTTAGCCATTCTTACAGGTATGAGGTGATATCTCACTGTGGTTTTGATTTGTATTCCTCTGATGATAAGTGATGTTGAGCATCTTTTCGTATGTTTATTGGCCATTTATATGTCTTCTTTGGAAAAATGGCTGTTCATATCTTCTGCTCATTTCTTAACTGGATTATTTGTTTTTTGATTATTGAGTTTGATAAGTTCTTTATAAATTTTGGGTACTAACCTTACCAGATATGTCATTGGCAAACATCTTCACCCATTCCAAAAGTTGCCTTTTAGTTTTGTTGATTGTTTCCTTCACTGAGTAGAACTTTTATTTTGGTGAAGTCCCAGTAGTTCATTTTTGCTTTTGTTTCTCTTGCCTCTGGCTTCTTATTATACGTGTGGCCTGTGTTTTCTTCTAGGATTTTGATGGTTTCAGGTCTCACATTTAGGCCTTTCATTTATTTTGAATTTATTTTTGTCTATGGTGAAAGAAAGTGGTCCAGTTTTGTTCTTTTTCACGTTGATGTACAGTTTTCCCCAACACCATTTGTTGAAGAGGTTGTCTTTTTTCCATTGGATGTTTTTTTCTGCTTTACCAAAGATTAGTTGACCATATACTTATGGGTCCATTTCTGGGTTTCTATTCTGTTCCATTGATTTCTGTATCTGTTTTTGTGCCAGTACCATACTGTCTTGATGACCACAGCTTTGTAATATAACTTGAAGTCCAGAATTGTGATACCACCAACTTTGCTTTTCTTTTTTCAAGATTGCTCTGACTATTCAGGGTCTTTTGTGGTTCCATAAAAATACTAAGATCGTTTGTTCTAGCTCTGTGAAAAATGGTGGTACTTTGATAGGGATTGCATTGGATGTGTAGATTGCTTTGGGTCAAAATATCTATATTTTACCAATAGGTGTTCTTCCATCCATGAGCATGGAATGTTTTTCCATTTCTTTGTGTCCTCTTCAATTTCTTTCATAAGTGTTCTATAATTTTCATAATTTAGATCATTTCCATCTTTGGTAGGTTTATACCTAGGGGTATTATTATCTTTGGTGCAAAGATAAATGGGATCAATTCCTTGATTTCTTTTTCTATTATTTCATTATTGGTGTATAGAAATGCAACAGATTTCTGCATGTTAATATTGTATCCTATGACTACAGAATTCATGTATTATTCTTGAAATTTTTTGGTGGAGGTTTTTTTTTTTTTTGATTTTATTTATTCATGAGAGAGAGAGAGGCAGAGACACAGGCAGAGAGAGAAGCAGGCTCCATGCAGGAAGCCCAATGTGGGACTCAATCCCTGGTCTCCAGGATCATGCCCTGGGCCAAAGGTGGTGCCAAACCGCTCAGCCACCCAGGCTGCCTAAGTATCATGTCATAAAGTATCATGTCATCTACAAATAGTGAAAATTTGATTTCTTCCTTGCCAATTGGGATATCTTTTATTTCTTTTTGTTGTCTGATCACTGAGGCTCAGATTTCTAGCACTAAACTAATTAACAGTGGTGAGAGTGGACATTTCTCTCTTGTTCCTGACCATAGAAGAAAAGCTTTCAGTTTTCCCCCTTGAGGATGATATTCGCTATGGGTCTTTCATATGTGTCCTTTACATTGTTGAGGTATGTTCCCTCTATCTCTACTTTGTTGAGGGTTTTTTATCAATAAATGATGCTATACTTTGTCAAATGCTTTTCCAGCATCTAATTAGAGGATGGTATGGTTCTCTTTTCTTTTATTAATGTGGTGTATCAAGTTGATTAGCAAATATTGAACCACCGTTCGTGGCATTTTGGCTAGGTCTCTGTCTTCAGAAAGCCTGTTATATCTCTTGCTCCTGGGAGTAATGGCTTTATTAAGAAGAGGTCATATACTGTCCAGGTCCTGGCACTTCAGGATATGTCTCTGGTGTGTTTTATGTGCACTTTGCTGCTGTTTTTTGTTTTTTTTTTTTTGCTGCTGGCTCCCTCAAGTCAGCCCTCTGCAGAGTTTCTTCTTGCCTGCAGTGGGGAGCATTGGACTTTGTTTAGAGTGTGGTGAATTTTAACTAGTGTTCTCTGGTTTGCTTGTTAAAAGAGACCTGATACTATTTCTACTGAGCTTTGTAGAATTTTATGGTCAGTAGAAGTGGTACATGCAGTTTGTGCTAATCTTTTGATGTAGGGATCCACTGATCTCATTCTCTGGGACAATTGCTCTAGAAAGGCAGCAATGGCAAGAGTGTAGGAAGGTGGGATTTGGTGTAAGCAGTTTAGGCTGCCGCTGTTGGCACTGTGCTTACTGAAGTTAGTTTACATTGAGGGAAGGGAAGAAAAATGTAGCCAGCCCCTTCCCTCATCCTAGAGAAGGGAGTTCTTGCCTGCCACTGTCTAGGAAGCCCTCCCTAAAGAGCGAATAATCACCTATCATGTGTCTCAGGCATCTCTCAGATCTTTTCCTTTACTGTGACTGACTTCATTCTTGTGGCACCATGCACCTGTGTTCTATCCCAGGCAGGCTGGTTGAGTTTTAGAACTCCAAACTTTAGGGAACAGTCATCACATGGTCCTCTGGTGGAGGGTCTTGCCATGCTGATGTTGATGTAAGTTTTTCCCAGAAAAGCTGACACAGCAAAGTACAGGGAGTGGGTTTTGGAATAAAGTGCAGCAAATAACCAGTGTCCAGATGAGCTACCCTCAGCAGGTGTTTCTGACTTATGTTGAAAGGTGGGGAAGAATAACGGCACCCACCAGCTCTCTTGTCCCTGAAAAGATAATGCCATCTATCCGAGATGTGGTCTATGGAGGGGAACTTCTCTCAGGGTATACCAGAGGATTCTCAGTTCCTGCTACTGGGCTATTTGTCCTCCTCCATTGGAGCAATGCAATACCCACCAGGCTCCACCCTGGTCACACTATAGGCCTCTGAAATTCCAATCTTTGGCCCCATTGGTTGTAAAAAAACAACCAGGGATCATGAAAATCAGCCCCTCTCATTTTATCAGTCAATGTCTTTGGATAAATGTTTTCCTTGTGTGATCTCTTGTGCACTTCTCTTTCTCTCTTTTGTCTCCCTCCCTGACCTGGACTCCCTCATTGGGATCCTTTTCTCCCCCAAATCATGCCTCCCTACATCCCACCTTCCATGATGTGGCCTCTTCTATCTCTCTCTCTAGTTGTACAATTTGTTCTACTAGTCTCCAGAACAATTTCTTGATATTCAGAATGACTTGATAGTTATCTACCTGTGTTTGAGGGACCAGGCAAGCCTAGGGTCCTCCTACTACCCTATCTTAGCTCCTCTTTGTCCTCTTATGTTTAAACACCACCTCCCTACCTAATTTCTCAGAGCTGTGGAATAAAATCTAAGATCTATATCCCTCAGTTGCTTCTTCTTCCTAAAAGTTTGTAGATGAAACCACAACCCAGGTGACTTTTGGATTAGTAGAAACATGTAAGAATAGTTAGCAGAAGATATTTGATGTCTTGCAATTCTTTTTCCTTGGACTCATCCACTTACTTGTTAGTCACTAATTTACTCATTCATGAGGGTTGACACAAGCAGTTCTTGGCCTCAAGGTTTTTATACCATTATGCATTACTGGACATATTATCTGTTGACCTCAGTTCATGGACTATGTAGATCCTGAGTATTATACGTCTTTGGAAGAAAACACAGTACACAATATATACCACTTGAAGCAGAACTATTTATAGTTATAGAACTTCAAAGAAAATGAAGTGTGTAAGATATTATAGGAATGGACTACTCTGAAACATTAGGTACAAAAAATATAATAATTGCACAAATTATTGGATAAAATCAGAATTAGAACCTCTCCCAGGAGACATCAGAAAAGGTATAGGAGCAGTAAATGAAAAGTTAAGGGAAATATATTATTGAAGTAAAAGTGCCTTTAGCTAGATATTAAGAGTAATGGAGATTGGGGCCCCTGGGTGACTTGGTTGGTTAAGGGTCTAACTCTTGATTTCAGCTTGTGTCATAATCTCAGTGTCATAAGACTGCACCCTATGGGGCTCTATGCTGAGATTCTCTTCCTCTGTCTGCCCTTCTCCCAACTCGAGTGTGTGCTCTCTTTCTCTCTCAAATAAGTATGTTAAATATTTTAAGAAAAGAGTAATGGAGATAAATAATTAAAAGTCATAAGAAGACTTTTGAAGGAGAAATGAAAATAAATTTCACTAAATCATAGCTACTATCAGATCAAAAAAATCCTTGCCAAGCAATCCCTTCTGCAGTCTCCCATATCCCTTATACTCAATCATCTTGTAAGAGAGGAGAAAAGTTGGTTGTTGGATGAAAAGGTCATATAAAACATCAAAACAGAATAGATAAAAAAGTACACCAAAAATGAAATGAAATATCAAATACAATGAAGAAAATTGCTTTATTTCCAGAAAAATGAAAATCATAATAACAAAGAAGTTCTATAGTGCAGAAATCATAATGAATAATGAATAAAAAAGTAATATAAAAGTACTTGAAAGGCACAATTAATACCTAAAAGAAGTCATTCAAATATAAGACACAATAAAAATATTCCCAGATATACTAACATTCAGAATATATTTGTAGAAATTACTTATAACATGAAAAGCTATAAATGAAAATAGCTGGAACTGTGCTGCAGTGGAGAATGATAGGTATTATGTCAATATTAAACCAGAACATATTCTATGATGGTGTGGTTAAGGAGTGATAGAATTGACATAAAAGAATGTTATAGAACTTGTCTTCTTAAGAGAAAGTTATAGATAATAGTAAAATTTAGAAGTATGAGGGGGATCCCTGGGTGGCTCAGCAGTTTAGTGCCTGCCTTTGGCCCAGGGTGTGATCCTGGAGTCCCGGGATTGAGTCCCACATCAAGCTCCCTGCATGGAGCCTGCTTCTCCTTCTGCCTGTGCCTCTGCCTCTCTCTCTGTGTGTGTCTCATGAATGAATAAATAAAATCTTTTAAAAAAATAAATAAAATAATAAAATAATAAAAAAAAGAAGTATGGGCATATGAGATGAACTTTGATCTTAAGAATGGATAGTAAGAACAAAACTGTATCATGTAATAATCTAATGGAATAAATGAAAATTATAGCTAAGGAAGAAGAAACATAATAATAATATAAAATAAAGTGAATTGAAAATATCAAAATAATATATTTTAATATAACAGTAATTATGTGAATGTAAATGAATTAAGCTCACCAACTAAGTGATAAAATCTCTAATGAATTTAAAATTTTTTTCAAGTTCAAATGTTTAGTTCTTTACAAGAGATACATTACTAGGACTAAGTGAAAGTGAACATAAAAAGTTAAAATATATTCTAGTTAAATAAGAAACAAGCAAGTATGAGAAAATAGAATTGATAGTAAAATATATTGGGATGCCTGGGTGGCTCAGTGGTTGAGCATCTGCCTTTGGCTCAGGGTGTGATCGTGGAGTCCCAGGATTGAGTCCCACATCAGGCTCCCTGCATGGAGTCTGTGTCTCCCTCTGCCTATGTCTCTGCCTCTCTGTGTGTTTCTCTCAATAATAAATAAATAAAATCCTTTAAAAAAAGAACCTTTAGGGACACCTGGGTGGCTCAGCAGTTGAGTGTCTGCCTTCAGCTCAGGGCGTGATCCCAGAATCTGGTATCGAGTCCCACATCGGGCTCCCTGCGAGGAGCCCGCTCCTCTCTCTGCCTCTCTCTGTCTGTGTGTCTCTTATGAATAAATAAATAAAATCTTTTTATTAAAAAAAAAAAAGAGGGATCCCTGGGTGGCGCAGCGGTTTAGCGCCTGCCTTTGGCCAGGGCGCGATCCTGGAGACCCGGGATCGAATCCCATGTTGGGCTCCCGGTGCATGGAGCCTGCTTCTCCCTCTGCCTATGTCTCTGCCTCTCTCTCTCTCTCTCTCTCTCTCTCTGTCACTATCATAAATAAATAAAATTTAAAAAAATATATTAAAAAAAGAACATTCAGAGAAGCCAATAACTCACCAGTTCTTTAATATATATATATTATTATATAATACATAGCAAATATATATATATACATATATATAATACATAGCAAATAGGCATAAACTTCACAGTAGCTTTCCATGTAGATGTTTTGCATATATTTGGTTTGATTTTGACAATATTATATTTTAAATATAATGTGTTTCTGTATGTTGAAAAACATATTGTACACAGACCTGTATATTTCTATGTTTATCTATAGTAGTATTAGATTAAAACTTTTTCGTGTCCAATTTTGTCATATGTGAATAAGAACAATTTCATTCTTTTTTCCTTTCTAATACTTATATCTTTTCTTTCTTCTCCTATTGAATTGGCTAGGACCTCAAAAATCCCAGATTTAATACTCCTAGATTATTATAGACACTTTGTAACATAATATGGAGGCTCAGTTTCATTTCTAATTTCCTAAGCTTTTTAAAAGGTATTTTATTTTTTAATCCTATCTCTGTTTCTTATAAAAAATTTATTAAATTGTTGTCTTTCTCATATGAAATTAAATTGTCCTTTGCAATATTATACTGATAATAATGCAGTCCTAATCAAAATCTCAGCAGGCTTTTTTTTTTTTTTTGGAAAAAATTGACAAGCTGATAACAAAAAATTTATATACAAATATTAAGAAAATAGATAAAACAAGTTTGAAAATTGAGGAAAAGTGGAAGATAAAAACTTCCAAAAAACACAGTAATTAAGATATTGCAGTGTAATTAAACTGATCAATGTAACAATATAGAAATCTAAAAATAGACCCACGCATATATAATCAAATGATTTTTGGACAAGTTGTCAAGACAATTCCAGCTATACAATAAACAAAAATAAAATTAAAATCTCATATTCATAAGAAACTAAATCAAAAGCATTGTTGATGCTAAAATAATTGATACTAAAACTTTAGGAGTGAAGGAGTAAAGGAAGAATAGTCCAGGAAATTAGTATCTGATGAACTTTGCAGATAATAAAGCTGAGAAACTATGAGCTAATTTTCTAATATAAAATATGTGAAAAGATGGAAACAAGATAACATTTAAGACATATAAATGGCAAGAAATAATGAAGATAAAAGCAGAAATCAATGCAAGACATTATAGGTAGAATAGAAATATTTGAAAGGAATATTAAGTCTCAAAAAAACTAAAAACAAGCATACTTCTGTCAAAACTAATTTTTATAAAATAGGGTAGACATATATTAATAAAATTATAAAAATAAAGGGGAAATACTGCAGAAGTAGATAATATTAGGAAGACAGTAGTTATTATAACAAATTTGCAAATGTAGAAAAATAAGTACATTTTTAATAGGAATCTATCACTTCCTAAAACTTACACAAGAAGAACTAGAAATTCAGAATAACCAAACTATTAAAGGAATCAATTATTTTAAAAATCTCATAAGGAAAATAAAACAATTTTGAGGGAACTGATTATTTCAATCTTAGGTATTTATGGAGAATAGAAAAATAAAAATACAAATTTGGAAGCCAGAATTACCATAATAATATTAATAACCAAAGAGGATGTTACACAAGATGAAACTAGAGCTCATTTATCCACAAACATGAAGAGAAGTAGAAACATAAATCAAAAATACTAACCAACTGAACCTAACAATTTATAAGATAATAGACCATGACCAAGGTGATTTTATCCAAAGAATGTAGGATCATTTCTACTTGGAAAATCTGTTGCCATCATTTAACTGAAAGTAATGTCATAATATTTAGTTAATGGCATTTTCTAATAAGAACATACAGTAGGGTGATATAATCGGTGGGATGAGGAGGGGACTATTTAAGCTAGGGTGATCAGAGAAAAACCTTAAGGAGAAAATATTTAAGAGGGAAGGATGAAGAATGAAACAGGCAGTTATGGCAAGGTCCAAGAAGTCAGAGACTACAAGAAAGATCATTAAATTCAAAGGTTTTCAGATGGACATGAATGTCATGAACAAGATGGCTGAAAAAATATTAAGATTGTTGAAGTCAACAAGAGTCTAATTATATGGGGCCTTATAGATCTTGGTAAATAGTTTTGAATTTTATTCAATTTGCAATAAAAAGGCACTGGAGGTTTTTAAGCCAATGTGAAATATTCTTCTAGTAGCCTTATGGAAAAATAATTGTTGAGTGGTAAGTTTCTAAAACAAGGAGACCAGATAGGAGATAATTGCAGATGAATGATATAAGCTAGTGTTTTATTCTTGGATTTGTGAGTAGATGTTGTTCAGTAAATACTATGAAAATAGAACATAAGGGCTTACCACCTTATTGGAATACATAACCTGTAGGATAGAATAATAAATGATTATGCCTCAGATTTGTCTTGAAAAAACTAGACAGAGGAACAGGGCCAGAGGCATAAGGGGAGTGGAAGGGTAAAAGAGGAGTTTAATTTTGAACCTGAATTTGAAATGTTAGAATGATGCTTGTGATGATTAATTTTGCATGTTGACTTGGAGAGTTTAATATTTAATATTTAAATTGGTGAAATTTAAGTAAAACACATTATCTCCCTTAATATGGGTGGGCCTAATCCAATCATTTGAAGGCTGAAATAGAAAAAAAGGATCATCCGGCACAAGCAAGAGAGAATTCGTCAGCAGATTGCCTTCAGATTTCATCTGCACCATCATCTTCCTTGGGTGTTCAGCCTGCTGGCCTTCAAACTGGAATAGCATTATTAGTTGTCCTGGGTCTCCAGGCTGCTGGCCCACTCTCCCAGTTTTGTACTTGTCAGCCTCCATAATCACATGAGCCAATTCCTTATAATACATGTTTTTCTCTCCGACTCTCTCTCACTATGCTATTGGTTCTATTTCTCTAGCAAGCCCAGATTAATACAATGGTTTATACATAAATTTTAAAAAATATAGACTTAAATATTAAGAGAGGGTTACAGGATAGAGATGATTATGATAGATGGATGGTAAATAGATAGACGATAGCTTTGTGGGATTGATTTCCTCAATTCACACCTCTCTATCATCCTAGTATGTTTCACTTATTTGTGGTTGCCTTTTTTAGTCTTTTGTCCAGAATCTTTCCATTTCTGTGATTGTATCACCTCCGGAGACCAAGCAGTAGAGAACAGAGTATGACAAAACAGGACTACTTTATTTCGTCCCAAATTCTTGAACCCAAAGCTCCACTAAGAGAAGGGAAAAGTGCTCTTCCTTCAGATTCAGAATTTTGGCTCTGTAATTTCCCCCATTTTGTCCACTTCAGTGCTGCTACAGTCCCTGAAGAATCATCTGATAGATGAGACATGAAAGAACAGAAGGAAAAGAAAGAAAAGAAATACACAGGACATCCCCACTTTCCCTGAGATTCAAGTTTCCTTTCCCACTTTTCAGTTTAGAATTCTAGATTTTTCTCCTGGTTCTCCATTTGCAATATAGTGCTCACTTCCAAATTCACACTACATGGCTTTTAGGCCAGAAGAGACCAATTCACTGGTACTTTGGGTTAGGGTATTCTTCCCCCTTTGAATGCTGATACTTTCAGACTTGTCGAAGAACTGTCTCTTCATTCTGTCCAGGTTTTATAGATGGGTTCAATGGGAGAGATAAACTGGTGTTTGTTTGCTCCATTTTTCTGAAAATGGAATCTATACATTGAAAATGTATACAATGTAAATACTAAACAAAAGCAATTTTTCTTGAGATGTTAATAGCAAATAAAATAGATGTTTTAATTAGGTTGTGCTGCCATAACCAAATAACATAGAGTGGGTAGATTAAACAGCACAAGTTTATTTTCTTATAGTTCTAGAGGCTGGAAGTCTGAGATGAGGGTGCCAGCATGGTCAGGTTCTGGTGACAGCTCTCTCTCTTTCTTGCTTACAGGCATCCATCTTCTCTTGTGCTTTTATATAGTGGGGAGAAGTGGGGAAAGAGAGAGAAAAAGAAGAGAAAGAGAAAGAGATCTTCTTTTTAAGCCCACAGTTTTATGAGATGCCTGTATTTAACCTTAATTACTTCCTAAATACCCCGTCTCCAAATGCAGTCACATTAGTCACACTGGGGGCTAGGGCTTCAGCCTAAGATTTTGCAGAGGACACAATTCAATCCATAGCAGTAGACTTTAAGGAAAGATGTGTTACAAGAAATAGGAATATTGGGATGCCTGGGTGGCTCAGCGGTTGAGCCTCTGCCTTTGGCTCAGGGCATCCTGAGTCAAGTCCCACACTGGGCTCCCTGCATGGAGCCTGCTTCTCCCTCTGCTTATGTCTCTGCCTCTCTCTCTCTCTCTGTGTTTCTCATGAATGAATAATTAAATCTAAAAAAGAAACTTGAAAAAAACAAGAAATGGGAATACTAAATGATAAAGGAATTGAAAAGACATAGCAATCATTATGTTTCATGTACCTAGTTACACTGCTTCAAAATACATAAAGCAAATATGAAAGACTAAAAGAAGAAAAGACATCCATGATAATATTTGAGAATGAGAAAAAAATCTAACTCAGAAATGCCCTATTTTCCATTTTGTTGAAACATATTTAAAAGCTTTATACCAAAGAGCAGCAGAATATTTTATTTTTAACTGCATTAAACATAACAATTTATTCATATTTAATGTATACACTTTAATTTTATTATATGCATAAATCCATAATATCATCACTTCAAACAAGGGAAAATAAACATATCTTTCACATACATAAGATTTCTTCTCTTCCCTTGCTTTTTTCTTAATTTACCAAAATAAATAAAACAGTGATAAATAAACAGCATCAATGAGAGAAATCTTACAGAGAAAATTTTCTGACCACCATGGATTAAAATTAGAACTAAATAATAGAAGCATCACATAAAACTTCTAAGGGTTTGCAAATAAAACATGAGAAATTAGAACTCATTTTAAGTTAAATGATACCAAAAATACAGCATACTTAAACTCCTGGGGTGCCAGAAAAAAAAAAAAAAGAACAGAGAACATTGTAGCTTTAGTTATACAAATTAAAATAAAGGTAGCTTAAATATAGATGATCTAAATCCAATTTCAAAAACATGTAGTTGTAAGTTAAACTGAAAGACTGTATAGAAAGGAGGAAGTAATAAAAATAATATTGCTTATCAGTGAAAAATACAAAACATGTATATGGAGATCATCAAGTACAAAAACAATTTGTTGAGAAGATAAATAAAATTGATAAATTCCAAGCAAAATTAATAGGCTATCTCAAAAAGAGCAAATGAATTATCAAAACATCATTGACAAAAAAAGGACACCATCACCACAGATCTCAGACATATCAAAAATAAAACAAGGCATGTTCTTAAGTAACAGATGGCAATAAATCTGGATGAAATTAACAAATTTCCTGAATAATAAAAATCTATCAAGTCAATAGGAAAGAAAATCTGAATCAACATTGAACTATTGAGTAATTGAATCTTATAAGACAAAAAATGAAAATACACAGAAACTTGAGGTTGAGATGGCCTCCTTCAGGAAATCCCAAAAAGTTCTAGTACCAACGTATAACAAATTCTTTTAGAGAAAATTAAAAGAGGGGCCTGTTTCTTCACTTGTGTTATGAACTGAGATTTATGTCAACTATATCTGCAATCTGTCAGATTAACACATGGCCCAAATTGGAATTATTCTAGGAATGCAAAGTTAATTTTATATTTGAAAATCAATCATGATCTATCATACCAAAATAAATAATAGGTGCAGAAAAAAACATTTAGTAAAGTTAGAACTCATTTATGATATCATCATTTGTGTCAGATGTAGTGTTCAATATGTTGGTTCATTGAATTTAAATAAAAAATTTTAAAAAGAACCCATTTATGACAAAAAAGAGAGAAAACTGTTAACAAACTAGATATAAAAAGGAACACCTTCAAAGAATTTTTGCTAATCATTTATATTTTCTAATACAAACTTATTTTTACCTTTCAATTACAGATCTATATAAATCACATTCAAATAACTTGTTTGCTGTGAGTTAGGGATCAGGATTATTTATTCACAGTAGGCAAGCAATCATTTCATGACACTTAGTAAACAGGTTATTTTTCTTTCACAGAATTACAGTGGTGCCTTTATTATATAAATCAAATCATCATATATATATTCTTTTTATGTATTCTTTTGTATCATTGGTCTTTTTGTCCTTCCTGCCAACACCACATTGTCTTGATAACTATAGTTTTATAGTATATCATCCATAATGGTAGTATAAGCCCTACTACTACTACTACTTCAGACTAATTTAGGTATTTCTGTTTTAAAATCAGCTTGTCAATTCCAACAAAAAAGCTTGGAATTTGATTGGTTTTTGAACTGAATCCTTCGGTCAATTTGAGGGAGATTGACATTTTAACAATACTGAGTCCTCTTATCCATGAAATGGCTATACATGTGGTATATTCATATAATGTAAGCAATAAAAGAACTATTGGTACACTCAATATTGATGGATCTCAAAAACTTTAAGTTGAGAAAAAGAAGACAGAAACAAAGGCTATTTATTTCTTGGTGCCATTTGTATGAAGCTAAAGCATAGCTAAAGATATGCCATATTGTTAAAAATCAGAACAGAAACATTTCGTGGAGAGATCATGCCTGGAAACTTGCTGAAGAAAGCTTTCTGAGTAACAAAAACATTCTATATCTTCTATAGTGTACTATGTATGCAGGTATGTGCCATATATACACAATTCATGAATATGTATGTATATGTGTATGTACATATAATATGTATAAATTGTATGTGAATGTGTATATATGTTAAATAAGTATTCTATATATATGCATATATGTACATAAAACTGCATCAAAGCATAAGATTTGTGTGAAACCATTACACAAAATTTTATCAATTTTGAAAAGGCAATAACCAGAAGTGGCTAAAAATATTTTAATCTCAACTATTAAAAATAAAAAAGTTATCAGATTGTTTTCTCTTTTATGTTTCAAAACCATATATAATGCCAGAAATTTTAACCCTGAAGAGTACAAAAATGCAGAATATAGTGCCAAAGGAAAATTAATGTATCAGTGTTAATGTAAATCAGCAAAAGGTTCTTCAAGTAAACTATGAATTTTAAGTGATTCACTATTTCGAATGAAACAAAATTTTACCAGCCTTATATAATAAACTTGAAATCATATGTACCTAACTAAATACCTACAAAAAACACAAAGCAAACACTGAAAGAGCTACTAGCCCAAATAAATCATACTTGGATAATTAATTTTTCAGACCAAATTTAGAAGACTTGAACAATATTGGCAAGCTTGGTCTGAAAGGCATATATAGAATCTGACCTTAAATTAGAGACTAAAAGATTTTATAGGCATAAGTGGTAGGCATACTTATAGTAAGTAATCACATGTTGCTCAATCAATACTCGTCTGCATATTTTTTTTCAGTCTAGTGATTGACACATAAGAAGCCTTAATAAATGTCAGGTACTGTTGTTATTTTACAACTATTGTCCTAAGCAAGTATTATTTGCAAAAAGAAACTTGTCTGCTTAGTTGTGATATTTTTCCTAAAATATTTTTTAAAAATCCAATGTTTAATTTTACTTTTTACTTTTTCTATTATTTTATTTTCAAAATGGAAGTAATCATAAAAATATTCTGTAGGAGATTCTAATACTCTAGTCCTTACCTTTTTCAAGTTTTTCATATTGGTCTGTTATGTACTAAATCGAGCCCCCTAAAATTCATATATTGAAGCCCTAAGCCCCATGTGACTGTATTTGGAGATTTAACCTTTATGGAGATATATATATTTTTAAGATTTTTTTTTATTTTTAAGATTTTATTTATTTATTCATGAGAGACACAGAGAGAGAGAGAGAGAGAGAGAGAGAGAGAAAGAGAGAGAGAGAGAGGCAGGCTCCATCAAGGGAGCCTGAGGTGGGACTCGATTCTGGGTCTCCAGGATTAGGCCCTGGGCTGAAGGCGGTGCTAATGAGCCACCTGGGCTGCCCTTTATGGAGATAATTAAGATTAAAGGAGATCATAAGAATGGATCTCTAATTCAATAGACCTGGTGTTCTTACAAAAACAGGAACAGACACCAGAAATACCTATCTGCAGGTACATAGAGGAAAATCCACGTGAGAGAACACAGCAAAAAGGTAGCCATACCAGTGACTAACCCTGCTGGTAGTTCCATCTTGGACTTGTGATCTTCAGAACTATGAGGAAATAAATTTGTTATTTAAACCACTCCAATCTGTAGTATTTTGTAATAGCGGCCTGAGATGATTAGTAGAAGTTCAATGTGAGATTGTCATAATGAGAGTGTAAAGGAGGGTCATCTCAAAAACTAAACCATGTATCTGATCCCATCATACTATGAAAGGAAAGGTCAAAATACATGTCGTAGTAAGAAGATAGAAGATAAGCAGTTAATGGGGAGTGGGAGTAAGAAACTACGTTTTTTTTTTTTAAAGATTTGTTTATACATTGAGAGAGAGAAGGAAACTACTTTTACACAAATAACTAAATTGAAATTTTTGAATATCATTTTTTCCATCTTATTGAGCTATAAATGATAACAGGGAACAGGACAGATACAGAATAAGAAATGATTGTTAAGGGATGCCTGGGTGGCTCAGCTTCCTGCATGGAGCCTGCTTCTCCCTCTGCCTGTGTCTCTGCCTCTCTCTGTGTGTCTCTCATGAATAAATAAATAAAATGTTTTTTTTAAAAAATAAATGATTTTGTAAGGATACATTGAATAATTGTTATACCTTTTCCACTTTATCCTGCAAACAAGCAAATCTGTAACTATAGTAATAATATGCTATTGTTTGTTATATTATTATATAATATCTTATTATTTAAATTCTTGAAATTTAGCCAAATCCTCAGAATCCTTCAATTTCTTTTGCATTCTTCCTCCTCTCCCTTCCTCCCTCTCCCTTTCTCTGTCTCTCTCTCTCTCTCTCTGAGATGGGTGGTATATTAAACTGTGATAATTTGATAAAGGGACCATTTGTCAATGGGTATGCAAGACATAAGAACTTTGCCATGCTTGTAAGGATAGTAATAAAAAAATGTCACCCAGACTTGAAGGAAAGGACAATGTCATTTTACTACGGTCACAGACAGATTAGAGGCTTCCACTCAATATTTCAGACAATTATAGGCATGCTGGCAGTGGTGGTAATAAATAATTTGCTCTCAGCCTGTTCCTCTCTTTAGACCAAATCAAGGTAAAAGCAGAGGGTAAAGGAACCCTTTAACATAATCTGTTGGTGTCACCTTCTGGGCTAGAGAGCAGGGTGGAAAATGCTGCAAAGCTGATATAGAGAGACAAACATAAGATACCCAAATGTATTCCCAGAAACCATTCTTGAAGTATATTCGACAAAATGCTATTAGGTATATACTAATAGTGATAAGTATGGATATACTAAAAAGAGATAGTGTGGGTTTTGGATTTTTCTTAGACTGTGTATGTTTTAGTATGTCCCAAGTGCACGATAATAAGTATTTTATATTTGCAAACAAAATTATAAAGATATTTTAGTTTTGAAAATAAAGTTTAAGCAACTGTGCCAAGTCAGCATTCTTATTTTTGGTCATTATTTAGCCTAAATCAATGGGTTAATTTTTGATTTTTTTAAATGTATGGAAGATTCACATAATTAATTTATTATAATATATAATATAAATATAATTTAATTATAATTAAATAATAGATGAACATAATCTGTTAATAATTTGACCTGTATGTATTATGTCTAAAGATATTCTTTTGTGAATACAAATATAACTTTTGTATATATAATTAAAAGTTATTGGGGTAATATTTTTCTTGCCCTGATGCCAAGTGAACCATGTATTTACATTTTGGTAAAATTTCAGATGTCACTTTTTATATTTTTCTTATATTGATAATAGTACCTGTATCATGTTAGACCAATATGGATGGCATGCCTGTGTTTAATACATTAGATGACTCTATTCAATTTTATTGAGTGACTATCTTTAATAATTACATTATCGTCCAGGCAAATGAATTATCTTCCTGAATGTGAGTGTGTGCATGTGTGTTCTTTTTTGCCAGCACCCCAGAACCATAAGTCTGGAATCGCTTGCAGTTATTTTAGCCCAATTACTGAGCCTTAGTATGGGAATAGCCTATGATGATATTAACAAATGCCAGTGCTCAGGAGCTGTCTGCATAATGAACCCAGAAGCAATGTAAGATGCTTTACTTTTATATGCTTTATATACATAGTTTATTTAAAAATAAGTTTGGTATATTTAGTTTAAAGAGTCTAGGCTGCTAAAATAATTAATTATGGTCAAATATAAGCTTTATCCAACAATGCCCAAGTCATTGGATCCATTCCAATGCCCATGCTGATTGTCTACCACACTGTCACTTGTATTCTTTTTTTTTTTTAAGATTTATTTATTTATTCAGAGAGAGAGAGAGAGAGAGAGAGAGAGAGGCAGAGACACAGGCAGAGGGAGAAGCAGGCTCCATGCCGGAAGTCCGACGTGGGACCCGATCTCGAGTCTCCAGGATCACACCCTGGGCTGCAGGCGGCGATAAACCGCTGCGCCACCGGGGCTGCCCTGTCACTTGTATTCTGATGTCACACTTGCTTTGTCATATGTGATCTAATTCTACATTTATTACTATATGCCTGAATTTATAATCTAATCCATGATTTGATAAGCCAAATTCAGGCTCGTGATCCCTATACAAGAATGATTTATTAGTTTGGTCTTGTCTGCATCAATCTCTTTCATTTTGACCTCACTCAACAAAAAGTATTGGCATCTCCTGGTTTCAGAGAAGCTGTTATTCAGCTTTTTCTGTTACTAGTGAAGGCCTTTTTGCAGTATCCTTGTCATGCCTTAAAGATCTAGTGAATTTGTTGTAGTCATAATTATTTTTAGAGTATGATGGTTAGATTTTATAGAATTAGGATCAAATATAGGATTTAGGAAACCATCATCCAGTCAGTGACTAGAGGCAGCCCCTTGTCTTTCTGAAGGACATTTCTCACAGCCATTTTCTGCTTGTCTATGTTTTAGAAAATCAACCCCATTGCCTACAGCAGCAAAGTTGATAATATCACATTCTCTCTATTCCTTCACTTTTACTTCAATTATCATTTCTTAAGAATACTTGCACTCAAGTTTTTATCTCAGGCTCTGATTTGGCAGAAACTCATATAAATTAGTTATCTCAGAAGGGGCTATAGAATGCATTATCAACAATAGCCAAATTATGGAAAGAACCCAAATGTTCATCAACTGATGGATTCATCATATGAATCCATATGACCATATAATCCATATGATTATATATATATCCATCAGTTGATGAACATTTGGGTTCTTTATATATATGTATATATATATATATATATCTTTTCATTATATATATATATATATATATATATATATATATATATATATATAGCAATACTACTCAGCCATCAAAAAGAATGAAATCTTGCCACTTGCAAAGATGTGGATGCAGGTAGAGTGTATTATGCTGAAAGAAGTGAGAGAAAGTAAAAAACCTAATTTCACTTATATGTGGAATTTAAGAAATAAAACATGAACATAGGGGAGAAAGGAAGCAAAGCATAAAACAAACTCAGCTATAGCAGGATACATATTCTTCTCCATGCATTTGGAAATTCTCCAAAATAGATCAGATATAAGGTCAAGGTAATCTAAATAAACTGATTGGAAATCCTGTATTCAACTGAAAATCAGCTCTATTATCAAGGAAAAATGAGAGAATGGAGAATGAGAACATCCAACAAATGTTTGCAAAGATTCAAGCTGCAAAAAATTTCTCTAGTTGGATATAATTATTGATATTTTCTTTCTTATAACAGCATAATTTTACTACTAGAAAGTTTATATCTTATAAACCAGTTCACACATAGGAAAATATCTTGCATTGCCTAATTTTTAGTAATATAATGTTTTATGTGTTTTGGTATATAAATGGAAATCATCTGAATTACTGGCAATGTAATAATAAATCCATTATTTGTGGTCATAACTGCAGTGTATGTTCAACCAGGATATGACCTCTAAACAAAATTGTAATTCATTCAAAACACCCTAATTTGTTCATGATTCTATGTAAATAACTTTTCCCTGCGCTAAGTCAAAGAACTGTGATTTGAGTCTATTGCCTTAATATCCAAAAAGTCACATTAGCTATATCTGTCATCAAATTATAAACCTTAATGAATATAATCTTTTCACATGTTAATGCTACTCAGCGTAATAAAAATCATAATAGAAAAGCAACCAAAGAATGTACTATTTTCAACAGATGGTTTCCACCACGAATTCATTTATTAAAAAGATTATATATATATATATATATATATATATATATAGAGAGAGAGAGAGAGAGAGAGAGAGCTTTTACTCTGGCTAGAGAACAAGAGTTGGAATGCCATTTTCCTGAAGCTAAAAAAGTAGTAGGAGATGATAATGAGCAAATAATAAAATTTTGATTGTTAATAAATATTTTAAAAATAAATGTCACTAAAAGGATAAGAATAGTAAGGGTTGATATTTTAAATGCGTGCTTATAAATGTTATCTCTGAATAAAGAATTGGATACTGGACTCCTGAGTTTAGGCGATATGTTTGAGTTAGAGATACAACTCTCTGAGCTGTCAGGTATAGATGTTATTCAAAATGCAGTACTGATAATATTATCTATAATTAAATATAGATAAAGCAGCAAAAAGCCCAATCTCTTTTGTTAATACAGGGTATTATATATTTAGGAATCATGAAAAGAAAAAGAAGCAACAAATGAAACAGGTGCAGTACTTTGTGAGATAGGAGCTTTAAGAGAAAATAATGTCATGAATGAGTGTAATATAAGAACCAATAAAATTTTAATCCTAACTAAAATTATTTAATATAAATTCTTGCAGATTTGACTTCCCTTGTACAGAAATTGAAAGCTTGACACTAACAAAATTGAGCATTTTGACTCTTGTGGAATGCTATTAAGTAGCTTTATTCCAAGTCTAGGCAATTTATGAAGCAATAACTTACATAAAAAATTGAAATTTGATGTATGTTTAGTCATTCCAGTGGTGTGAAGATATTTAGTAACTGCAGCATGGAGGATTTTGCACAGTTTATTTCAAAGCCAAAGTCCCAATGTCTTCAAAATCAGCCACACTTAGATCCATCATACAAAGTTGCAGTTTGTGGTAATGGACAAGTGGAACAAGGAGAACAATGTGACTGTGGAAGTGCAGAGGTTAGTACTAATTTGGAAGGATATATAACAGAATTACATGAAAAGTTATAAATAAATTTTTATAGTATTATGCTGCCATTTTCCCTAATACATCAAACTCACTTTTATATTAAAATGTCGAGTGCACTTGTATATCATTATATGGATTCAGTGGTTTGTAGGTTATTCACACAGGTGATTTTCAAGGTCATTAATTATATAACTGAGTTGTCTGAGATTTTACTTTCCCTCTTGAGTGTTGTCTTCCTTAATACAGGCATACCTTTGGTTCTAGGCCACCACAATAAAGTAAATATCACAATAAATTTTTTGATCTCCTGGTGCATATAAAAGTTATATGTTTATATGTAATAAAATTGACTATAAAAATAGTCAATTAAGTGTGGAATAGAATTATGTTTAAAAACAAGGTAAATAGTTAAATAATTTTTTGCTAAATACATTTGCTAATACATTTTTTTAAATGATAATTATAATCTGAGTTTTCAGCAAGTCATAATCTTGTCTTAATGTTGATGGCTGCTGACTGATCAGGATGGTGGTTGCTGAAATTTGGAGTGGTTTTGGCAGTTTCTAAAAAATACAACAATGAAGTTTCCTGCATTGATTGACTCTTTCATGAACAGCCCCCCTGTAAGCATGTGATGGCATTTGACTATGTTTTACTCACAGTAGAATTGTTTCAAATCGGAGTCAATCCTCCCGAGCCCTGCTTCTGTTTAATCAACTAAATTTATATGATATTCTATATCTTTCGTTGTCATTTCAACAATCTTCACAGCAGGAGTAGATTCCATCTCAAGAAATGACTTTCTTTGCTTATCTATTAGAAGAAGCATCTCCTTGTCAAGGTTTTATCATGAGGTTTCAGTAATTCAGTCACATGTTCAGGCTTCACTTTCAATTCTAGTTTTCTTGTTATTCCCACAACACCTATAGTTACTTCTTCCACTGAAGTCTTGACCCCCTCAAGTTTTTCATGAGCGTTGGAATCAATTTATTCCAAACTTATGTTAATGCTTTCTGAATGCTTTTCATGGCACCCAGTACAGTGAGTCCTTTCCATAAAGTTTTCAACTTTGCTCAGATCCATTAGAGAAATCACTATGTATTGTAATTGTAACTTTATGAAATGTAAATTGAAGTTACTCCTTGATCAGTGTTCTGCAGAATGGATGTTGTGTTAGCAATCATAGGAACATTAATCTCATTGTACATCTCCATCAGAACTTTGGGATGACCAGATGTATTGTCAATCAGTAGTAATATTTTGAAAGACTTCTTTTATTCTGAGAAGCATGTCTCAACAGTGGTCATAAAATATTCACTAAACCTTGTTGTAAACAGCTGTGCTGTCGTTCAGACTTTGTTGTTTCATTTAAAGGGCACAGAGAGTAGATTTAGCATAAAATTTAAGGGCCTTAGAATTTTTGAAATAGTAAATTAGTATTGACTTCAACTAAAAGTCACCAGCTGCATTAGCTTCCAAGAGAGTCAGCCTGAGCTTTGAAGCTTTGAAGTTAAGCATTACCTTCTCTGTCCTACTATGAAAATCCTAGATGACATCTTTCAATGGAAGCCTGTTTTATCTCCACTGAAAACCTGTTGCATAGTATAGTCATCTTCATTAATTATCTTAGTCAATCTTCTAGATGACTTGTTACAGCTTCTATATCAACACTTTCTACTTAACTTGGCACTTTTATGTGATGTATATAGCTTCTTTCCTTAAACCTCATGAACCAATCTCTGCCAGCTTCAGTCTTCTGCAGCCTCCTCACCTCTCTCAGCCTTCACAGAATTGAAGAGAATTAGGGTCTTACTGTAGATGAAGTTTTTGCTTAAGGAAGTGTTATGGTTGATTTGATCTTCTATCCAGACCACTAAAACTTTCTCCATATTAGCAATAAGGCCACTTTGCTTTCTTATCATTCAAGTGTCCCTGAGACAGCAGTTTTAATTTCCTTTAAGAACTTTTCCTTTGCATTCAAAACTTGGCTAACTTTTTGGTGTAAGAGTCCTGGATTTGGCCTATCTCAGCTTTCAACATGCCTTCCTCATTAAGCTGAATCATTTCTAGCTTTTGACTTAAAGTGAGAAATACGAGACTCCTCCTTTTACAGGGTTATTAATTGGCCTAATTTCAATGTTGTGTCTCAGGGAATAGGAAGCCTGAGAAGAGGGAGAAAGAGGAGCAGCTCATCCGTGAAATAGTCAAGAGAATACACAATTAAGTTTATTGTCTTATATGGGCATGGTTCATGACACTACCCAAAATTGCAATAGTAACATCAAAAATCACTGAAAACAGATCATCATAATAAATATAATAATAATGAAAAAGTTTGAAATACTTCAAGAATTACCAAAATGTGACACACAGACTGTTGGGAAAATGACACTGATAGAATAAAAATAAAAATAAAATAAAATAAAATCTTCAATTAAAAAAATGTAATATCCGTAAAGTGCAATGAAGTAAAGCACAATAAAATAAGGTACTCCCATATTTCTTCCTAACCTAGGATCTTCTGGCATTCAGGAAAATAGATACAAAGTTTTCACAATTCAACAAGAAAATGAGGCATACTTGAGGCTTTGAGTATTTTAATACAGGTCAATATTTAAGTAAAAAATATTGGACCATATATAATTAATAAAACCATGTTTCTGGGGATTGCTTGGTGGCTCAGTGGTTTAATGCCTGCCTTTGGCCCAGGGCGCGATCCTGGAGTCCCGGGATGGAGTCCCGCGTCGGGTTCCAGCATGGAGCCTGCTTCTCCCTCCTCCTGTGTCTCTGCCTCTCTCTCTCTCTCTCTCTCTCTCTCTCTCTCTCTCTCATCACAATTAAATAAATTAAAAAAAAACATGTTTCTAAACCACATAGGTCTTAGATAAATTGAAGGAAGGTGGGAAGAGTTGAGATAAAAGGAATGTAATGAAGGAAAGAGTTCATGAGACTCATATGGGCATATGGAGGTGAAAAAATCAAGACAAGAAAGGAGTTCAGTGTTCCCTACAGCAGTAGCTTAAGTCACTCATGTGCACCCACCCCAATATGAAAGTGAGCTTTACATACCTTGTTGGGTGATGTGTTTTTAAGAAACTATTTCCCAGTACCCACTTGTCTTTTCTTGTTTAGGTCTGAATGGAAACTCTGAAAATTTCTAGTAAAAATTGACAGCTGTGTATTATAGCTCTATTAATTATCATATAATTGAGACAGCCCCTGTGATATAACTTTACTTTCTGGAATCCCATATAGATGGCAATACAATGATTTGATTAGACAGATTAGTTCTGGAAAATACCGCAAATTTAGTTTGCTTTAGTATTATGCTATAACTCATATTAAGACTAGTGAAATACATGATTTATTTTTGTGTAACTTACTGAGATTTTTGTCCAATTAACCCTATTCCAAATCCCTGGGAATTTAAAAAGTAAAAGTGTGTGTGACTGTATGTAAGAATTGTTTCTCCAGCCTTCTCCTTTTTAACTGTTGCTTTTATTACGCATAACAATTGAATTTTGAAAAATACAACTACTGGGGATATTGAATGAATCATGGCACTAATCAAGACATAATAATATAGATGAGTGATATAGAGGAGTTAATTTCAGTCATGTTTGTTTAGAAATATAATTTTCTAGCTCTTCATCTTCAGAGAATTAAATGTAAAGTAAACTTTGAGCATCCCATAAAAGTTACAGACTTGTTAAGACACAGTAGATTCATAAGACTTGATTAGGAGCTAGTCACTATAATGAAAGTGATAAATTATAGCTTCTATTTATTTTTGTCTTGTATTTAACTATCTCTTTGTCTACCTAGCTCTCTTTATCAGAGAGCTTGATGTCTTGCCTTTCGTGGACTCCAGAGTTTCAGAAAATCCTACTACCAACATAGTCAAACCTACCCAGGGATATACAATATAGCATAGAGTAGTAACTAATATCTGTTAAGTAAATGAATAAGTAGCTTCATATTTTGTTCGCCGACATGTTATTTAAACAATTATCTGTATATTATATTATATGTTGTCATCATAAAAATATGTGTCTAACACAAGTAAAATTGGAAGATACTTCAGAGCATTTTATTTGCCTTTCAGGATTGTGAAACTGTTTCAAACACATGCTGTAATCCTGCCACATGTACGCTAAAAGTTGGTTCAATTTGTGATACTGGTGCATGTTGTAAAAATTGTCAAGTAAGACTTTTTAAAATTTTCTATGTTACTTACATGAACAAAGTCATCTTTTTCATAATATTTATATGTTTACATTCTGCTTTATTCAATGTCATTTACTTCACTCCATCAGTATTCTGCAAAAGGAGAAATATGTAGAATTTCCACTGATGAATGTGATCTCCCTGAATATTGCAATGGATCATCTGCAACATGTCAAGATAACTTTTTTGTTCAGAATGGGCATCCATGTGGAGAGAATCAATGGGTCTGTCTGAATGGAAGTTGTATAAGTGGGGTACAACAATGTGCAGCTGTATTTGGTCCAGGTATTTATTATAATTTGATATCTCATATATGTATTTTTCTGGAAAGCAAAAAAGATGTTGATACATAATTGTGATTTTAAAAAATAATGTGATTTTTAGTATAAATATTTTAAAGGATTACAGAAAGATATAATGAATACTCTGTAAGAAAAAAATTAGACAAGTTGTCTGGGATTAAAGTTATGAATTATTTCCACAAAATAATAAAGGGAAAGATTCAAAGTCCATGGGATCTTCATTTAAGAAGGAAGAAAGCAGGCTGAACATAAGTTACACTTCCTTCTCTTACTCCATATCCACAATTTTTATTAGTAAATATAAAATAAATACATATGGCTATGGGCATTAGAAGGTCATAAATGTAAGTTGGCATATGAATACGATTTAAATCATACACGCAGGTACACACCTCCAGTTACACAAATTCACACCTGGGAACCACAAGGATAGCTTATAAAATCCCAAAAAGGGGTCATGAAGATCCAGTAACTATGGAATCATTGAAAGATGATGTGCACCAAAGTTGAAAACAAAAAGGAAAATCATGGTACAAAATATACACAGAATCATTTGCTGAAAAAGATGGAGACAGCAGCAATGGCAGCAGCATGTCATGTCTGTATCAGAAAAGGCAAGAGCAATTGACAGAGGAATTATTTAGGATATTCATATAGATAGCCAGGTGGGTCAATCTTTTCTCAATTGTAACAGGTAAATGCCTCCTCTAGTTTTCGTGTAAAAAATGAGTTGCAAAGTGATTATTAACCCAAAATAAAAATACAATGACATAGAATGACTGTTGGTTTGAAGAAAGGTGACACAAAGATACAAGGAAAGAAACTTATCCAATGGTAAAGTGCTCTCCCAAAGAACTGGGTGACTTGAACCACAAAGGAAATTTTGAAGAGAAATATCTCTATGCATCTATCTATCATCTATCTTCCTCCTCTTCATCATCTATCATCTATGATAGAATTGCAAATTTCACCAAATCTTAAATAGGTAGATACCCACCCGCCAAAAAAAAGTATGTGATAGCATGCATTTGAACTCCTATAATTTACTTTCCAAATTTATTTCTGTAAGAATTGGTTGTTAATGATGTCGCAGAAAAGGGAGACTAAACCAGGGGATAGAAGAATTAGCAAGAAGAAATAATCATCATAGGAATTAGCAAAATTCACTGTTGACTAATAAACATATCTCTTAAAACATAAAGAATAATATGAAATGGAGTTCTTAATATATCAAAAACGTGGTAATCCCTAGAAGAATAAAAATAGAAAAAAATAGTTTCACTGAGGAAAAAAAAATCCTGAAACAAAAGTCAATCATTCCAATAAAATGCACAAAGTAAAATGAAAAATTGTCATAAATCAAGTATTCATTTTATAATTTAAGATAGCTACAAGAATAATAATAAAATAATATGAAACTACAAGCTCATAAAGGAGAAAACCAAAAAGAATAACAATACTTGATTAGCCCCAAAGAAGACAAAAACAAAGTTAAAAAAAGAAAATATGCAAAAAAAAATAGAATGGACAATAAATTCTAAGATAGCTTATTTACATTTAAATATTTAGCAATTACATTAAATATAAAATCTGTATTCAATATTAAATTTAGGGATAGGATGTAGCGAGTAGCGACAGATGTAATTGTGAGAAAATAACTAGAAAAACCAAGATGAATTGTATTGATGATATTGTATTTTTAAATTCTTTTAAAAATTATTTATTTATTCATGAAAGACAGAGAGGCAGAGACACAAGCAGAAGCAGAAACAGGCTCTCTGTGGGGACACAAATGTAGGACTAGATCCCAGGACCCAAGGATCATGCCCTGAGCCAAAGGCAGACACTCAACCCCTGAGCCACCTGGTGTCCCCTGACGATATTTTAAAAACTATTAGACTATAAATTACCACAGGAGAGAAAGTTTGTGTATTTTAGGGGATTATTATTAGCCAATTTTTTTTCCTAGAGACATTTGGAGATTTTGAAAGCCGAAAGTCAGCCTTGGATTAACCAGAAATCTTCCACTAGAAAAAAAAAATAGAAAATTTTAGCAATTGAAATTTAAGGGGACTGTCAAAACCATAGAAAAAAATTCCGTGAGGCTTTTTGGGAGCTCTGAAGCTGCTCAGCAATTTGTTTAATTAGATTAAAAACATTAAAAAGGCATTATGAATTTCCTTGCAGTCACAAGATAAAGACCAAATGGTGGAGTAAGCTTACCACCACAAATCCTTAGTCTTCTAAAAGATTTAAAGTACCTATGTTAGCAGGCTAGGAAGCTTTCTGAGATTTTCTGAAGGTAAACATTTTATAGTGAAGACAAATATTGACAAGTCAGTAGCTTACAAGGGTCACACCCAAGATAATGAGCAGATTCAGAATAAAACTGTACATCAGCCCTGACACATTTAATTCCCTGATTTGATTTCAGTGGTCACTACCTCAGTCAACCTGCCTAATTTTGGAAAGAGTCATTAAAAAGATAAAATAGAGAATGGAAAGTAGCAATATTTAAAGAGTTAAGAACCAATAATTTTCAAAAGGAAAGTTAATCCTACAAATTCAAGATGCTCTAAGAATCTTAAGAAGAATGTCTAAAGATAAAACACATAAAGACATCATAGCAAAACTACTACAAAAAATGAAAAGATGAAAACAAAACATAGAGAGTGGGAGAAAAAAGACACAATGCCTTTAAAAAGCAAGTGTGAGTCAGATTTCTTGTCAACAATTAGAGAAGCCACATGATGAAGTAAAGACACTTCTTAAACACCAAAAGAAAATAACTGCCCACCCAGAATTCTGTGATGATCCAAAATACTCTGTAAATCTTTTCAATAAATGTCCTTGAACAAGTGTACATAGACAAAAGAATGAATTTGAACCCCTACCTCACACCAAACACAAGAATTAACTTCAAATGTATTGTAGATCTAAATGTAAGAGCTAAAACCATAAAGCTTTTAGAGGAAAGCATAGGCATTAATCTTAATGACCATGGATTAGGCTAAGTTTTCTTAGATAAGATACTCAAAGCACAAGTGATAAGAGAAAAAGGAATAATTTGGATTTCAAAACTTTAAGGAGATTTTGTTCTTCAAAGAAAATCACCAAGAAAGTGAAAAGACAGCTCAAGGAGTGGGAGAATATATTTGCAAACCATATTTTTAATAATGGTCATATACAGAATACATAAGACATTCAACTCAACAATAAAAAGACAATGTAGTTTAACAAATAAGGAAATAATCTGAATAGACATTTCTGGGAAAAAAAGACATAGAAATGGCAAATCATATGAAAGATGCTCAATATCATTAATTATTAAGGAAATGCAAATTAAACCCACAAAAAGATACTTGTTCACATTCACTAGGATAGCCATAATTAAAATAGCAATTTTTGTGAGGATAAGGCAAAATCCTAACTCTTATGCATTGTTAGATATAAAATAGTACAGTTGCTTAAAAAAGCAGTTTGAAAGTTCCTCAAAATGTTGAACATAGCAGTTTAACCCTTGGTATGTATTAGCCAGAGGACTGAAAACATGCCCACAAAACCTTATATGCAAATATTCCTGATACCATTTATTCATAATAGCCAAAATGTAGAAACAATGCAAATATCCATCAAATGATGAATGAGTAAATAAAAAGCAGAATATCATTTAATTGATAAAGATGAAGTGATATTTGCTAAATGTGAATAAATTTTGAAAACCTATGCTAAGCTAAGAAAGCCAGCCACAAAAAAACAGATTCTGATTCCATTTATATTAAGCATACAGAAAAGGCAAATATATAAAGATAGTTAATAGTTGCCTGAAGCTAGGGGAAGGAAAGAAAAGATGTATGCGATTGTGTGTGTGTGTGTGTGTGTGTTGTTCAACATATATTCAGTTTACTATTACAGCATATTGGTGATCACCTTTACTGCTTCAACTTAATTCTATTTTTTTTAATAAATTAATTTTTATTGGTGTTCAGTTTACCAACATACAGAATAACACCCAGTGCTCATCCCGTCAAGTGTCCCCCTCAGTGCCTGTCACCCATTCACCCCCACCCCCCGCCCTCCTCCCCCTCCACCACCCCTAGTTCATTTCCCAGAGTTAGAAGTCTTTATGCTCTATCTCCCTTTCTGATATTTCCCACACATTTCTTCTCCCTTCCCTTATATTCCCTTTCACTATTATTCATATTCCCCAAATGAATGAGAACATACACTGTTTGTCCTTCTCCGATTGACTTACTTCACTCAGCATAATACCCTCCAGTTCCATCCACATTGAAGCAAATGGTGGGTATTTGTCGTTTCTAATGGCTGAGTAATATTCCATTGTATACATAAACCACATCTTCTTTATCCATTCATCTTTCGATGGACACCGAGGCTCCTTCCACAGTTTGGCTATTGTGGACATGGCTGCTAGAAACATCGGGGTGTAGGTGTCCCGGCGTTTCATTGCATCTGAATCTTTGGGGTAAATCCCTAACAGTGCAATTGCTGGGTCGTAGGGCAGGTCTATTTTTAATTCTTTGAGGAACCTCCACACAGTTTTCCAGAGTGGCTGCACCAGTTCACATTCCCACCAACAGTGTAAGAGGGTTCCCTTTTCTCCGCATCCTCTCCAACATTTGTTGTTTCCTGCCTTGTTAATTTTCCCCATTCTCACTGGTAGGAGGTGGTATCTCATTGTGGTTTTGATTTGTATTTCCCTGATGGCAAGTGATGCAGAGCATTTTCTCATGTGCATGTTGGCCACGTCTATGTCTTCCTCTGTGAGATTTCTCTTCATGTCTTTTGCCCATTTCATGATTGGATTGTTTGTTTCTTTGCTGTTGAGTTTAATAAGTTCTTTATAGATTTTGGAAACTAGCCCTTTATCTGATATGTTATTTGCAAATATCTTCTCCCATGCTGTAGGTTGTCTTTGAGTTTTGTTGACTGTATCCTTTGCTGTGCAAAAGCTTCTTATCTTGATGAAGTCCCAATAGTTCATTTTTGCTTTTGTTTCTTTTGCTTTCGTGGATGTATCTTGCAAGAAGTTACTGTGGCCAAGTTCAAAAAGGGTGTTGCCTGTGTTCTCCTCTAGGATTTTGATGGAATCTTGTCTCACATTTAGATCTTTCATCCATTTTGAGTTTATCTTTGTGTATGGTGCAAAAGAGTGGTGTAGTTTCATTCTTCTGCATGTGGATGTCCAATTTTCCCAGCACCATTTATTGAAGAGACTGTCTTTCTTCCAGTGGATAGTCTTTCCTCCTTTATCGAATATTATTTGACCATAAAGTTCAGGGTCCACTTCTGGGTTCTCTATTCTGTTCCATTGATCTATGTGTCTGTTTTTGTGCCAGTACCACACTGTCTTGATGACCACAGCTTTGTAGTACAACCTGAAATCTGGCATTGTGATGCCCCCAGATATGGTTTTCTTTTTTAGAATTCCCCTGGCTATTCGGGGTCTTTTCTGATTCCACACAAATCTTAAAATAATTTGTTCTAAGTCTCTGAACAAAGTCCATGGTATTTTGATAGGGATTGCATTAAACGTGTAAATTGCCCTGGGTAACATTGACATTTTCACAATATTAATTCTGCCAATCCATGAGCATGGAATATTTTTCCATCTCTTTGTGTCTTCCTCAATTTCTTTCAGAAGTGTTCTATAGTTTTTAGGATATAGATCCTTTACCTCTTTGGTTAGGTTTATTCCTAGGTATCTTATGCTTTTGGGTGCAATTGTAAATGGGATTGACTCCTTAATTTCTCTTTCTTCAGTCTCATTGTTAGTGTATAGAAATGCCATTGATTTCTGGGCATTGATTTTGTATCCTGCCACGCTACCAAATTGCTGTATGAGTTCTAGCAATCTTGGGGTGGAGGCTTTTGGGTTTTCTATGTAGAGTATCATGTCATCGGCGAAGAGGGAGAGTTTGACTTCTTCTTTGCCAATTTGAATGCCTTTAATGTCTTTTTGTTGTCTGATTGCTGAGGCTAGGACTTCCAATACTATGTTGAATAGCAGTGGTGAGAGTGGACATCCCTGTCTTGTTCCTGATCTTAGGGGAAAGGCTCCCAGTGCTTCCCCATTGAGAATGATATTTGCTGTGGGCTTTTCGTAGATGGCTTTTAAGATGTCGAGGAAAGTTCCCTCTATCCCTACACTCTGAAGAGTTTTGATCAGGAATGGATGCTGTATTTTGTCAAATGCTTTCTCTGCATCTAATGAGAGGATCATATGGTTCTTGGTTTTTCTCTTGCTGATATGATGAATCACATTGATTGTTTTACGAGTGTTGAACCAGCCTTGTGTCCCGGGGATAAATCCTACTTGGTCATGGTGAATAATTTTCTTAATGTGTTGTTGGATCCTATTGGCTAGTATCTTGTTGAGAATTTTTGCATCCATGTTCATCAGGGATATTGGTCTGTAATTCTCCTTTTTGGTGGGGTCTTTGTCTGGTTTTGGAATTAAGGTGATGCTGGCCTCATAGAATGAATTTGGAAGTACTCCATCTCTTTCTATCTTTCCAAACAGCTTTAGTAGAATAGGTATGATTTCTTCTTTAAACGTTTGATAGAATTCCCCTGGGAAGCCATCTGGCCCTGGACTCTTGTGTCTTGGGAGGTTTTTGATGACTGCTTCAATTTCCTCCCTGGTTATTGGCCTGTTCAGGTTTTCTATTTCTTCCTGCTCCAGTTTTGGTAGTTTGTGGCTTTCCAGGAATGCGTCCATTTCTTCTAGATTGCCTAATTTATTGGCGTAGAGCTGTTCATAATATGTTTTTAAAATCGTTTGTATTTCCTTGGTGTTGGTAGTGATCTCTCCTTTCTCATTCATGATTTTATTAATTTGAGTCTTCTCTCTCTTCTTTTTAATAAGGTTGGCTAATGGTTTATCTATCTTATTAATTCTTTCAAAGAACCAACTCCTGGTTCTATTGATCTGTTCCACAGTTCTTCTGGTCTCAATTTCGTTGAGTTCTGCTCGAATTTTAATTAACTCTCTTCTTCTGCTGGGCGTCGGGTCGATTTGCTGCTTCTTCTCTAGCTCCTTTATGTGTAAGGTTAGATTTTGTATTTGAGTTCTTTCCAGTTTTTGAATGGATGCTTGTATTGCGATGTATTCCCCCTCAGGACCGCTTTTGCTGCATCCCAAAGATTTTGAACGGTTGTATCTTCATTCTCATTAGTTTCCATGAATCTTTTTAATTCTTCCTTAATTTCCTGGTTGACCCTTTTATCTTTTAGCAGGATGGTCCTTAACCTCCACGTGTTTGAGGTCCTTCCAAACTTCTTCTTGTGATTGAGTTCTAATTTCAAGGCTTTATGGTCTGAGAATATGCAGGGGACGATCCCAATCTTTTGGTATCGGTTCAGACCCGATTTGTGACCCAGTATGTGGTCTATTCTGGAGAAAGTTCCATGTGCACTTGAGAAGAATGTGTATTCAGTTGAGTTTGGATGTAAAGTTCTGTCGATATCTGTGAAATCTATCTGGTCCAGTGTATCATTTAAAGCTCTCGTTTCTTTGGAGATGTTGTGCTTAGAAGACCTGTCGAGGGTAGAAAGAGCTAGATTGAAGTCACCAAGTATAAGTGTATTATTATCTAAGTATTTCTTCACTTTGGTTAATAATTCGTTTAAGTATTTGGCAGCTCCCACATTCGGGGCATATATATTGAGGATTGTTAAGTCCTCTTGCTGGATAGATCCTTTAAGTATGATATAGTGTCCCTCTTCATCTCTCACTACTGTCTTCGGGGTAAATTTTAGTTTACCTGATATAAGGATGGCTACCCTTGCTTTCTTTTGAGAACCATTTGAATGGTAAATGGTTCTCCAACCTTTTATTTTCAGGTTGTAGGTGTCCTTCTGTCTAAAATGAGTCTCTTGTAGACAGCAAATAGATGGGTCCTGTTTTTTTATCCAGTCTGAAACCCTGCGCCTTTTGATGGGGTCATTAAGCCCATTCACGTTCAGAGTTACTATTGACAGATATGAGTTTAGTGTCATCATGATATCTATTTAGTCCTTGTTTTTGTGGATTGTTCCACTGAACTTCTTCTTAAAGGGGAGTTTTAAGAGTCCCCCTTAAAATTTCTTGCAGAGCTGGTCTGGAGGTCACATATTCTTTCAGTTCCTGCCTGTCTTGGAAGCTCTTTATCTCTCCTTCCATTTTGAATGAGAGCCTTGCTGGATAAAGTATTCTTGGTTGCATGTTCTTCTCATTTAGGACCATGAATATGTCCTGCCAGCCCTTTCTGGCCTGCCAGGTCTCTGTGGAGAGGTCTGCTGTTACCCTAATATTCCTCCCCATGAAAGTCAGGGACTTCTTGTCTCTTGCTGCTTTAAGGATCTTCTCTTTATCTTTGGAATTTGCAAGCTTCACTATTAGATGTCGGTGTTGAACGGTTTTTATTGATTTTAGGGGGGGATCTCTCTATTTCCTGGATCTGAATGCCTGTTTCCCTTCCCAGATTGGGAAAGTTTTCAGCTAGGATTTGTTCAAATACATATTCTGGCCCTCGGTCCCTTTCGGCGCCCTCGGGAACCCCAATTAAACGTAGGTTTTTCTTCCTCAGACTGTCATTTATTTGCCTTAATCTGTCTTCATGGTCCCTTAATTGATTGTCTCTTTTTTCCTCAGTTTCCCTCTTTGCCATTAACTTGTCTTCTATGTCACTCACTCGTTCTTCCACCTCGTTAACCCTCGTCGTTAGGACTTCTAGTTTGGATTGCATCTCATTCAATTGATTTTTAATTTCTGCCTGATTGGATCTAAATTCTGCAGTCATGAAGTCTCGTGAGGCCTTAATGCTTTTTTCTAGAGCCACCAGTAGCTGTAGAATAGTGCTTCTGAATTGGCTTTCTGACATTGAAGTGTAATCCAGATTTTGTAACTCTGTGGGAGAGAGGGCTGTTTCTGATTCTTTCTTTTGAGGTGAGGTTTTCCTTCTAGTCATTTTGCTCAGTGCAGAGTGGCCAAAAACAAGTTGTATTGGGAAAAGGAGAGAAAGAGAGAGAAGGAAAGAAAAGAGAAAGAGAAAAAAGAAAAACAAAAAAAAGGAAAAAAAGAGAAGAAAAAGAGAAAGAAAAAGAAAGGTGAAAAAAGGGGGGTGGGGGAAGCAATCAGAAATCAAAAAGAAAAAAAAAAGAAAAAAAAAACAAAAAAAAAAAACACGGGGGAGTATCTTCTGAATCTGTACACTTTAGGTCCCTTGACTTCCCCTGGAACTGGTCCGTCCAGCTGGTCTTCTGGGGGAGGGGCCTGTTGTGCTGATTTTCAGGTGTTAGCACCTGGGGGAGCTGCTCTGCCCCTGCCTGCTGCGGGGGTTGTTTACCCCGTGAGGCCCCAGGAGGAACAGCCGCAGTTGCTATGGCAACTCTGGAAGCCTGGAGTCAGCCCCGCAGGAACTACGGGGCTCTCCGTCCGCAGGGCCTGGAGGCTCCGGGGCGGGGCCGCTGATCTGCTCAGCTCGGGGCAGGAGCGTCCTCGCTGTCCTGGGCCCTCCCGGCCTCTGCCTGTCCTGGGGGAGGCCGGATCCTGGGCTGTGTCCCGGCGCCCTGTGCTCCGGGGCCTGCGCTGTGGGATTCGCGCCCCCGGTCGCGCAGCCGCCGCTCTGCGGAGCCGCTCGAGCCCCTCCGAGCTGCTCCCGCCCCGCAGCCCCCTCCGCGGAGCCGCCGCCCGAGCCCCTCCGAGCTGCTCCGGCGTCCCGCCGTGCGCGCTGCAGCCCTTAGGGAGCTCGGCGCACTCTCCCGGGGCGCAGGTGCCTGTTAGTGTCCCAGGGAGCCCGAGGGCATCCCCGCCCTCCTGGGTCCTGCTCTAACTCCCTGCGAGCCCCTTTCCGCCCGGGAAGGTTGGGGCAGCTCCTGCTTCTCCGGGACGGGACGGGGCTCTCCTGTCCTGGGGACACTCGCCCCGGCCTCAGCCGGCTCCTCGCGGGGCCCCTCCCCCTCGGAGGCCTTTTGTTTCTTTATTTCTTTTTCCCCGTCTTCCTCCCTTGATAGAAGCGCGAACTCTTCTCACTGTAGCGTTCCAGCTGTTCTCTCTTTAAATCTCAGGCCGAATTCGTAGATTTTCAGGATGATTTGAAGGTTATCTAGGTAATTTGTTGGGGACAGGTGACTTGGGGACCCTGCTCTTCCGCCGTCTTGCCCCTCTTCCTCAACTTAATTCTAAATGCACTGCAATGTGGTATCTGCTAAAACCTAAGTGTTTGTTTGGTTGTTGGTTTTAAACCTAGAAGTGTGAATGTTTCTCAGTGTTCTCTTGGTCATTTTTCTCTGCTTTGTCAATCTTATGCTATTTTAATTTCTCTCCCTTTACAATTATTTTAATATCTCAAAAATAAGGCATCTTAGCATTTTGTATCTTCTTCATATGTATTGACTTGACTCCTCTCCATACGAACTTAAGAACTAGATTAATAAATTAACTCATACATTAATTTTAGTTTAATTGATATCCATATGATATTGAGTTATTCTGTGGAAGATCTAATGAGTGTGAAGTGGTATCTTGTGGTTTTCATTTGCATTTACCTGAAGACTAAAGATGAGCATCTTTTCATGTGGTTATTGACCATTTGTATGTCTTCTTTGGAGAGATATCTATTTACATTCTTCACCTGTGTTTTAATTGGGTTGTCTTTTTTATTGAATTGTAATAGCTCTTTATATAATCTGTATTCAGTTTATTGTTAAGTTCATATTTTGCAAATCTTTTCTTCCATTGTGTAGATTATATCATCACTTTCCTGATAGCCTCCTTTGAAATGCAAAGTTTTAATTTTGATGAGGTTCAAATTATCTATTTTTGTGTGTGTCTGCTTTACATTTTGGTGTTATATACAAGAAAGCATTGCTTGGTCCAAGGTTCTGACTTACTCCTTTTTTTTTCTCTTCTGGGAGTTTTCCTGTTAAATTTGGGTCTAGGGGATCCCTGCGTGGCTCAGCAGTTTAGCGCCTGTCTTTGGCCCAGGGCATGATCCTGGAGACCCGGGGTCGAGTCCCCCGTCTGACTCCCTGCATGGAGCCTGCTTCTCCCTCTGCCTGTGCCTCTCCCTCTCTCTCTGTGTCTCTCATGAATAAATAAATAAAATATTTTTTAAAAAATAAAAATAAATTTGAGTCTAGAATCGATTTTGAGTTAGTTTTGTATATGGTGTGAAATATGGTTCCAACTCAATATTTTAGCATGTGGATATCCAAATGTTTCAGCATCACTGTTAAAAAGATGATTACTCTCCCATTTAACTGACTTAGCATCTCTGCTGAAAAATCATTTGTTTACAAAAGTAACGGTTTATATTTGGACCATCAGTTTTAGTCCATTGATATATATATCACTGTGTTTATGTCAGTAGCACAGTGTCTTGATTACTATAGCTTTGTAGTTTAGAAATCAAGAAATGTGAGAAATCCAATTTTTTTCTTTTTAATATTATTTTAGATATCCTGGGTCTCTTCTATTTCTTGAATTTCAGAATCAGCTAATCAATTTCTGCAAAAAAGTCAGATGTAGAATTTTTATAGTAATTTTGTGTTGAATTTGTACATCAGCTTGAGGTGCAATGTTATATCAACTATATGAAGACTTCTAATCCATAAACACCCAGTTTTTGTTTTTTGTAAATCAAGAGTAAAATGCTAGGTTTTCCCATCCTTTTCTGTGTTTATTGAAATGATCTTTTTTTTTTTTTGTCTTTTAGTTTATTGGTAGAGTGCATCACACTAACCTTGCATATCTGGAAAAAATACCACTTGATCATGGTGTATTCTTTTTTATATTGATGGATATGGATTGTTGGTATATGCTTGAGAAATTTTTATTGTGAAAAATATACATGACGTATAATTTTTACCATTTGTAAATGTACAATTCAATCTCATTAAATGTATCCACATTACTTTGCAAACATCACCGTGATCCATCCGCAGAATTTTTTCACTTTTCCAAACTGAAATTTCATATCCATTAAAGGTGACTTCACTGTTCATTTTCAAGTACAACTGTTTTTAAGATTTTGACTTATATTTTCTTTTGTTGTCTGTGTTTTTTGCGTCACATCCAAGAAATAATTGCCAAATCCAATGTCAGAAAACTTATCCTCTATATTTTCTTCTAAGAGTTTTGTAGTTTTTAGCTACAATGTATAGAGACATTGAATTGATATGCTGTATACCTGAAACTAATGCAACACACTCTGTGTAAATTATACACAAATAAAAAAAGATGTTAAAGTTTTTATTTAAATTCAAGTTAGTTAACATATAGGGTAATATTAATTTCAGATGTACAATTTAGTGATTCAACACTTACATAAAACACCCAGTGTTCTTCAAAACAAGTGCACTCCTTAATCCCTATCATTTTAAAAGAGAGTTTTATAATTGTAGTTCTTATATTTATGTATCTACTCCATTTTGTGTTAATTTAGAATATCATATAACTAAGGGTTCAACTTCATTCATTTGCATATGTATATCCAGTTTCTTAACACTGATCATCGAAAAGACCATCCTTTCCAGCTGAATGGTTTTGGCACCCTAATCAAAAATTATCAGACGTATGAAAATTATATTTTATTCTATCTCTATTTTATTCTATTTTTGTGTATATATATATATATATATATATATATATATATATATATATCTGTCTTTATACTAGTATGCCAATATACATTGTTTTGAATACTGTAGCTTTTGTGATAAGTTTTGAAATCAGGAAGTATGAGACCTCCAAGCTTGTCTTCCGTTTTTAAGTTTATTTTCTCTATTTAGGGCCCTTGAGATTTTATGCAGATTTTAGGACAGATTTTTCTATTTCTGCAGAGAAAAGTCGGTATTTTGATATAGTTTGCATTGGAGCTGTAGATCATCTTAATAGTTTCCTGAAGCTTTGCTGAATTGATGTGTTAGTTGTGTGTGTGTGTGTGTGTATTTGTGTGAAATCCTTAGGGTTCTATATGTATAAAATCATGGCAACTGTGAACAGAGATAATACTTTTTCTGTTCCAGTTTAGGTGCCTATTATTTCTTTTACTTGCCTCTTGCTCTAGGCTAGGACTCCTACTACATTAAGTGACAAAATCTGGCATTCTTGTGTTGTTCCTTGTCATTTAGGAAAAGGTTTCAATTTTTCACCATTGAGCATTATGTTCACTGTGTTTTTTATAGATGGCCTTTATTATATTGAAGGACTTTCCTATGTCTAGTTTGTTGTTTTTATCATTAAAATGCATTGAATTTTTCATATACTTTTTTTGCATCAGTTGACATGACCATGTGTTTTCCCTTTTTATTGTGCTAGTTTGGTGTATAAGACTGACGAAGTTTTGTATTTGAATCATCCTTGCATGCCAGGAATAAATCTCACTTGGTAATGATGTACAATGTTTAAATATGCTCTAGAATTCAACTTACTAGCATTTTGTTGAGATTTTTAAAATCGCTATTCATACAGGACAATGTATCTGTAGATTTTTTAAAGGTTTTATTTAAATTCCAGTTAGTTAACACATAGTATAATATATTAGTTTCAGGTGTACAATATGGTGACTCAACACTTCTATACAACAACCAGTACTCATCACAAGTGTGCTCTTTAATCCCTATCACTTATTTAACCCATCCACCTACCCACCTCCCCTCTAGCAGCCATCCATTTGTTTTCTATAGTTAAGAGTCTGTTTTTTCATTCTCATCTCTTTTTTCCCCTCTATGTTCATTTGTTTTGTTTCTTAAATTCTGTAGATTTTTTGAAATTTTTATATCTATATTTGTGAAAGATATTGTTCTAATTTTTTTCTTTTTTGAAATGTCTTGAGTTGTTTTAATAAGTCACATTGCATGATGCAAAAGCATTCCTTACTCATATTTTTAGAAGAATCTGTAATGTATCGTATTGTCTCAAAATTTTGGAGAATTTACCAATGAAGTCATCTGCACTCAGCCATTTCATTGCAGGAAATTTCCTAATTAATAATTCAAGTCTGTCAGCTTTGTTGATCTTTTCAAAGAACGAAATTTTGGTTTTGTTGATTTTCTGTCATTTGTGTATCTTTTATTGTATTGTTTTCTGCTATAATCACTATTATTTCTTTCCTTCTGTTTGCTTTATTTTAAGAATTCTACTTTTAGTATCTTAAGATGGAATTCTAGGTTATTAATTTGAAATACTCTTTCCTATTTTAAATATTTACACTTTCGGGCAGCCCGGGTGGCTCAGCGGTTTAGTGCAGCCTTCGGCCTGGGTTGTGATTCTGGAGACCTGGGATCAAGTCCCATGTCGGGCTCCCTGCGTGGAGCCTGCTTCTCCCTCTGCCTGGGTCTCTCATGAATAAATAAATAAAATCTTTTTTTAAAAAAATTTACACTTTCTAATTACTGCTTTAAATGTTTCCCATAAATTTTTGTATGTCATATTTTTATACCTATTTACTTTAAATTATTTTCTAATTTCCCATGAGATTTTTTTTCTTTGATGCTTCGGTTATTTAGGAGTGTGTTTTATAATTTCCCATATTTGCACATTCCCTAATGTACTTTTATTATTGATTTTTAATGTAATTTAATTGTGTTCAGAGAAGTTATGTCATATTACTTAGACTATCTTGACATTTTATCTGATCTATTTTGGAGAATTTCCAAATGCATGGAAAAGAATATGTATCCTGCTATTGTTGGATAGTGTTCTACAGATATCTGATAGGTCTAGTTCATTTGTAGTGTTGTTCTAGTTTTGTATTTCCTTACTGATCTATTTATTCTATCCATTATTGAAAGCTGACTGGGCAGCCCGTGTGGCTCAGCAGTTTAGCGCTGCCTTCAGCCCAGGGCATGATTCTGGAGACCCCGGATAGAGTCTTACCACAGGCTTCCTGCCTGGGGCCTGCTTCTCCCTCTGCCTGTGCCTCTGCCTCTCTCTCTCTCTCTCTCTCTGTATGTGTGTCTCTCACAAATAAATAAATAATCTTAAAAAAAAAAAGCTGACAAAAATCAGGTATTATTTTTGCCTATTTCTTACTTCAATTCTGCCAGTTTCTATTTCCTAGATTTTGGTGTTTTGTTCTTAGGGAACACACTTAATAACTAATATTTTATTAGTGGATTGACTTGTCATTGTAAGAATTCTTTGGTTGTCTTTAGTAACAATATTTTTCTTATACTGCATTTTTGTGATGTTAGTATAGGCATTCCAGCTCTTTTTGTGTTATTGCTCGGGTTTTGTATTCCCTTATGATTGTAGGTCACTATGCCAGGGGTGGGGTGGTGCTGTCTGTGTCTCAGTCTCTACTATCAAATTCTATGTGGATTTTTCTCCTTTGCTCAATCCGTAGGAGTTGTCCACTTAGTTTTTAGTTTTACTGATGTGAAATTTTTCCATATGGAGCTGAAGATTTGCCCAGACTCTTCTTACACCGCCACCTTGAATTAGAACCTCTATCCCCGTTAACATTTTAAAGATGTTAGTCTATTGTCATATGGTTTCCATACTTTCTAAAGAAAATCTGTCAAATTGTGTCTCTTTTCTCCTTGAACGATACAAATTTTCCTTGTTTTTGGCCAGTCTTCATATCATATGTTTGGACGTTTTTAAGTATATTTGTATGCTTAAGTCTTCTTAATGTTCTGTGAATTTCTTGAAACTCTGGTGTAAACCCTGTATTATTATGCATATTTTCTTAAAAAATCAGTTTATATTTATATTTAATTGTCTCTCCATAAATTACTTCAATATATTTATTTTTGATACTTTTTTTCTCGCATATTTATATCCTTTGTAATTTTCATATATATATCATTGTTCCCTTTCTCAACTATTTTAATGTAGGTAGATATCTTTATCTTATATTTTTTCTTGAATGACAAAGATATTTCTAGTAATTTTTTTTTATTTTCTTCAATCTTTGCCTTTTTGAAGCCCTGCTTTCAGTCTAAAATGCTTCTTTTGTATAGATACTACTATTTCCTATCTTTTCTTCTATTAAGTGTATGAAATGAGAGACTCATCACTTTAATTAAATCAGAAACTGATACGTGGTTTAAATAAAATTTGGTCCATCTAGTTCACTGTTTCATGGCATAACTCTTCAGGGTTTTCAACTGAGAGTTGTGTTTACTGAGACTCCTGCCCTTGGCAGATACGTGACAATACAGAGACTGCAGAAAAATCCATCCTGCTCTATGGAAGTCATCTTATATTTTATTTAATTTTGTTATTTAAAAAATATTTAAAATCAATTAGTTAACATATAGTGTATTATTAGTTTCAGAGGTAGAGTTTAGTGATTAACCAGTTGTGTATAACACCTAGTACTCATTACAACAAGTGCTCTCCTCACTACTCATCACTCATTTACCTCATCCCCTACTCACCTCTCCTCTGGGAACCCTCAGTTTGTTTCCTATAGTCAAGGGTCTCTTATGGGTTAATCTCTTGCTCTTCACACATTTAGAAGCAGGAAAAAGCTTTGGGGAGGGGATAAACTATATGTTGAAGCCCTTTGGGTCTCTAATTTAGTCACTATAGCTATAAAGATCTTTCAACTTCGGTCTATTTTTATCTCCACCAGCAATGGCCTGCTTCCCTATTGAAGCACATAATTTTGACTTCTCATTCATAAGGAGGTTTGCAAATGACCTCTGGGATAAAATAAACTGCTTATTTTCAGTTCACTAGAGCCTGTGGGAATTTCAGCTGAGATCCTGATGTGTCCACTGTGGATCCTCTTAGGTGTGTCATTTTTCTTCAGTACCACAATTCAGTGGTTAAATCTTCCTATCAAAGTTCTTGGGTTAATCTTTCGACTACATTAAAACTGATTAGAGGTCATCATAAATAAACTACTTTGAGTAGGTTAGATCTTAAGAGAATTGAACATATCATATGCATGAATTGAATAGTGAATGTAAAAATTATGACCTCCAAGATTTTTTGGTTTGAGAAAAATATAAAAAATAAGATATTAGTCTAATGGTTTGACTTAAAAAGACATTTATGGAAAATAGGTTATTGACTAATAAGTCAAATTTTAATTGAATCTGTAAGTGAATAAGAATACACTTACAGATATCTAGACTTACTAAAAACTAGAAAATAAACTGTACACTATGATTAAGATATCCTTTTGGATAGTTGACAAGAGTGCTTTCAATTTTTAAATATTTCATTGAGGTAATTTAGTGTGATCTTAAATTTAGTTTTTGTTTTCAATTTATATTATGATTGTATTTTCTACAATATATTTTAAAACATTTCAGAATTTCAAATATATTCATAAAATATTTTAAATTTATACAAGCTCAATATGACTAACCACATATTTTTTTCAGATGCAGATTTTGGTCCTGAAGAGTGTTATGCTTACCTTAATACTAAGGCTGATATATCTGGGAACTGTGGTTCAGGTGCTTCAGGATACATACGGTGTAAAACTAAGTATGCTTTAAGAAATCTATTTGAGAAACTCTATTGCTTTAAATTAGAAAATACCACCAGATAATTAAAGTTATGAGTAATCAGAATATTACTTGATCATGAAGACTAGAAATTATGTCTTTAATACAGAATATTTATACTGTTCTTTCTTCTATATCTAATTATCCCTTATGCCTTCCCACAGTGTTTAATTTATATAGGTACATTAACATTAGTTAGACTGATCCTTCTTATTTTGCATACTGTCACTTTAATTTTACAATACTTGATCTTAGCCAAAAGGCTGAGAAACAATTGTCACTTTAATTTTGCAAAGAATGAGCATTCTTCTGGTGATGAAATGAAAATACATGAATTTTTACTATCCAGTAAGGAAAGCACTGTGGTTAAGAATAGATACTCTATAGTCATGCATCTTGGTTTCAAATCCTAATCCCACTGCTTACTTACTTGTGTGACCTTGGATATGTGCTTCATTTTTCTGATATGTAAAATATAAACATGAATTCCATTAACACTATTGGGTTGATGCCAGTGTGGAATTTAGATAGTCTGTTGGGAATATTTAGAATGTTGCTGTTATTATAATATTTTATTTTGATATGATTTAAAAATTTGATAGTAAAAGTAAAAATTCTGTAAAACATTTCCAATTTAAAAAAGAAACATTTCCAGTTTGCATGAATAGTATAGATTCCTCATACACCTTTACCTAGGTTTACCGATTGTTTACATTTTGCCCATTTGCTTTATCCTTCTGTTTTTCCAACTCTCCTCTCATCTTCAAAATGATTTTCCTAAAATATTTGAAAGAATATTAAAAACTATCCTTCTCTAACCCCTAAATAAATCATGTGTCTTTCCTGAGAATAAAGATATTTTCTTATATAACTACATTGCAGCTATAAAAACATAGCTTGTATTAAAATTTCTTTGTTTCAGTGAAGTATTTATAGCTATTTTGCCTATTTAAGGAACAAATCCAGTCATACCAATTTTTCATCTAGAAAATTTTGTTTTAATTTTTTCTTTTTCCATATGGTTTTTTAAAAATGCTACAGAGTAATTGTTTTAAAGATTTCCTTCAATTTGATTTTGATGGATATTTTTCATAATTATTCATGTTATGCATTTTGGCATGCTTACTACTGAAGTGATGTATGCCCTAATGAAGTTTTTAAAAGGTGCTTGACATTTTTTTCTCAATCTTGGATATTTTAGGTTAAATTATATTGAGACCATGTTCCTCTTCAAACTTTCACCCACTAGGTTTAAAATCCATTGATGATTTGTAACTCCATTATTGATTCTACTTTTCTAAGCTAGAAATGTGCTGTAGGAAGTATTCCCTTCACTATATTTATTTGTTTGTTTACATATTTGTTAATATCAGTTCAGATTCACCAATTGTTATTTTACTTAATAGTATAGAATACATTACTGATATTTATTTTTATTCCTTTTCAAATTGTCTCAGTTTTGGCTACTGGGAGTTTCTTTTATTTGGCTATAGTGTTTTATCAAAAGTGTGTATGGCTCTTTAAGAACTTCCAAGTTTTTCTATCACAAAATGTACTATACTCCTGTTATGCTTTTTCCTACCCCTACTCTGGATACAGCTATATATCCAAGTAGCCCATATTCCTTTTAGTAGAGAATAATATTTAAAAAATAAATATCTGGGCACCAGATGTGCTTATTTAAAATGTCTTTCATTACTTCTAAGCCTTCTTAGTCAGTAGAGCTAGAACATACATGTAATATATGCATCATGCAATTTCTTATATGTTCACATATATCTCTGTATTTAAGACATGAACTTCCAGTGATAATTTTATTTCTGATTAAACACCACAGAGTACATTTTAGTATATTTATATAAGTTGCCTTTCATATGTTCAAGCTCAAAATACATTGAAGTTTGTTTCACAATTACTAAAATTGTGTATAAAAATTGTGTATACTGACTAAAGAAAAACTTCTAGCTATTATGACTGTATTTTCCTTTAAATTAATGATCATTTTTATATTAACTTTTATAAAGTGCTTCTCTGCTAATTGCAATATTTGAATAAGTTTGATATTGGTATCTAGTGATTAATATGCTTCTTAACTATGTCACCTTTAATCACCTTTAATTTTTTTTGGCATGTTTCACAATTTTTAAATTTTATATTGGATACTATGAAAAATATGTAAGAGATACTTTGCATTCATTTATGCTTTCTGAAAGCTATAGAATTTTGTTATGGGAGGCATTTAACATAGTTGGACTCATGCTATAAACAATAATCTCTCTTTGAGTAGCAGCTGAAATACTGTTTATTTCTTTAAGCCTCTTAAGATGCTTTTTATGAACTTCCTGGAGTCTTCGCTGCACATGGTTGGTTCAGTGGTCATCCAGATTTTAGAATGAAGTTTGTACACACTTTAGTGCTAAGTACCTTTTAATTTCCAGTTACCTAATTGACGGAGGCCCATTGTTTTGTTCTGCACTCTTATTATTCAAGTTAAGAGATAGAATGTTCTACACTGAATAAAAAAAAAACAATCCACAGTATCTCTTGATTTAGTTCTCATTCTTAAGGCTCAGTTAATCATATAATTCTTCCCTTTCTGGTTATATTCAGATGCCTTCTGTGTGTGTATGTGTATGTGCATGTGTTTCAGATTAGAATTGTACCCTTACTGGAATATACTTCAACCCATGCTTTGTAGATCAGGTTCTGTGTCGATGCCTTCCAGCCAAAGACCACAGGAACACACTTGTAGTTGAACATGTGATGTTCATATCATATATGAACATATATTACATGTACCAGTCAGTGAAACTAAACACTATGGGAAACTGTGGGACATCTTGGTTCCAGAGTTTTAGAAACTTTTTCTTGTAGGATTTGGGTGTGTTTTAAGTGATTTTCAACAGGATTTTAGAAAGTGGATCTTTCTTCTGAATCGGATGTTCTCAGAAAGTGAAGGTAATTCTATGATTGGATACCTCATTAGAACTTATATACGAAGCAGGAAGACTGGAGAGAAGTTAAAGTCATTGATAATGAAGCAATAGTCACTCAGCTGGATGAAAGGGATGCTTGGTAATCTTGTTTGGACAACGTTTATGTCATGTCTTTTATGTTCAAGACATAATTTATGGAGCAAGTTTTTCCTTTTTCTTGATCCATCATGGCCACAGAGTGACTTGGCTTAAAGTTAATGCCCCTAAAATTGCTTATATTCAACAGTTAAGCATGATGATTTAGTTATGAGTGCAGGTCAGTACTCTAATGCCTTGCTGTTAATACTTTCACCCGAATGTCAAGAGCTGCTTTTTCTTTTCCGCTTTCCTTTTTTGCCCAAAGGCAGAAAAAAATCAGACCATAGAAAGATATCTATATTTTCATCATTGCTATGATTTTACTGTTTAGGAAGTTATTTAGAGAACATTGTGTACAGTTGGGCTGGTGTCACTCTCCCCTACCACTTTTGGTGAAGCCTCTGATGTACCACTGGCTGTGTGGTAGAATTTAAGATCTCCAAAAGGATTCATAAGCCAAATAAAATTTTTAGTGTATGTTAATACACTTTAAATAGATGCTCACATTAACCATAAGACATAATTTTCAAGATCCACATTTTGTTAAAATACTGCATATGCCTTAATGTACATAGTGATAATTCTAGAGTACATAATTGAATTGCTTTCATTAATTAATCTAAGTTTAGCCCTTGAAATCTTAATTTTTTTTAATTTTATTTTTTTGAGAGACAGTGCGAGAGAGCATGAGCAAGGTTGGGGGAGGAAGAGGGAGAGAGAGAGAGAAGCAGGCTGTCCACTGAGTATGGAGCCCAATGTGGGGCTCATCCCAGGAACTTGGGATCATGACCTGAGCCAAAGGCAGATGCTTAACCAACTGAGCCACCCAGGTGTCCTTTAAAGTTTTTATTTAAATTCCAGTTAACATATAGTATAATATTAGTTTCAGGTATACAATTTAGTGATTCAACGTTTATATACAACACTTGGTGCTCATCACAGCAAGTGCACCACTTAATCCCTATCACCTATTTAACCCATCTTCCTCCACCCATCTCCTCTCTGATAACCTTCAGTTTGTTCTCTATAGTTAAGAGTCTGTTTCTTGGTTTTCCTCTCTCTTTTTCCCCACTATGCTCATTTGCTTTGTTTCTTAATTTGCATAAATGAGAGAAATCATATCGTATGTGTCTTTCTCTAATTGACTTATTTCACTTAGTCTAATACTCTAGCTGATCCATATCACTGCAAATGGCAAGATTTCATTCTTCTTTATGGCTTAATAATATTGCATTATGTATATATATGTATATATGTATATATGTATATATGTATATACTCCCACTTTTTTCTTCATGCATTCATCAGTTGATGGACATTTGGGCTTTTTCCATAGCTTGGCTCTTGTAGATAATGCTGCTGTCAATATTGGGGTGCATATATTCCTTTGAATCAGTATTTTTGTGTCCTTTGGGTAAATACCTAATAGTGCAGTTGCTGCATCATAGAGTAATTTTATTTTTAACTTTTAGATTAACTTCCATACTGTTTACTGGAGTGGCTGCACCACTTTGCATTCCTACTAACATCTACATCCTTGCCAACACTTGTTTCTTGTGTTGTTGACTTTAGACATTCTGAAAGGTGTGAGGTGACATCCCACTGTACTTTTGATTTACATTTCCTTGATGACCAGTGCTGTTGAGCATCGTTTCATGTGTCTTTTGGTCATCTGTATTTCTTTTTGGAAAAATGTCTATTCATGTCTTCTGCCCACTTTTTAACTGGATTATTTGCTTTTTGGGCATTGAATTGTATCAGTCCTTTATATATTTTGGATACTAACCCTTTATTGCATATGTCATTTGCAAGCATCTTCTCCCATTCCAAAGGTTTCCTTTTAGTTTTGTTGATTATTTCCTTTGCTGTGCAGAAGCATTTTATTTTGCTGAAGTCCCAATAGTCTATTTTTGCTTTTGTTTCACTTGCCTCAGGAGCCATATCTAGTTAGCAGTTCCTATGGCTGATGTCAAAGAGGTCATTGCCTGTGTTCTCTAGGATTTTGATATTCCTGTCTCACATTTAGGTTTTTCATCCATTTTGAATTTATTTCTGTGTATGGTGTAAGAAAATGGTCCAGTTTCATTGTTCTGCATGTTGCTATCCAATTTTCCCAACACCATTTGCTGGAAAAGACTGTCTTTTTCCCACTGGATATTCTTTCCTGCTTTGTTGAAGATTAATTGACCATGTAGTTGTGGTTTCATTTGTGGGTTTTCTATTCTATTCTGTTTATCTATGTGTCTACTTTTATACCAGAGCTATATTTTCTTTGGTATATACCTTGAAGTCCAGAACTGTGATGCTTCTGGCTTTGCTTTTCTCTTTCAAGTTTTCTTATAGGTTATTCAAGGCCTTTTGTGGTTCCATACAAATTTTAGGATTGCTTGTTCTCACTCTGTAAAAAATGGTGGTACTTTGATAAGGATTGCTTTGAATGTATAGATTGTTTTGGGTAATATGGACATTTTAACAGTATTTGTTCTTCCAATCCATAAGTATGGAATGAAATGTTTTTCCATTTCATTGTGACATCTTCAAATTCTTTCATTAGTGTTTTATAGTTTTCAGATTACAGATATTTTACCTCTTTGTTTATGTTTATTCCTAGGTATGTTTTGATTTTTGGTGCAATTATAAAAGGTATCAATTCTTTCTTTTTTCTTTCTGCTTCATTATTGTTGTATAGAAATGTGACAGATTTCTCTACATTGATTTTTGTGTCCTGTGACTTTACTTAATTTGTGTATGTGATATAGTATCATGTTATCTGAAAATAGTGAAACTTTGTTTTCTTTCTTGCAATTTGGATGCCTTTTCTTTGTCTTTTTCCCTTCCTTCCTTTCTTCCTTCCTTCCTTCCTTCCTTCCTTCCTTCCTTCCTTCCTTCCTTCCTTCCTTCTTTTTTTCTTTTTGTGTGTGTTGTCTGATTGCTGTGTTTGGGCTTCTTGGACTATGTTAAATAGCAATGTTGAGATTGGACATCCCTGTCCTGACTATATGGAAAAAAAAACCCTCAGTTTTTCCTCATTGAAGAGGATATTACCTGTGGGTTTTTCATAATTGATTATGTTGAGGTATGTTCCCTCTAACCCTACTTTATTGAGGATTTTTATCATGAATGGATGTTGTAGTTTGTTGAACGCTTTTTCTGCAACTCTTGAAATGGTTCTATTCCTTTCTTTCATTAATGTGTTTTTGCATCGATTTCTCACTTTCTGTAAATTTTAGGTGGAATTACTTTTTTCTTTATGCATTTTATAGATTTTATCATATGAGCCACATGGCATTGCACTTTTCTTTGTAATTGGGGAGTACATTTATATTCTAGGCAAATTTAAAGTTTTCACTGGTGTTACTTCCTGTCAGTCTTTTTCAGTTTTCTCTAGCACATGCATGTAGCCTCCCTGTCAGCTAGGGATGTGATATAAGGAGAATTTATCACTACCCTTTATGGAGCTATTATTTTCAGGATCATGCCTTTAATTTCTGTCTGATCTGTCACCCTGAAATGGTTGTTTTGACAAATTTGCCCAGCTTTATATCTGTTTTGGGGGTAGGTGATTTAAATATTTCTTCTCTCTCATAGCCTCCTCATTTAGATTTATCTGCACAATTTTCTTGATTCTGTGTCTAACTTATCACAAAATCTAGCACTGATCCATGATAGATACTGTCATCTAACTAAGCATAAAAAGAGACTTCCTTGGGGATCCCTGGGTGGCTCAGCAATTTGGCGCCTGCCTTCCGCCCAGGACATAATCCTGGAGTCCTGGGATCGAGTCCCACATTGGGCTCCCTGCATGGTGCTTGCTTCTCCCTCTCTCTCCCTGCCTCTCTCTCTCTCCATCTCAAAAAAAAAAAAAAAAAAAAAAAAAAAAAAAAAAAAAAGAAAAGAAAAGAAAAAGAAAAAAGAGAGACTTCCTTAATCTGGTAAAGCTATATACATTTTGTACTTCTGCAAGCTTCCATCTAGGATAAATTCCCTTCAGTGTAAAGAACTTGGTATACATTTTCTTTAGTCCAGGACAGGACTGCTGGTGACAAATTTTCTTAATTATTGTCTGAAAATGCTATATTTCATTTTGAAAGATTTTTTTCTCTATATATAGAATGGGAAGACAGTTTGTTTATTTTTTGAATCTGTCATTCAATAATCTTCTGGTTTCCATTGTTTCCCTTGGAAAGTCAATTTTAAATTTTATTTATTGCCCTTTTGCTTTTAATACTTTTTTATATTCTGGTTACTTTTACCAGTTTTTCTGTGGTTTATAGACTATCTTTATGATGAAGTTTCATGGCTATATTTTAATATTTATTATGAATAATGCTTTTTGAATATGGGTCTCAATCTCTTGTCTTTTTGGGACTAATAATTCTGATATTAGGTATTATGTTTGAAAAATTGGAAAGAAAATCCAATGAGATTCATAATTAGATGAACTTTTACCAATTTTTTAAAATGGAATAAGCTTGGAATTACTTATCTTTAAAAATCAAAAAAAGAGTGAAGGAATTATTACCAAAAAAGTGATCAGGCTGAGAATAATTAAAAATTATTAAAATATTGAGTTATTTTTAACAATGCAGGCAAGGCCTTAATACTTTTTGTCATTTTACAATTAATTTGCATGCGTCTCTTTGCAAGCCTTCAATGCTTTACCTAAATCATTTTACTTTATAAATGATATTCTAATATTTCTTTTTATTAAAAGCTAATGATTTCATTTATTTGTAAATTATAGGGATCTGCCATGTGGAAAATTAATATGTGAATATAGAGGAGAAGGAATAATTAATATTCCAAATGCCACTGCTATTTATGCCAAAATAAATGGACGCCTCTGTGTTGCATTGGATTTTCCACATGATTTTATTGATGGCAATAAGATGTGGGTAAAAGAAGGAACTGTTTGTGGTCTTAATAAGGTACGTAGTCTTTTATTACCAAATAAATTCCTAGTATTTTATACTTTATTTTCAAATGCATGTTCAATATTTTTTTCATAACTAAGTGCACATTTGATTTCAAAAATAAAAAACTTTAAGAATAAGAAAAAAAACTTAAATCTGCATTCACACACATTACTTTGCTATGAACATTTTATTGGCTATTCATACTTTTTTTTCATGGAAATTATATATATTCACTGAACTGAGAATCATACTGTTTATTCACTGTATTTTATTAACCTGTCTCATATTACATAGAGAGTACCAACGCCATGAATTTATCTTTTCCTATAATTGTTTAAAATAGCTGTTAAAATAATATATGGTCATTTTTGCAATGAAAATAATAAAGATAAAGAGACTAAAGCAAAATCTTTCAAAGGCACACACCTGAGATGTAACCACTCTCTATTTTCATGAACTTTCCAACAACTCTTAATTTATATACTCATTTACATAAATATAGAATATTTATTATAATAACTACATTTTGTATACACAATACTTGAATTTTTATTGAAGTAGAGATGACATACAACATTACATTAGTTCCAGGTGTATAACAGTGATTTTTGGAAAGCCTATACATTAAGCTATGCTCACAACAAGGGTAGTTATCATTTATCACCATTCCTGTTTCTCTCACTGACTGTCCTTCACTCATTTGGCCATCTCCTCTCTACCCTGCCTTGGCAACCATCAATTTGTTCTCTGTATTTATAGGTCTGCTTCTGCTATTTTTATTATTTGTTTGTTTGTTTCTTAGATTCCATATATCAATTAAAACATATGGTATTTGTCTTTTTCTGCCTGTTATTTCACTTAGCATAATATCCTCTAGGTCCATTCATGTCGTCACCAATGGCAAGATCTCATTATCTTTTATGACAAATATTCTCTCTCTCCCTCTCTCTCTATATTATATAATTAATAATAATATATTATTATATATTATATAATTAATAATAATATATATTATTATATATAATAACTCTTGTTATTTCTTATTTTTATTTAATAAAATAATACATATTTTATTATATATAATGTAGTACATATTGGTGTGTTATATTTATTATATATAAAGTATATATAGATTTTTTATTTAGATATTATATATAATATGTATTATTATATATGTAATAACTCTTGTTATTTCTTATTTTTTTAAAAGATTTTATTTATTCATGAGAGACACACAGAGAGAGAGAGAGAGAGGCAGAGACATAGGCAGAGGCAGAGGGAGAATCAGGCTCCATGCAGGAAGCCCAATGAGGGACTCAATCTCCAGGATCTCCAGGATCATGCCCTGAGCTGAAGGCAAATGCCCAACTGCTGAGCCACCCAGGTGGCTAGTCATTGAAACTAGTCATTCTGACAGGTGTGATGTGATATCTCACTGTGGCTTTGATTTGCATTTCCCTGATGATTAGTGATGTTGAGCATCTTTTCATGTGTGTCTTGGCCATCTGTTCAGACTTTTATATACAGAGAACAAATTTGTTGCAGTTGCCATAGAGGACGTGGTTTGGGGGATGCATGAAATAGATACAGTGGATTAAGAGGTACAAACTTCTAGTTATAAAATAAATGTGATGGAGATAAAAAGTACAGGATGGAGGCAGAGGACACTTGGGTGGCTCAGTGAGTTGAGCATCAGACTCTTTGTTTCAGCTCAGGTCATGATCTCATGGGTAGTGAAATCAAGCCTCATGTTGGGATCCATGCTCAGTTAGGAGTCTACTTGAAGATTCTCTCCCTCTGCCCTTCCCCCAACTCATATACCCTCTCTCTCTCTCTCTCCTTCAAATAAATAAGTAAATAAATAAATAAATAAATAAATAAATAAATAAATATATTTATATATATATTAAAAGTACAGCATAGGGAATATAGTTAATAATACTATAATAACATTGTTTGGTCACAGATGTTTTTAAGCTTACTGTGTTGAACATTGAATAATACATAGAACTGTCAAATTAGTATGTTGTACACCTGAGACTAATAAAACATTGTATGTTAATTATATTCAATAAGGATATATATATTAACATATTACCTGATAATTATGGAAATATTTGCCATACAATTAATGTCCTATTATAACCTAGCTTTACTAATGTTTATTTTAAAAATTAGTAAGTAAAAAAGTATCTAAAGCTTGTCACCCCAAATTCTCACAAAAACTCATTTTTAAAACTTTGTAATAAGTTTTAATTTCATAAAATTTACTTCACAAAATATTTCCTAAATTATTGCCTAAACTGTCTTGTATTTTTAACTCTCCATTATTTCTAAGCAGCCAAACATAGGCTATCATGAATTAGGAATTGCACAAGACCCACCAAGAATGACTTAAACAGTTGATGGCTTATTCTTTCCCATTATTTAAAAAGTAGGGGAGACTGTTTATCGAGAAGAGTTAATGGGTTCCATATCATCAATGATCTAGATTCAGTCTAATTTTCAGCTATAGATCCTGTAACAGTGATACTCTTCCTGGTGTTTTCAAGATGATTGGTGGAACTCCAACTATCTCCACATTTTAAGAATGATTTTTGGAAATAGCTAAAGTGTAAAAAGAATGCATGTCATTTTTATTCACCACAGTTAGTAAACAGAATGAGGAATATTTGGTAGTCACTACTCTGCCACAGTATTTGTGATTAAGGTGATGCTTTATTAAATAAGACATCTGTGTCAGCAGATTTAAACCATTATACTATTCATCATTAAATAAGCAATAGATATAATGTTGGAAAAGTTTCTGTTTCAAGGTAGGGAGGATACAGGTGCTGGGCAGAGATTATGGGAGATATTATCCAAATGGTATCTGCAAGATTTTTGGCTTCATTTATATCCATATATTTCTACCAGCAAAAGATAATCAAGCTAGCTTCATGTTAGTGTTCTAATAAATCATTTTGGTATTCTGAAAATTAGAGTATCATTGTTTTTTACATGCTTCATCTATAAATGTTCATTTGAATTTTAATGGATTCATCATTACAAGAAATTTTATAATTCTTTTGGTTTACAAAGAAATAGCAGGAGAGGGCAGCCCCAGTGGCGCAGCGGTTTAGCGCCGCCTGCAGCCCGGGGCCTGATCCTGGAGACCGGGGATCGAGTCCCACGTCGGGCTCTCTGCATGGAGCCTGCTTCTCCCTCTGCTTGTGTCTCTGCCTCTCTCTCTCTCATTCTGTGTGTGTCTCTATGAATAAGTAAATAAAATCTTAAAAAAAAGAAATAGCAGGAGATATTGAATCCTAAGCATATTGTTTCAATTTTCAGACATTAGTGACTAAGTATGAGAAATAGTACATGTTACTACCTACTTGTGCACAGTTAATCTTAAAGGGAATCTAACACGGATTTGCTAAGATATGTATTTAAGTCTTGATCTTGAAATTCAAACAAAAATGATAAGCACAAAACCTAATATGAAAATGTTCTCTCAAAAGAAATAAGCACAGGAGCACCTAGATGGCTCAGTTGGTTAAATGTCTGCTTTCAATTGGTCATGATCCTGGGGTCCTGGGATTGAGCCCCACATTGGACTTCCTTCTCAACAGAGTCTCTCTCCCTGATCCTGTTTTCTTTAACTATCTCTCGAATAAATAAATAAAATATTTTTTAAAAAAAGAAACCAGCACAGATACTCTATTACCATATTTAAGGAAGATCAGAGTAGAAAATATTGTATGATTCTGAGGGAGAAACTGAAAGAGTTATAAAAGAATATGGTGGAAACAAGAAATTCCTGACAATTGCCATCATTTTTACTGCTACTATGGCTAGCTATAAGGGAAGACAGGAATAAGACAGCACTAAAAATAGAAATGATAATTATGAGCACTGCTATACATTGGTTTTATTTGTTTTTCCTTGAGTAAAAAAATGTAAAACATTACAGTATGAGAAAAATCTCTACAATGTGGGCAGGGTAATTTTTATTTGCCTCTTCCTACAGAATGGAAAACAAGAGTTGATTTCATATGTTCCTAAAACATAAACTTTTTGCATAAACATAAAGGATTAAAACCCTGAAGATATACACAAGTCAGTATATCATACTACTGATGGTATTGAAATAGATTGTTGGAAGTCACCTGGCTGGGTCTGAAAAATCACACTGGTTGACTGTGCTGAATAAAACTCCAGGCATAATCAATTTTAATGGACAAAAATGCATAACATTTAAAATGGTACTCCTAAAAAAATAAATAAATAAAAAATAAAATGGTACTCCTTTAGGATGCCCCTTTCTTATTTTCAAATAGGTTTTATTATAAGGAATGAATGTTAATTTTTTAAAAAACATTTATCTGGATTGATTTGACTTATCTCACATTTTATTTACATGTAATCACTTTATAGTGTGTATTAAATAAATATTCTGTTTTTCCTCCACCCTTTCAACTGTGGAAAATAATTCAATTTGTTTAGACTGTATATTCCCCAAATACTAACAAACAATATACCATCTTTTAGGGTGCCCTCGGCTGCTGTGAATAGTAGTATATACTGTTCTCACAGTTTAGTGATTGTACCTACTATCTTAGTTTTTAAAACACTGTGTATAAAATACATACAATTTTTTGTATGTAAAATATGTATAGCATAAATTATAGGTAAATATGTATAGCATACATTTTACCCTCTTAATCATTTTCAAATGTGCAGTTCAGAAACATAAGTACATTCACATTGTTGTTGCAGCCACTATCACTATCTCCAGATAATTTTTATTATAAATTGAAACATTGAAACTTTCTACACATTAAACTATAACTCCCCAATGAGCCTTCCCCGCAATGCTTGGTAATCACTATTCTACTTTCTGTCTCTAAATTTGAATATTCTAGGTACCCAATCCAAGTGGAATCATACAGTATTTAACCTTTTGAGTCTGATTTATTTCCCCTGATAATATGTTTTCAAATTCACCCATTTTATTACTATACCAAAATGTCATTCCTTTTTCAGTCTGAATAATATTCCATTGCCTGTTTGTACCATAAATTGCTTATCCATGTATCTGTAAATGGCCATTTGGTTTGTTTTTCTTCTGGCTATTGTAAGTAGGGTTGTTACCACTATCAGTGTACAAGTCTGTTCAGGTCACTGTTTCCAACTGTTTGATTCTGTATCTAAAGGCATTCTGGATCATATTGCAATTCTGTTTGACATGATCCCCGAGTACCGCATCGGGTTTCCCGTCCGGTGCGTCTTTCTCCCCTCTCCCCGTGCCTACGTTTCTGCTTCTGTGCGTCTGTCACGAATAGATCCATGGGGGGGGGGGGGGGGAGAGGATAAAAGGGTGAGACCTGGGGAATCGCTGGGTCATCAGGCGCCGGTCGCGATGGCACAAACCACTCGAGTGCCCCCGCACGGGGAATCGAGGCGGGCGCGAGGGCACGGCTTGCTGGTCGACCCGCGGAGGGGCGGAGACACGGGCGCGCCGTGCGGCCGGCGGAGCGGGCGGGGCGGGGCGGGGCGTGAGACCCGGTCGGTCGGCTGGTCGCACCGGGAGGGCGAGGGGGAAATTTTTGAGGAACTCCCATACTATTTTCTACTACTTTACATTTCTGCCACCAGTGCAAAAGGGTTACAGTAGCTTCACATCCTCAACATTTGTTCTTTTTTGCATGTAGCTGTTCAGTTCTTCTACCACTATTTATTGAAGAGACTGTCTTTTTCCCATTTTCATATTCTTGCCTCCTTTGTTGAAGATTAATTGACCATACAGTCATGGGTTTATTTCTGGGCATTCTGTTCCATTGATCTATGTGTCTATTTTTGTGCCAGTGCCATACTGTTTTAATTACTACAGCTTTGTGATATATCTTGAAATCTGGGATTATGATAACTCCAGTGTTGTTTTTGCTTTATATTTAAAAAATTGTTTTAATTTTTACCTTTAAAAAATATTTATTATTTATTTATTCATGAGAGACACAGAGAGAGGTAGAGACATAGGCAGAAGGAGAAGCAGAATCCCCGAGGGGAGCCCAATGCGGGAGCCCATCCTAGGACCCTGAGATCATGACCTGAGCCAAAGGCAGATGCTCAAACACTAAGCCACCAAGGTGCCCCAAGTTCTATTTTTTGAATAAAAGAAATTACATAGGCAGAATATATTAGAATTGGGTTATAGGGTGAGTGAATGAGATGGAGTCCTATGGGAACTAGGAACAATGAAGACTCAGAGGCAGGAAATGATAAAGCTTCTTCACAAAACAGGGATCAATCCCATTGGTTTCTTTCATATGTAAACTTGGAATAGTGTCAGGAGATAAAGATAATAAGATTGGTGGGTTTTTGAGAGATTTAAGGGGCCTGGCTTTTGTTTCTACTGAAGATTTTGAACAGGAGAATATTAATAAGAGTATAGTGTACTTTACACATCTTAAAAAGGTACTTCAAATTAACCTGGCAATGTGAACTTAAGAATTAATTTGGGGGAAAAATTAGGAGTTTGTTTCAATAGTAATAGTGATGCAATAGTAATTCAAGGTTAATAACAATAGGAATCTACATCTCAAAACAAAATACAAATGCTTAAAATACATCTGAAAGGTAATGTGTTTAACTCCAATAATCTAGGTAAATAAAGAAAAAAATGTCCATAGTAAAGACTTTCTAGTAATCTAAGTAAATAAAGGAAAAATGTCCATAGTAGAGACTTTCTATATAGTCCATTTAAAAACAAGTGGGGCACCTGAAAAAATGAATAAATAAAATCTTTTTTTAAAAAATGGGTCTTATTGATGATATAACTTTTTAAAAACTCTATACCCAAAGTGGGCTCAGACTCAGGACGCCAAGATCAAGGGTTACATGCTCTACAAACTAAGCCAGTCAGTGCCCCTTACTGACTTTCCTGTAAAATCTCATCTCCACCTAGAAAGCAAAGTGAGTTTTCCTATCATTGGCCATTAATGGTCAAATATCTAATTATGGTTAAATAGAATATGAGTATAGTGGATAATGTTTATTGCATATTTATTGTGGGCCTCACTCTTTATATATGTTATTTCTTTGAATCCTCTCAATTCTAAGAGGTAAGTACTGCTATTACAAGAAGCTAACACTTAAGGAGGTTATTTCTGTGCTTCAAAACACACAGCTGTCAAGCAAATGCAATGTGACTAGAACCCAGATCCATCTGATATCAAAGCCTTGTTATTAACTACAACACCAATATTTCCCAAACCTGCTTGGTCCTTAAGAATCACCTGAAGCTCTGCTCACAAAAACAGATTCCCAGGCACCATCTCAGACCTAAGGACTCAAATCTCCAGAGGTTATAGTTTTGTTTTTCTTTAAAGATTGCCTTGGCTCGGAACACCTGGGTGGCTCAGTGGTTGAGCATCTGCCTTTGGCTCAGGGCATGATCCTGGAGTTCTAGGATCAGGTCCCATATCAGGCTCCTGCGTGGAGCCTGCTTCTCCTCCCTCTGTGTATATCTCTGCCTCTATCTGTGTCTCTCATGAATAAATAAATAAAATCTTAAAAAAAAAAGATTGCTTTGGCTTTTTGGTGTCTTATGTGGCTCCATACAAATTTAGCATTATTTGTTCTAGTTCTGTGAAAAATCCTGTTGGTCTTTTATTTTTTATTTTTTGTTTTTAGAGAAAGAGATTGTGAGTGGGAAGGGATAAAGGAAGAAGAAGAGAGAATCCTAAGCCGACTCCACTCTAAGCAGAGAGCCTGACCTAGGGCTCAATTTCATGATCCTGAGAGCATGACCTGAGCCCAAATCAAGAGTCAATCACCTAGCCAGCTGGGCCATCCAAGTAGCCCAATGCTGTTGATATTTAGATAGGGATTGCATTAAATCTGTAGATTGCTTTAGATTGTAATGACATTTTAACTATATTTGTTCTCCCAACCCATGAGCACAGAATATCTTTCTATTTGTTTCAACTTCAATTTCTTTCATCATTATAGTTTTCAGAATATAATTCTTTCACCTCCTTCAGGTTTATTACAAGGTATTATTTTTGATATAATGTAAAGGTTTTTTTCTTAATTTCTTTTTTGTTACTTCATTATCAGTGTATAAAATGCAATGGATTTCTATATATTAACTTTTTATCCTGTGACCTTACTGAATTCATTTATCAGTTTTGTAGGTTTTTGATGGATTATTTATAGTTTTCTGTATATAGTATTATGTTATCTGCAGATATTAAAAGTTTTACTTCTTCCTTACTAATTTTATTTATTTTTGTTGTCTGATTGCTGTGGCTAGGACTTCTAGTACTACATTGAATAAAAGTAGGGAGAGTGGATATTTTTGTATTGCTTAAATCATAGAGAGAAAAGCTGTCACCTTTTATCTGTTGAGGATGGTATTAGCTGTGGGTTTTCATATACAGCCTTTGTTATCTTGAGGTATGTTTCCTCTAAACCTTCTCTGTTGAGGGTTTTTATTATTAATGTATGCTGTACTTTGCCACGTGCTTTTTTTACATCAATTGAAATGATCATATGGTTTCTATGCTTTCTTTTACTGATGTGATATATCACGTTGACTGAGTTGTGAATATTGAGCCACTCCTGCATTCTGGGAATAAATCCCACTTTATTGTGGTGAATGATTTTTAAAAATATAGAGTTAGATTCAGTTTGTTAACATTTTGTTGAGGATTTTTGCAGCTATGTTCATCAGAGATATTGAATTGTAGTTTTCTCTATCTCTTTATCTCTCTTTTTGGAGTGTCTTTATCTGGTTTGGTTATCAGGGTAATGCTGACCTCATAGAACGGATTTGAAAATTTTCCTTCCTCCCCCCCCCCTTTTTTTAGAATAGTTTGAGAAGAATAAGTATTAACCCATCTTTAATTGTTTGGTAGAATTCCTCTGTGAGGTCCTGAAATTTTTAAAAAAAGTATTTATTTATTTGAGAGAGAGAGCACAAGCATGAGCAGAGGAGGAGCAGAGGGAGAGGGAGAAGCAGACTTCCCACTGAGCAGAGAGCCTGACACAGGACTTAATCTTGAGATCCCGAGATCATGATCTGAACTGAAGGCAGGTGCTTGACCGACTGTACCACCCAGGTGCCCCTCGTCCTGAACTTTTGTAGTATTATTATTAATTATTATTATTATTATTATTTTATTACTGATAAGTAATAATGAGTCTGGATAAAGTTTTATCAATTTTATTGGTATTTTCAAAGAATCAGCTTCTGGTTTCACTGATCTGTTTCACTTTTTTAGTTACTATTTCATTTTTTCAGCTCTAATTTTTATTGTATTTTTTTTTCTTCTACTTGTTTGGAGTTTTGTTTGTTTTCTTTGGCTTATTTAGGTGTAAGATTTGATTGTTAATTTTTTTATTTTTCTTGCTTCTTAAGGTAGGCTTATATTGCTACAAACTTTCTTCTTAGAATAGCTTATGCTACATCCCAAAGATTTTGGACCATGTGTTTTCATTTGTATATATCTATGTATTTTTAAATTTACACTTTGATTTCTTAGTTGACCCATTCATTGTTAAGTTGCATGTTATTTAACCTCCATGTATTTGTGTTCTGTCCAGATTTTTCTTGTGGTTAATTCCTGGTTTCATAGCATTGTAGTCAGAAAAGATGAAAGATACGTAGTATGACTTTGATCTTTTGGAGTTTGTTGATATTTGTTTTGTTCCTATATATAATATATTCTGGACAATGTTTTAATTGTCTTGAAAAAAGATGTGTATTCTGCTGTTTTAAGATGGAATGTTCTGAATATATCTGTTAGATCCCTCTGATCCAATGTGCCACTCAAAGCCATTGTTTCCTTGTTGATTTCTGTTTGGATGATCTATCCATTGATGTAAGTGAAATGTTACTGTCTCCTACTATTGTTGTATTACTATTGATTACTTTATGTTTGTTATTAACTGATTTACATATTTGAATTCTCCCATGATAGTTGCATAAATATTTATAATTACTTTCTCTTCTTGTTGGATTGTTCCCTTTATGATTATATAGTGTTCTTCTTTTAAAATTTTATTTTGTCTAATATAAGTATTGTTACTGTGGCTTTCTTTTCACTTCCATTTTTATAATAACTGATTTTCCATTTTTTCACTTTCAATCTGCATTGGTCTTTAGGTATGAAATGAGTCTCTTGTAGGCAGCATATAGAAAAATTGTGCTTTTTATCCATTTTGTCACTTTATATCTTTTTAAAAAAATTATTTTAAAGAAAGAGAGAAAATAAAGGGAGAGAGAGTGAGTGGGGGGGGGAACAGAGGGGGAGAATCCTGAAGCATTCTCCTTACTGAGCAAGGAACCTGTCATGGGGCCCCATCCTGACCCCAAGATCATGCATGACCTGAGTTGAAATTGAGTTTGATGTTCAACCAAGAGCCACCAAGATGCCCCCCGCATCTTTTGATTAAACATTTAGTCCATTTACATTCAAAATAATTGATAGGTATGTACTTATTACCATTTTGTTACTTGTATAATGGCCGTTTTTTTTTTATTTCTTCACTGTTCCCTCTCTTGCTTTCTTCTTTTGTGATATATTTGGATTCCTTTTTATTTTTTGCAGCTCTGTTACTGGTTTTTGATTGGTGGCAACCATTACATTTATATATAGCATCCTCTGCATATCTGTCTATATTAAGTTGCATATCTGTCTATATTAAGTTGCATAGCATATCTGCATATCTGTCTATATTAAGTTGATGGTTGCTTAAGTTTGAACCCATTATTTAATATCTCTAAACTTTATATATATAGTATCATCCTTTACATCCTTTTATTTTGTGAATCCCTTGACTCATTTTTATAGATATACTTATTTTTATTGCTTTTGTACTTCCTATTTTTTTCTCCTACTTATTTTTTTCCCTTTCCACTCAAAGAATCCCCTTTAACACTTCTCATAGGATTAGTTTAGTGTCCTTTAATTCCTTTAATTTTTGTTTATCTGGGAAACTATCTCTCCTTCTATTCTGAATGATAGGTCTGCTGGATTGAATGTTTGTGGTCACAGCCTTTTTTTCTTCAGTTTTGAATATATCATGCCACTCTTCTCTGGCCTGCAAAATTTCTGCTGAATAATCAACTGATAGTCTTATGGGATTTCTTTTATACATAACCATTTTCTTTTCTCTTGCTCATTTTAAAATTATCTTTATCACTCCTTTTTGCCATTTTAATTACCATGTCTTTTGGTGTGGACCTTCTCAGAATGATTTGGTGGGGACCACTTATACCTACTGGGTCTGGAGTTTTGTTCCCTTTCCTAGATTCTGGAAGTTGTCTACCATTATTTCTTCAAATAAATTTTCTACTGCCTTTTCTCTCTCCTCTGAGATCCCATAATGCAAATGTAATTATACTTTTAGATGTTGCCCAGTTCCGTATTTTCATTTGTTATTATTTTTTTTCTCTCTTATTCACTTGATCACTTTACATTACTCTTTTCTCCAGGTTGCAGATTCATTCTTCTCCTTCCTATAGTCTACTATTCTGTCTAGTGCATTTTTAAGTTCAGCTATTGAATTCTTTTTTTTAAATAATTTTTAAATTTTTATTTATTTATGATAGTCACAGAGAGAGAGAGAGAGAGAGAGGCAGAGACACAGGCAGAGGGAGAAGCAGGCTCCATGCACCGGGAGCCCGATGTGGGATTCGATCCCGGGTCTCCAGGATCGCGCCCTGGGCCAAAGGCAGGCGCCAAACCGCTGCGCCACCCAGGGATCCCATCAGTTATTGAATTCTTCATCTCGGATTTATTTTTTGTTTTCTAACTCTTTGTTAAGGGTCTAACTGATGTCCTCCACTCTTTTTTTCAAGTCCAGTAAGTATCTTTATGATTATTAATTTAAATTCTCTTTCAGACATATTACTTCTCTCCATTTCATCTAGGTGTCTTGCTGTGATTTTTGTCCCATTCTTTCATTTGGGAAATATTCCTCTGTCTTCTCATATTTGTCTACCTCTCTGTTTCTATGTGTTAGGAAAGGAAGCTAGGTGTCCTTCTCTAGAAAGTAGTGGCTTTACAAAGAAAAGGTCCTATAGTGCCCTGCAGTGCAATGTCCCCTGTTTACAAGAACCTAGTGCATCAAGGGTATCTCCTTTGTTTGTTGTATGTACCTACTATTATGGTTAAGCTGGTTTTCCCTTCAGTTCAGTCACCTGCCTTAGTTCTCTTTGCCTGTATGGGCAGGATTTGGTCCCTGTGCTGTCAGGAGGCAAATTTGGGGCTATCTTGGGCTTGAGTTGGGTCATACCAGGAGTTTCCCAGAGATATGTTAGCATCAAATTGCAGGACACTTTCCCTGTGTTGTCCCCTGAGAAGCTTGGTGGTCAGGGCCTGCAGTCAGACCAGATGCCTTCTTCTCTCCCCAGAGCTGGACTCACTTTGGAGTGGCACTGGCCCCTGTTGGGACAGCTTGCACACTGCCAGGTTTGTGGTACCACTTTGGATGGGCTCTGGTCAAGGGAATATTGAGGGGACAAGTTTGCACGGTAACTCAGGAGCAAGGTGTGCAGTGTCAGGAACTATGGGAAGAAACCTGGCATAAGATCTGGCTGGAAAGGGCATGTCTGCAGTAGAATACTGGGGCAGAGAGGCCTTTTAGCAAACTAGTGTTTTGCTGCATTGTTTCCCACAGGTGTCTGTATATCTAGGGTGTGGGGCAAAGGAGGGAAATGGTGTCTGCCAGCTCCGTTGTTCCTGGAGAAGTATCTCAAAGATCCCTCCACTCCAGCTCAGGCTCTGAGATTAGTAAATAAATATCCCCCTTGTATAACCCAGGTGTTTTTAAAACTGCTTTCTATGCTCCATCTCCTTCTACACTGTTTGTTGTGCCTTCTCCTTAAGGGCTGGGACTCAAATTCCTCTCACCTTTCAAAGGCTCTCCCAGAGCCAAGCCCAGTGATTTTTAAAGTTCCAGGTATTAAGCCCCACTGATTGTAAACTCTTATGAAGTTACGCTCTCTGGTTTTTAAAGCCAAATATTATGGGGATTTGTCTTTCTCATATGAATCTCCCATGCCTGAGCTTTCTGGTGTGAGGGTCTGTTTCTTCTCTCCACACCTGAGATGTCTGTCCTTCCTGTGGTCAGTCTCACAGGGCTGTTTAGCTCTGGTCCATATCTCTGTCCTTCATACCTTCTCTGAGATGGTCTCTTCTCTACATTTCGAATGTGGAAAGTCTGTTCTGCTGGTCTTTGGATCATTTTCTGGATTATTTATACTGAGTTATTTAGTTGTATCCATGGGATGCGGTGCACTTAGGATTCTCCAATTCTGTCATCTTCCCTGGAAGTACAGCTGTATGTTCTTTATAGATAGTCCTTACTATATTGAGGGAGTTTTCTTCTATTCTTAATTTGTTAGATTTTTTTTATAATTTTAAAAAATGTTAAATTTTGTCAATTTTTCTGCTTCAATGGAGATGGTTGTGTGATTTTTTTCCCTTTTAGTCCTTTAATGTGGTATATTACATTAATTTTTGTATGTTGAGTCATTCTCACATTACATGAATTATTCCCACTTGGTCATAATACAGAATTTTTTTTAACATTCTGTTGAATTCTGTTACTTGTGTTTTGTTGTGGACATTGCATTAATGTTCATAATATTTGGTTGTAATTTTCCATTATTATTGTGTCCTTGGCTCTTATATTAGTGTAATTCTGGCCTCATAGAATGCATCTGGGTGTATGCCCTCTTGTATTTGTTGGAAGAGTTTGACAAAAATAGATCTAACTCTTCTGTAAATATTTGGTAAAATTCACCAGTGAAGCTATCTGGTCCAGGAATTTTCTTTGTTTAAAGGATTTTGATTACTGATTTAATCTATTTATGAGTTATAGGTCTAGTCAGACTTTCTATGTCTTTGTGATTCAGTGTTGGTAGATGGGGTGTTCCTAAAAAATGTGTTCATTTTATTATCTTTGTTTTAAAAGATTTTATTTATTTATTCGTGAGAGACACACACACACAGAGAGAGAGAGAGAGGCAGAAACACACAGAGAGAAGCAGGGTTCACACAGGGAGCCTGATGTGGGACTCAATCCTGGGACTCCAGGATCAAGATCTGGGCCGAAGGCGGCGCTAAACCGCTGAGCCATCCAGGGATCCCCCATTTTGTTATCTTATTCAAATGTTGGCTTTCAGTTTTTGATCGTATAAAGCTTGTTATTTCTGTAAAATTGATAGCAATGTCCCATCTTCATCTGTAATTTAATTATTTGAAAATTATTTATTTTAGTCTTCCTAGGTAAAAGTTTTTTTCAATTTTATTGGTCTTTTTTTTTCTCTAAATTTTCTTTTGTTTCTGTTCTATTCTTTATTATTTTCTTACTTCTGTTATCTTTAGGTTTGTTTATTCATTCATTTATTGATTGATTGATAGTGCAAATTCAAGTTGTTGATTTAAAATACTTTTTAATTTTTAACATGCTGATTTATAGTTAAAAATGACTGTCAACAGCATTTTTCTGCATCTCACAGATTTGGTGTATTGCATTTTTAATTTGTTTGAGAATAATTTATAATTTCCCTTGTGTCCTTTGTTGACCAATTTTTTATTAAAATGTAATAATTTCCATATATTTTTAAATTTTCCAGTGTTCCTTCTGCTTTTAATTTGTAGTTTTACTTTACTCTAACCAGAAAAAGTACTTTGTATGATTTTAGTCTAAATTTATTGACTCATTTTGTAATTAACATATGGCCTAATTTAAGCAATGTTCATGTGCAGTTGAGACAAATGTGTATCTGCTGTTGTCAGGCAATTTTCTATATATGCCTTTTAGATCCAATTGATAGATAGTGTTGTTCAAATCCTCTGTTTTCTTATTGATCTTCTTTTCAAAGGTGGGATATTAAAGGCCATTATTATTGTAGAGCTGTCTATTTCCCCAGCAGTTCTCTCTGTGCCATATATTTTGGAGCTCTGATGTTTGGTATACACATGTCTATAATTTGTATGTTTTCTGATTAATTTGATCACTTATTAATCTAGAACATTAATCTAGAACTTTTTTTATTGTAATGGTTGATTTAAGATCTATGTTGTCTGGGGCAGCCTGGGTGGCTCAGCAGTTTAGTGCCTGCCTTCAGCCCAGGGCGTGATCCTGGAGATCCTGGAGTGAGTCCCACATCAGGCCCCCTGCATGGAGCCTGCTTCTCCCTCTGTCTGTGTCTCTGCCTCTCTGTCTTTGTGTCTCTCATGAATAAATAAATAAAAACCTTTTTTAAAAAAATATCTATGTTGTCTGATATTATTATAGCCATTTCCATTCCCTTTTGTTACTATTTGCATGGAATATATTTTTACATCCTTTCAATGTATTTGTGTCATTGGCTATTAAGTGAGTTTCTTGCATAGAAAGAATATTAAGCATATTTTGAGCAGTGTTTTCCCATTCTGTCAATCCATGGAGTTTGAGTGGGAAATTTAATCCATTAACATTAATGTAATTACTGATAGAGAAGGACTTTCTTTTACTTTTTTTTGTTGTTGTTGTTGGTATTTTTATAATAGCTTTTTGAATCTCATTTCCCCATTACCAATTTCACTCTTGTTTAGTTCATGTTTTGTAGTGACATGTTTTGATTCTCTTCTTCCTTTAGTGTATATTTTATAAATATTTTCTCTGTGGTTACCATGGAATTACACATATCTTCCTAAAGTTACAACAATCTGATTTGAAATGATACCAAATTAACTTCAAGTACATACAAACCTCCACTCTTGTACAGTTTTTCCTTCCACACTTGTTTTTGATTTCAAAATTATATTTTATATACTTTATATACATTAAAATAGATTCATAATTATTTAATTTTATGTATTTATCTTTTAAAGTCATAGAAATTTTCAAATTTGAGTTATTTTAAGATTTTATTTATTCACGAGAGACACACAGAGAGCAGCAGAGACACAGGCAGAGGGAGAAGCAGGTTCTCTGCAGGGATCCCAATGTGGGACTTGATCTCAGGACACCTGGATCACAACCTGAGCTGGAGGCAGGCATTCAACCACAGAGCCACCCAGGCATCCCTCAAATTTGAGTTCTAAATGAAAATTACAATATTACTGGTTTTTATACTTTCACCATTTATTTAACTTTACCACAGACCTTTATTTCTCTAAAATCTAGTTACAGACTAGCAACCTTTTATTCCTCCTGTAGGACTCCCTTTAGTATTTTTTGTAGGCTAAATTTTATGATATTAAGTACCCTCAACTTTTTAAAGTTTGTTTCTTTTTAATTTGAGAAAGTATTCATCTCCCCCATCAAATTCAGGAGAGTTTTGTTGGATATAGAATTCTCAGTTGTCAGAGCTTTTTTTTCTCCATTTAGTACTTCCAATATATCAGTCCACTGCCTTCTGGCCTCAAAGTTTTTCTGAATAACCTATTGTAATCTTGTTTAGGATCCCTTGTACATGGTGATTACTTTTTCACTTGCAGTTTTTAAGATTCTCTTTGTTTCTTTGTCATTTGAATTTGATTGTAATGTGCTTTGGTATGAGTCTGTTTGCATTTGTCTTACTGGAGTTCACTGGACTCCTAGAATTTTTAGATCTATGTTATTCTTCAAACATGGGGCCATCATTTTTGGTTTTCAGCCATCATTTCTTCAAGTAATCTCCTTGCCCCCTTTTTTTTCTCATCTACTTCAGAAACTCCCATAATATGTATTTGATTTGCCTAATGGTATTTCATAAGTCCCATTGGTTTTGTTCATTTTTCTTTGTTCTTTTTTTCTTTCTAATACTTCAAAATGTAAAATACCCTATCATTAAATCACTGATTCTTTCTTCTGCCAACCAAAATTTGTTGTTGAACCCATATATTGAACTTTTAAATTTAGCTGTTGTATGTTTCAGTATCATAATTTTTGGATTGCTATTTATATTTGCTCTCTCTGTTGATATTTTTATTTAATTCATATGGAATTTTTCTGATTTTTGGTCATTTTCAATCCATGTTTTTATTTAGCTTTTCAGCATTTTTATTTTTAGAGGAGAGACTACAAGTGGTGGGAGGGCCAAAGGGAGAGGGAGAGAGAGAGAAATTTAAGCAAGCTCAATACTGAGCATGGAGCCCAGTGCAGGGCTTGATCTCATGACCATGAGATTATGACCTGAGCCTAAATCAAGAGTCAGATGCTTAACCAACTGAGCCACCCAAGCACCCTTTTAGTATGGTTATTAAAATACCATTATATCACTTTGTTTTTTTCTTTTGAGTGGGACATGTTTTCCTGTTTCTTTTTCTGCATTTTAATTTTTTTTTTTTTACATTGGACTTTTGTAAAAACAGACACTTCTACTGTCTGTAGACTGGCTCTGTGTTAGGGCAGTTGGGGGATGCTCTGAGCCTTGCAATCAGCCTGAGAAGAGAGAGTGCTTGTGGTCTTTTCAGAACTTTTGTGATTATGCATCCTTCCTGATCTTCCTTTTGGCTTTTTCCTTTTCTCACATACACGAATGCTTTCAAATGTACCATTTTTCCAAACAGTCTCATACCAGCCTCTCCTTGGTGCTTAAATAGTCTATTGTGTGTTTTATGCATAATCTTTTGCCCCAGGTGTCTGTCTGAGAATCTTAGTCTCCTTGCAGCTTTCCTGAGCAGTGTTCATTGCTTCTCTCTATTTGAGATTCAAGTTAGGTGAAGCAGAGACCAGTCCTTCAGGCAGTTCCTAGAAATATTATAATATTGAAAACTAGGTTTCCACTGCTCCCTTCAGTTCAAAGGAAATAATTGTGACCTAAGCAGTTTCCTCCTCCAGACCAAGACTGTGCCATGTTGGGGAAGGAGTGGGGAAAATTTGATCAAACATCTCACTCATTTTTCCACCATTTTGAATGTGGCTATTTCTTGATTGGGCATTTTCTTGGTTGCTGTTGACCATTGACTGTTTCTAGAGTTCCTATTGGTTATTTTAGCCAGCTTTTCTTCTTCTTTTAAAAAATATCTCCAAGGGAGAACAAGAACTTGAGACTTCTTAGTGCACCATTATACTGAGCAACTCTCCAGATTATTTTTTCAGTATTTGGTAAAGTCTGCTTGTTATTCTGTCACTGGTGCAGGGTAAATATGATCATTTAAAGCCTATGTGCTTGGTCACTGATGGCCAGTGGAGGAATATTGGCTTCAGTTTCTGGTTAGTTTTGTGGAACCACAATGTCTCATTATTTTGAGAACCTAAAAATAATGTTTATTTTATCTCTAGTATAGGCATGTGTTTTTTTTAAAGAATATGTGTACATCATTTATTTTATCCTCCATTTTAAGTTCTCTGTACAAGAAGATTTCAACAGAATCTTATTCTATCATAGTAAGAGAAATAGGAAGCTGCATCATTTTCTTATCTACAGCCACATTTCTGAAAATCTATTTCAAAGACTTTAGTGAAAAAACATTGTTTTCTTTATGTTATTATTATATGGTGATAAAGAACTTCTGTGGTTTTGTAGCTAGCTCATCACTTCAGATAATATTTTTCTAGCCTTTCTGCATGGCACTACTGAAGTAAGCATGTTTAAGCAAAAAAATAAAATAAAATAAAATAAAATCATTGCAGTAATAGATACCCATAATATCAACAATATCTTTTCAACTTTTTTCTTCTCTGGTTCAAAGAATTTATTTAATGGTTCTGAGAGTTAAGTTTATCTTCTTCTGGACAACAGCTCTGCAAATTACATATTTAACTTCTCTGCACAAGTGCTAATTAGATGTTAATGTGTCATTTATACAGAACACATATATCTCTAACTATAGCAACACTAGTCTGTAACCAGAGCTAGAAGTTTTATACTCTTACCATAACCCCTCAGAATAACCTGGCCATCCATTTAACATCAGTATATATCCTTCTAAGTCTTGAGCAGAGGTATGAGTTGCTACAATTATCAAACACTTTTAATGATATATTTTTCCACATTCAGTAATTTTTGCAAAACCTATTTGAGCAGATTCATTCTCTGGGTTTAAAAATTCACATATTATGGGAGTACCTGGATGGCTTAGTCAGTTAAGCATCTGCCCCTTGGTTTCAGCCTGATGTTGGACTCCGCATTGAGAGTGGAGTTTTCTTTCTTGTCCTACCCCCTCCCCCACCCATTCTCTCTCTAAAATAAATAGATCAAATCTTTATAAATAGTATATTTTGATCATATATTTTCAAGAGGAAAGAATTCCAAAGAAATATTGACAATATTATTTTGAAAACATTTTTAGAAAAACTATTTCCAATTATATGTTCACCATATCATGCAGAACCTTTCTATGAGGGCAGTAAATTTTAAAATTTTTTAAAAATATGAAGCATAGTTGAAAGAAATTTCGAAAAGTAATTGCTGCACTTTTGAGTTTTCTGCTTAGCTTTCTCTACCTCAATTGATTGTACCACCACCAAAGTGTTAGATAAGCCAGGAAACTTAGTGTCATTGATCTGTCTCCCTTTTCATTCTCTATATAAAATTCATAATTATAATTAAACTTAAATGATTTAAATTTCTAAATTATATCTCAAATACAACCACAGATTTTCACACCACAGCCACTCAGTTTCACTCTATGGTTATCATTTTCTTGGACTACTGTAATGGTATCCTACATTTTCTCTTGCTCTTCCCATCCTCTTTCAAAAACCTACTTTTATCAGCTTTCCATCTTCCAATAAAATCTCTAAATATAATGAGTTGCTTGTAGGTTATAGGCCTACTTTCGGCTTACACAGTCCTGCCATAACAATTTCTATCACATCATACCTGCCCTTTTACAAATAAATTTAGTATTGTATTTCTGTATCTCTCACTGCATATGAACAATATGAGAATTTTTTTGTTGTTCACTGGTGTGTTTTTAGGGTAGGCACATTGTAGGACTCAAATACATAGTGATTTAATGATTGAATGGCTATTCTCTGTGTAACAGCTACACTGCTGTTAATATTTCTCAAATTTCTATACTATCTTTCAACGTAGGGTCATTTTAAATATTTCTTTTCCTATAAGTACTTTGTGTTTCATTTCTATTCTTTTTTAAAAAAGATTTATTTATTTTAGGGGGGAAGAGGTAGAGGGAGAGAGAAACTCAAGCAGACTCCACACTGAGCATGAAGCCTGATGCAGGCTTGTCTCAGGACCCTGAGATCAGGCCTGAGCTGAAACCAAGAGTCGGAAGCTTAACCAACTGTGCCACCCAGGCATTCTTCATTTCTATTCTTTTTTTATATATATATATTCATGAGAGAGATAGAAATAGAGATAGATAGAGAGAGAGAGAGAGAGGCAGAGACACAGGAGGAGGGAGAAGCAGGCTCCATGCTGGGGGCCCTACGCGGGACTCGATCCCAGGAGCCCTATGCGGGACTCGATCCCGGGACTCCAGGATCACGCGCTGGGCCAAAGGCAGGCGCCAAACCGCTGAGCAGCCCAGGGATCCCCTCTCATTTCTATTCTTGACTAAGTCTTGTTCAACATCCAGGTTTGATAAGACAGTTATGATATATGTGATATATGATATGAGAACATATGATATGAGAACAGTTCTCACATATCAGATAAATTGCCTGTACTTTAATCTTTCATAAGACTATTTTTTCATTATAGTATTTATGACATATTTATCATCACTTTATTTATTTGATGTCTGTACTTTTTAACCCGCTATAAGAAGGGAAGATACTTTTGTTGTTTTCTTTACTATCAGATAATCAGAGTCTCATCTAGTGCTGGAAACATAGTAGCCCTATAAATTAATCACTTAGTATATTTCACTTATTGCTAAATGAATATCCTTATATAAGAATATATAGAATTCTTTTAGTAAAATGTCAAATACAAATGTTATTTCAGTTAATTTACTTTGGCTTATTTTCCTTTTAGGTTTGCAAGAACCAAGAATGTGTAGATGCTGGGTACTTGGATTATGATTGTACTCCAAGCAAATGCAATGAACGGGGTGTAAGTACCAGTAATATGATGGGAGAATAAAACTCATTGTGAATAATCCTAGAAAGCAAACATATAACTAAACACACACACACACACACACACACGCACATTTATATATTCATAAACCATGTAAAAAGATTGCCCTTATCTGACCTAAGTATTATTTTAAAATTCTACTGGAACACAAATAATTATAGCTACCTATCTCATAAGGTGATATTTTTCCTGGTTTCAGATATGCAATAATAAAAAAAACTGTCATTGTAATCCTTCATATTTGCCTCCTAATTGCCAAAATACTGATGATGCATGGATTGGTGGGAGTGTTGACAGTGGCAATTTTCCACCTCAACTTGCCCAACTCAGTTCTGGTAAGTATTAATAGCAAATTGAAAACATAATTAAAACAACATTTTAATTTATTAAATTTAATAAAATAAAATTTTATTTATTTGCCTACCAATCTATATTTAGATTATGTATGGACATCAAATAGTAAAACATATAAAGCTGGTTTATGTTTTACCATAGAGAATAATATAACATACATAACATATATCATAAATAAGATATATCAGTAAAGGCCCAGACAGGGAAATAGAAATCATTTTAGTCCTTCACACAGAAGATATTCAATATAAGGCTAACACATAATGGCAGAGTTGAAAGCCAATCAGAGAATCTTGAGGCAACAGAGGGATCCACTACTACTTCTTAGGGCTAAAAGGACAATGAAAGGAGGCATTATTACTAGAACCAGAATCCGAGGCACCTTCATGACATGTAACTATGGTCAGGGCCACATATCAGGATCTAAGTCACAGGGAGAGTACTGCCCAGCAGAAGTTGGAGCTGTAGAGCGTGTGCAGCCACTATGGGAGATGCTGCAGAGATTGGGGAATAAATATCTTTAATATTTCTGACCTATTCTGACCCTGCAAATGTTAGCCAGTTATTCCTATTAGCCAATTATAAGTAGAAGTTTGAAGTAGTTTCCTACATTTCTTTTTTTCCAAAGAGGGATGGGTTTTAGAATAATGCAGTATATCCAATGATGCTTAGGGTCAAACTCTACATAAAAACCTAAATTAACAGATAATTAAAGCATATTTTGGGGCAGCCCTGGTGGCACAGCAGTTTAGCACCACCTACAGCCCAGGGCATGATCCTGGAGACCCTGGATCGAGTCCCATGTCAGGCTCTCTGCATGGTGCCTGCTTCTGTCTCTGCCTCTCTCTCTCTCTCTCTCTCTCTCTCTCTCTCTCTGCGTCTCTATGAATAAATAAATAAAATATTTTAAAAAAAAGCATATTTTGAGCATACACATATCATTCCAGGTTGACCTTACAATGTAATTGATCAATAGCATGTATATGTGAGATTCTGACTGGGTCTTTTAGAATACTCTTTCTTGAAACTCTCATTATTAGAACACTCATTGTGCAGAAAATCATCTTTCCTGTTTGAAATGTGATTACATTGATACATGAAAATGCAAAATCCTCAAATTCATGCCACACAAAATGAACAAAATTAAATGGTTGTTCTAAATTACTACATTTGGGATAAGTTTCCTACACATCTTTCTCTCTCTCTCTCTCCTATCCGTAAACAATATATATTTATATATATAATATAGAAAACAATATGGTATTCAGATGGTGTATTTATATAAAAAGAACCTAAGACGTGGCATTAGCTTTGGAACTGAATGGTGCACAGAACATAAAAAGACCTCTAGGAAACTGTTTTTTTATTATTATTATTTATTTATTTATGATAGTCACACAGAGAGAGAGAGAGAGAGAGAGAGAGAGAGAGGCAGAGGGAGAAGCAGGCTTCATGCACCGGGAGCCCGACGTGGGATTCGATCCCGGGTCTCCAGGATCGCGCCCTGGGCCAAAGGCAGGCGCTAAACCGCGGCGCCACCCAGGGATCCCTAGGAAACTGTTGAAGACATTTATTATGTGTTGAAATTGTCTTGAGAATACTGTTGGTGAGCAATCCAAAGACAATTCAAAAACATGTTATTAAAAGTTGGAGAAATAGGACATTTATTATGAAGTGGTAAATAGTTTAAATCACTGCAGCCTGTGGTAAAGTGGAAAATAAAATTCATTGGTTCTGGTCAGCAAGGTTTCCAGGTAGATTGTAAAGATTTCCAGTAGGTGATTATAAGTAATCTATGATAAAACATGAGAAGACAATAATAACTAATGAAGAAACAAAACAGATGAACATTGGGGGAGGGGAGAAATTAAAGGAAGGTAAACCATATGAGAGTTTCTTTTTGAAAAGAGATTCTTAACTAGAGAAAACAAACAGGGTTCTGGAAGGACGGTGGGTGGGACATGGACTAAGTGGGTGATGGTTATTAAGAGGGCACTTGTGTTGAGCACTCGATGTGATAATGAATCACTAAATTCTACTCCTGAAACTGCCATTATACTGTATGTTAACTAATTAGACTTTAAATGAAAACTTGAAGCAAACAGAAGTCTGTAGTATTGCTATATAATAGCAGCTGTAAATGGAAATCAAAATCAGTACCATTTAGGACACTATTAAAATATAAATTTTAGAAATAAATTTAACAAAATATATGTAATACCTTTACACTGAAACTAAAACAGAAATGTAGACAGATGTTAAACAAAAACAATTGGAGAAATATGCCATGTTTACCCATTGGAAGGTGTATTATTGTTAAGATGGCAAGTCTCACAAAATTTATAGATTGAAAAACCCAATCATAAAGGCATGCAACTTTTTATATATTAACAATTTGATTCTACAGTATTTGCCAAAGTGCTCAGAATAGAAAAAGAACAACAAAGAAAGACACCTTAGTCTATTGCCCTTATATTGAATATACTATGTTATAGATTTAGCATATAGTTACACTAATGAAGACAATGTGGCATTGGTAAATGATAGATATACAGTTAGATCAATGGAATGGAATAGGGAAGCAGAAATATGCCCATTGTTATATGGTTAATCAATTTTTCAAGAAAAATACAGATAGTTCCATGAAGAAGGAAAATTAGTTCAAAACATTCTTCTGTAATAATTGAATATTCACATAAGATCAAATGACCCTTAAAATCTCAACTCATTTAACAATTTATATGAAATAAATCATAAATCTGAACATAAATGAACACTATATATCTTCTTGAAAGAAGCAGAGAAATACCCACACGATGTTGGAATAAGCAATTTTTATATCTGTACTATTCATTTTATTTAACATAAAGTAAATTTTATTAGATAAGATGTTGATGATACGTATCAATGCAATAAAAGAAAAGTACTTTGGACCTCAGGAAAATTTTACAACATTCACAGCAGTATCTCTTACTAAAAATAGGGTATTGAGAAAAATTCTTTTTTTCCAGGGGTCACACTTTCTTTTCATCTATATTAATTATTAAACTATTCTGAAAAGAGTATTAAATAAAAGGTTCTCAATGATAAAGCAAATAATAGGACTATTATGGAAGAAAAAAATTCTGGAGCACATTTAAATGCTGTTAACTTATCTACTTCATTTAAAAACATGTTAATTATAACATTATACAAGAGTTAAAAATTTTGTGCTGATAGTCATATTAAAATATAGAAATGTCTTTATTATATTCCTGGTAATTGCTTTTAAATCACTGATGTTTTCTCTCCCAGAAAGACGCTACGTTGAGAATGTTTACCATGGCAAATCTACAAAATGGCCATTTTTCTTACTAATTCCTTTTCTCATTATTCTCTCTGTACTGATCATCATACTGGTAAAAGTTTATTTCCAAAGGAAAAAATGGAGAACTGAGGAGTATACAAGTGATGAGTATATTGATTTAATATTTAAGATTCATTACTTTTATAATTTGTAGAGATATATATAACATTAAAAATATCATCATGATGTAACTAATAATTCAGATTTAAATTTTATCTCTACATGAAAACAAAATACTTAATATGTTGATATTAGTATAGTGGTTAACAGAATTTTTTCAAAGGTCAGCAGTTTTAGTCTTATAACAACTTGAACTCTGCTGGGGTAAAATTAAGTGGAAATGACTTCTAGTTTAATGATTATTTACTTCCTTTTATTATTTGATCTTAATTATTAAATATATATGAACATTATTTTTTAATAGTTATACATTTCAAAGTATTTTGTGTTTATTATCTTACTAAAAGAAAGCAGATAAATCTAAAAGAGTAGTTAGCCCTTTAGGCAGTTAAATAAGTTGAGAGTAGGGCAACCAGAGATAGAAAAAGTTAAAAGTCAATAAATAATAGTTAGAATGAAAAAATCTGAATTATAGTAAAAGCTAATCTTCAGAAAAAATAAGACAAATGGTTTTTCATTAAAAAAACCTTAGAAACATCTGATGATATGCCTCAAAAATAAAAATAATATTAAAATTGTTTAGTTTTCTTCAGAGAAATTGCTATAAAATAGTTTCTGCTTTTGAATTTTTATATCTGTATTATTCATTTTATTTAACATAAGGTAAATTTTATTAAAATATTTAAAATTGATAAGATATCAATGAAAAGAGAACAACACATTTCACAGAAATGTTTTGAAAAGTTTATGTAAAATTACTGAATAATATGCAGTGTGTAGTTAACATAATTCAATATTAAAGTAATATTCATATGTTGGAGGACTTTATTGTGGAAAGACTGATATCAAATATCTTTAGGGGAAAGAGCTATGAAAATGTGTAGGAATAAATATGTAAGAAGATGAATCACAGGAAAACTTAAAGCTATTTAGCTAATGTTATGACTATGAAAAATTATTCGTTCATTTTTAGGTAAAATTGTATTACTGTGTTTTTTTCTCAAGTTAAGCTTGAGATACTAGTTGAGAAATGTCCTCAATGGTAAGATATTCTCAAGTAGTGGCTGCCCTCAGATCCTAAATAGGAATTCAAACATTTTTCAAAATTGATATTGTATACAGAGTTTTATAGGACAATCCTAAAGAAAATATAATTTTAAGTGACTATATTTATTTTGAAACATATAGGCAACTTGAAAGTGAGAGTGAACCTAAAGAGTAGCCAGGACAACAGAATCCATCATATCACAGTGAGTATAAAATAGTTTAAAGGTGAAAGGTAGAGACAGAGAAATGAAAAAAAATTAACATATTAAATAAATGTAAATAATATAAACATATATTAATGATGATAGTCATATAGCTACATATAATAAAATTGAATCGCAGAATATTTTCAATGTTGCAAACTATACCATGACATGATAAAGTATAAATGACCTCATTTTGCCATTTAAAAACTTCTTTGTGGTGTGATTTTAAATTTTTTCTAATAATGTTTAATCCTTTAGTATTTGTGCATTCAGAAGTTGGTCACAAATAAATTGCATGATAGAACTCTTATAATTAGGATAACCTCATGCTATTTGTTGAATTAACCACTTTTAAATTGATTGGTCAAACAAGTAACTTTTCCCCTTTTATTTGTTCTTTCAGAGCAGTTATCTTCAATGGACAAGACAGATGGAAAAAAAGAAAAAACAAAAAACTACTTGCATTGCTGGATTGTCTAGGATTCAAAACCTGTATTTTATTGTTCTGATATGACAAGAATATATAGAAGATTTCTACTATAACAAATATACCTTTATACTTATACATAAAATGCCACAGATGAATTACTTGTAAGAAATGCATGCTTATGAGTATTTATATTACATTTCTTATTTTTAAAGTTATGTCATACTAATTGTTAGTATGCACTAGTATGCACTAAATTATCAGTAGGCATGAGAAACACTTTATAATAAATCCAATACCATGATTAAAGCTCACTGTTATATTTTAAACTGCAATGCTATGTAGTTATGTTATAGTCAGATCTGTAACCAATCAAAAAACAATGATTCTAAGATTTGGAAAAAAAATATCAATTATATGCTCTTCACAAAAGGTACAACTCAGTTATGTAAAGGTTCAAAGTAAGGGATGGGAGGATATATGCCATGGAACTTTATCCAAAAACTTTATACAAAAGAAAGCTTGGTAGACTTTAACACTGAAAGCATTCATAGAGATTAAAAAAAATCGTAATGCAAAGGGTTATTCTTAAAAGGAAATTCCAACAATACAAATGCACTAGTCAAATTGTCTAGAGAAACAGAATTGATAGGATATCAATGATTGATAATTAGATGATAAAGATGATAGATGATAGGTAAATGAGAAGATTTGTTATAGGAATTGGTTCACATGTTTATAGGAGCCAAGAAGTCTCATGAGCTGTCATGTGGATGCTGGAGAACCAGGAAAGCTGGTAGTGTAACTCAGTATGGATCTAAAGTCCTGAGACTTTGAAAGCCAATGGTGTAAGTTTAGGTCTGAGTTCAAAATGAGAACCAAGAGTGCCAGTGGATGTCCAAGGGCAGGAGAAGGATGCCTTAGTTCAAGCAGAGAGCAAATACACCTTTCTCCACCTTTTTTTTCTCTTAAGTCCTCAACGGATTGAATAATGCCTACTCTCATTGATGAGGGTAATCTTCATTCAATCTTCTGATTAAAAATACTAATCTCTTTCAGAGACACATTCAGAGAAATAATGATTTATCAGATTTCTTGTGGTTCATAAGTTGACATTTACAATTAACTATCACAATCTACCCCTGCTCAACTTGCATTCCTATATGTATTCTTCAAATAAATGTCATAGCTGGGGATCCCTGGGTGGCGCAGCGGTTTGGCGCCTGCCTTTGGCCCGGGGCGCGATCCTGGAGACCCGGGATCGAATCCCACATCGGGCTCCCAGTGCATGGAGCCTGCTTCTCCCTTTGCCTGTGTCTCTGCCTCTCTCTCTCTCTCTCTCTGTGACTATCATAAATAAATAAATAATTAATTAAAAAAATAAATAAAAAATAAATAAATGTCATAGCTGTCTATTGTGATATAAATATCCTGTGTACAAACAAAAAGGCACTAATCCCTTCTCAGAAAAGGAAATAAAGTCCTTGAGTAATATTTATTCTTCTGATATCCTTTAGCTTAAATACTATGATATAAATAAAATCAGCAATAATTAAAACATTGATATAAAGTCAAAACCTCTTACTATAAAAGAATGAGAGGAAAAAATAAAGCTCAAGATATGCATATATACACATAAGTGTATTTATAACAAAATAAAGAGGAAATACTCATAGCATTTCAGTCCTCATTTTTGTAGCTGGTCATGTGGTCATAGCTGGTATTCACCTTCTCCTACTACTCATTCTGTTTTCCTTATGACCTCAGCCAGTACCTGGCCTGGTTTGGTGATCTAAACCTTCACTTCTGGACTATTAGTAGTCCTGTCATTGTAGTTCTCTATTGACTTTTATCACAGGGCATGGCAACACTAAGACACATCCTAAAAAATCTTCCAATTTCCTTCTCAAGAATCATTGTTGTGTCTCCTAATGAAAGCATTCCTCCCTCTGAACTAAGACCTCTAGGTCAGCACAGCATAAAGTCATGGAAATAAGAAGCAAAATTTTTGCCAGTGGGTCACTTGGGGGTAAGAATAAGTGGCTCTACTCCTATTTCCACCCTTCAATTCTTGGAACCATGAATCCTGTTAGAAATAGCACCATATACTGAACACTGAGCATATACTATCCTCTAGAGAACTTTGTCCCAGCCCCAAAAGATATTGCCACCTCATTGATGCTGTAATTTGAACGTTCAAAAGGCCATTCCACCATTCTATCAAGCCAACAGCTTCATGACAGTGGAGAGCCAGTGAATTCCCTGAGCCTGGGATCATTGCCACACTTCTCTCTTGCTCTGAAGTTAGTTCCTTGGCCAGAATAAATGCTGAGTAGAATAACATAATAGTAGGTAAGGGATGCTATAAGTTCATAGAGGGTAGTTTTGGCAGAACCATTGCATGTAGGGAAGGCAGATAAAAATCCAGAGCAAGTGTTTATTCCAGTAAGGAAAAAACATTTCCCCTTCCATGATGGAAGTGGTCCAGTGTAATCAACCTGCAACCTGCAACTAGGTATCTAGCTGGTCATCCTGGGAAATGGTGCCACACCTGGGGCTCAGCATTGGCCTATGCTGCTGACAGATTAGGCGTGTTTTCTTTTTAATTAATTAATTTATTTTAAATTATTTATTTATGCATGAGAGAGAGAGAGAGAGAGGCAGAGACACAGGCAGAGGGAGAAGCAGACTCCAAGCAGGGAGCCCGACGTGGGACTTGATCCCAGGTCTCTAGGATCAGGCCCTGGGCCAAAGGCAGGACTAAACCTCTGAGTCACCCAGGCTGCCCCAGATTAGGCATTTAGCATGGACCGTAACCATGTATATTTGTTGAGTAGAAGTCCATGTTGCTGAGCCAAATTATAAACTCCATCTCTGCTACCATGACCACTTTGTTCATGAGCCCTTTGAGTAAGAGCAGATAGAGAAATAGACTGACTAGTATCCACAAAATAAGTCATCCTCTTCAACTGATCATTAAAATCTTCCTCTGGTGAAGTTTCCCTTTAGTGAGCAACCACATGGGACACAAATAACCTCACATTTTTTGCCCATTCAGAGAGATCCATACACATATTCTTTCCCCAAATTTGTCACTATTTTCCCACTTGTTCCTTCAAAGCCCCTGACCATTCAACCAAACCATTGGCTACAGCCCATGAATCAACATAAATTACGTCTGGCTATTTCTCTTTCCAAGCAAAGTTCACAACCAAGTACAGTGCCTGAAGTTCTTTCCTCTTGGGAGGATTTCCTTTTACTATTATCCTTCAGCAATGTCTAAGAGAAAGGCTATAGTGCTGCAGCTCTCCACTCTCTGTTGGTTCTTGCATACTGTGCAGAGTTATCTGTAAACTAGGCCCACATCTTCTCTGCCTCTGTTTGTTGATGATAAGGAAATCCTTATAAGGCCATAAGTGCAAGCTGGGACAGACAAGGCAGTGTAGCAAGAGAGGGGACCATGAGCATTTAGACCACTTCTTCATGTAACTTACCTCTGCCTTCAGGGCTGGTTGGGCCTGATCACATATTTACCATTTCCATTTGATGATGGTGTACTGCTGTGCATGCTTAATTTTATAGCTTGATGAGTCAGAAAACACTCAATAGGCAGCTGAGGTTGTATGGTAACTTGGTGGCCCATGGTCAAGCATTCAGTATCTACAAAGACCCAGTAGTAGGCCAAGAGTTGTTTCTGAAAATGAAAGTAGTTATCTGTAGATTATGGCAGGGATTTCCCCCAAAATCCTAAAGGCATGCACTGTGATACACTTAGGGGGGGCCTACGAAAGGCTCCAAACAGCATCCCTATCTGCCACTGACACTTCAAGCATCCCTGGATATGCTGGATCATATAGCCCAAGTGATAAAGCAGCTTCCATTGAAGCCTATACCTGTTGCAGAGCCTTTTCTTATTTTGGGCCCCACACAAAACTAGCACCTTTACAAGTCACTTGGTAAATGTATTGGAGTAAAACACCCAGATTAGGAATATATTGTCTCCAAAATCCAGAGAGACCCACTAGGCATTGCACCTCTATCTTGGTTGTAGAAAGGTCCAGTTACAACAATCTACCCTTCACCATAGAAGGTTTATATCAACATGCTTCATACTACTGGAGTCCTAGAAATTTTACTAGAAATAGAGATCTTAGATCTATCTTAGATCTTAGAATTTTAGTCAGATTTATTTCCCACCCTTTGATAGAAGTGTTTTAAGCTTAGAACATTTGCTATTTCTTGCTCACTAGGTCCAATCAACATAATGTCATCAAGGTAATCGACAAGTGTGATATGTGATATCTTATGGAAGGGAAAAGCAATCAAGATCTTTATTATGACACAAGACTGGAAAGTTCATAGATCCATGAAGTAGGACAGTGAAGGTGTTTCCCTGGCTCTGCCAGCTGAAAGCAAAGTCCTTCCAGTGGACTTTATGGGCAAGGATGGAAACAAAAGCATTTGCCAGATTAACCACTACATGTCAGGGATCAAAGGATGTGTTAATCTGTTCAAACAGTGAAACTCTCTGGTAGAGCATATACAATGGAATTCACCATCTGGTTAAGCCTTATTATAAATTCATGGTTATTTCCCCAAATCCATCTATCTTTTGCCCAACCAAAAGGGTTGAATGAGTATGTGGTAGAAATTACCTCCCCACATCTCTCAAGTCCTCAATGATGTCACCTGTGATTCCCCTTCTATATGTTAAACCAACAGAGGTTGAACTTATACAGTGGGCCATGTTTTTGCAACATTAAATGCAAAATCTCTGCTAAGCAAACCCTACCAATACATTTCTCCTGATCCATCTTTATTCTTTCCACTATAATCCCACCCACATCCTTAATCCACTTCCACACAGGTTCCCCAGATTCCCTCCTGTATAAATTAGAAAACTCAGATAGTTATTTTGGAGTGTAGTCCACCACTTCGTGGGTCATATTTTGTACTTTACCTTTAAGGATTTACTGGGACTGAGTTTAGCTATAGGTCTAGAAGCAAAGAAGGTGGTGGGGATGGGTCCTGAGAAGAATTAACACTGTTACATGCAGCTACCTCAGGGGAAGCCATGATAATTTCCTCAAAGTTAATCTCCTAAATGGAGGTAGGAAGGCTAAAACTACCTTGGAAAGAAACACCAACATGAGTAGAGAAGCCACTGCCACTGGAGGTGGGAGGGCCACTTGCACTGGGGTTAGAGAGGACACTTTAGCAGAGGATAGTGAGGTCACTTCCTCTGAGGGTGGGGAGGTTTCTTCCATAAAGAAGACTCAGGGGCAGCCCAGGTGGCTCAGCAGTTAAGCGCTACCTTCAATCCAGGGCATGATCCTGGAGACTCGGAATCATGTTCCATGTTGGGTTCCCTGCATAGAGCCTGCTTCTCCCTCTACCTTTGTCTCTGCTTCTCTCTCTCTCTCTCAGTCTCTCATGAATAAATAACATCTTTTAAAAAAAAGACTCAGCAGAAGTTAGGGGCTAAATACACTATTATCAGTTTCACATGTCTCCATTCCAACTTACAAAATTCTAGTCTTTTCCAATCAATGTCCTTAATATAAAGGTAGACACCTTGTAAGTCTTGAAGTTCTAATTGCATTATAATTCAGCCAATCACAGGATGAGATTTAATTTAATTTAATTTTCAGCAGTTTCAGCCCTGAGGCTACAGATTAATTTTTTTCAGGGCATATGTAGATATTTTAGGTCATTTATGCAATGCTTTACACGGGAATTCAAATCACTAGTCATTTTTTTTGGTCACTATGTTGTCTGGCAACATTAAGAAAAACCAAATCAACATTACTGTATTCCTTAGTTTTAAAAAAATGTTTAAAAGTATCATGTAAAAGTCCTTAGTCTTCTTGCCTCTTACAAGTGCTTGATTAGGAGTATCCAATGAAGATATTTTGCACATATTTATAAACAGTTTTTTGTCATGGATTCTCAATGCTGTCTTTACTACTAGAAATGGAGTCATTAGTATATTTAAATTTAATATTAAATTAGATAGCCAAATCCAGAAATCTCAGAACCAATTTAGAAAACTCATTCTTAAAAATCCCCAAATCTCTGGTGGTGACTGGGTGGCTCAGTCAGGAAAGAGTCTGCCTTCTGCTTTGACCATGATCCCAGGGTTCTGGGATCCAGCCCCACATGGGGTTCCCTGATTAGCAGAGAGCCTGCTTCCCTTTTTGCCCTCCCCATCCTTTGTTCATGCTTACTCTTTGTCAAATAAAATATTTAAAAAAAATAATCTATGGAACCTATAGCTCACACCACAGAAACAGAAGTTCAAGGACATCTGGGTGGTTGTTGGCTAAGCCCCTGACCTTTTGATTATGGCTCAGGTCATGATCTCAGTGTTGTGAGACTGAGCACTGAGTTGGGCTCCTTGCTCAGCTCAGTCTGCTTGAGATTCTCTCTCTCCCCTTCTTCCTCTACCCCTTCCCTCATTTGCTCACTCGCTCTTTCTCAAATAAATAAAATCTTTAAAAATAAATCCCCAAATCTGTATGAGGATTCTCCAGGGAACCAATAGTATATATAGATTGATTAGAAAGATAGATAGAGGGGATACCTGGGTGGCTCAGCGGTTTGTCGCCTGCCTTTGGCCTGGGGTGCAGTCCTGGAGTACCGGGATCGAGTCCCACGTTGGGCTCCCGGCAAGGAGCCTGCTTCTCTGCCTCTCTCTCTGTCTCTCTGTGTCTATCATGAATAAATAAATAAATAAATCTTTTTTAAAAAAAGATAGATAGATGATAGATAGGTATAGAGATACATACAAGTGGATAGATATAATATTTATTGTAGCAATTGGCTCACATGATTATAGAGGCAAGAAATCCCATGATCTGACATCTGCAAATTGGAGAACCAGGGAAGCTGCTGATCTAATTCAATTCAAGTTCAAAAGTTTAAGAATGAAAACGGTGGTGGGGGTAGTGGTGCTATAAGTCCTAGTCTAAGAACCACAATTATTGATGTCTAAAGGCAAGATGAATTTAAAGTCTCATCTCAAGCATAGAGTGAGTTCCCCCTTTACATTTTTGCCTTATCCAGGCCTTAAAAGAATTGGAGAATGTGCACCAGTTTTATCAAGAATGATCTTCTTCTCAGTCTTCTGATTCAAAGTCTAATCTCTTCCAGAGGCACCCTCACAGACATTCAGAAATAATGTTTTACTAGGTACCCAGACATCCCTTAGCCTATTTAAATTAATACATAAAATTAAGCATAACAACAAATTATATTTCATGACTTTTAATATAGCTTCAACATAAATGAAGCAAATATTTCAGAAAAAAAGGTTTAGAAAAATTATCAAAGATAGTGAGGGATTTGAACATGATGAACATATATGGGCTATTTGATACAGAGAGCACTGTGCCCAATAACATATGTATATGTACATTATATACATCTATACATATGTACACATATATATTATATACATATAATAACAATATTAATAAAATATAATATAATTATATATTTTACAATATTATATATATAATATATAATATAATATATATATATATATACAATGAAAGATTTACTGATATATACCACATGCTTGGATAAAAAACAACCCAAATACTTTCTTAAGATTGAAATATTTAGATTATATTTTCTAACTAAAATTTAAAACAAATGTTGTATTAAAAATTCATAAATATAAGGAAATAAGCAATATATTGCTTAAAATAATCCATGAGTCACAGAAGAAAAATTAATGGAAATTCAAATATCCTTCAAACTATATATACATCTTTTAGATATACTAATTCCAGAAAAAAATGCATAATATAGAGAGTCCTTGTTTAGAGGGAACCTTAGACCTTGCTTAGAAGGAATATAAACTATCTGAAAACATTAAGGAAAAATTTTAAAAAAACTAACATTAAATTATTTAAAAAGTAATTTAAGGTAAAAAATAATACTGAAAGAAGCAAAAATAAAGGAGAAACAAAATATATAATACTGAGAATAAGCAAAGTCAAAGTTATTTCTTTGAGAATACTAATAAAATTAACCTTTCAAAAGATTATCAAGGTAAAGAAAAATTTTGGATGTGCAAATTATCAATATGAGAAAAAGGCACACAGTCTTTAAAAATAACATTTAAATATTTACATAAATAGAATTTTATTTTTTTAAAATTTTATTTATTCATGAGAAAGGCAGAGACATAAGCAGAGGGAGAAGCAGGCTCCCCATGGGGAGCCTGATACCGGACTTGATCCCAGGACCTCAGGACCATGACCTGAGCCAAAGGCAGACACTCAACCACTGAGGCATCCCAAGGTAGAATTATTTTTTAAAAAGATTTTTTAAAAAGTGACCTAAGATGAATTTAAATATCTAGATAGAAGTTTAGTTAATAGAACAATCATAATCATAGTTAAAAGATGTCTCATAGAGAAATGTTTTTCTTATTGAAATCTAGCAAATGCTTAAGAAGATAAACCATCAGTCTTAAATACACCAATTCCTTTCAGAAGTCAGAAAAATGGATAAAAACACAGAAAGACTATTCCATGTTAGCAAAGAGGGAACTCTTGCAATATGTTACAACATGGATGAACATTGAAGACATTACGCTAAGTGAAATAAACTAGTCATGTAAAGAAAAATACTTCACAATTACACTTTTATATGAAGTGTCTAAAGGAGCCAAACCCTTAGAGAAATTAGATCTTTTCCCTCTTTGGTTAGGTTTATTCTTAGGTATCTTATGGTTTTTAATATGATTGTAAGTGGAATTGATCCCTTGATTTGTCTTTCTGCTTCTTCATTATTGGTGTATAGAAATGCAATAGACTCCAATATATTCACTTCATATCCTGTGACTGCTGAATTCCTGTATCAGTTCCAGGAATTTTTTTTTTTGTGTGTGTGGAGTCTTTGAGTTTTCTATATACAGTATCATGTTATCTGCAAATAGGGAGTGTTTGATTTCTTCCTTGCTATTTCTTTTTGTCTGATTGCTGAGGCTAAGATCCAGTAATATGTCATATAACAGGAATGGAGAGTGTCCCTGAACATAGAGGAAAAATCCTCAGTTTTTCCCCAATGAAGATGATATTAGCTGTGGGTTTTCCACATATGGCCCTTATTATGTTGAGATATGTTCCCTCTAAGCATGTTTTGTTGAGGGTTTTTATCAAGAACAGATGCTGTACTTTGTCAAATGCTTTTTTCTGTGTCTATTGAAAGGATTGTATGGTTCTTTCTTTTATTAATGTGATGTATAATATTGATTGATTTGCAAATATTGAACCACTCTTGCAACCTAGGAATAAATCCCATTTGATTGGGTAAATTATTCCTTAATATACTAGTTGAATTTAATTTGCTAATATTTTGCTGAGAATTTTTGCATTCATGTTCATCAGGGATATTGGCCTGTAGTTCTCTTTTCTAGTGGATAATAGTGACTTCATGGAATGAGGTTGGAAATTTTCCTTCCATTTCCATTTTTGGAATAGTTTGAGAAGAATAGGTATTAATTCTTCTTTATATGTTTGGTAGAATTCCTCTGGAAAGTCATCTGCTCTTGGACTTTTGTTTGTTGGCTGGTTTTTAAATTACTTTTTCAATTTCTTTGCTGGTTTTAAGTCTGTTCACAGTTTCTGTATCTTTCTTTTTTGGTTTCAGTAGTTTGTATGTTTCTAAGAATTTATCCATTTCTTCCAAATTGTCCATTATCTGGCATAAAATTTTTCATAATATTCTCTTATAATTGTTTATAATTCCATGGTGTTGGTTATTTCTTTCCCATTTGTAATTTTATTTATTTGGGTTCTCTCTCTCTCTCTCTCTCTCTCTCTCTTTCTCTCTTTGACAAGTCTGACTAGGGGTTTATCAATATTAATTTTTTCAAAGAACCATTTCCTACTTTCATTGATCTCTTCTACTAAGTTTTTTGTTTGTTTTGTTCCTATGTCATTTATTTCTGCTCTAATCTTATTGTTTCCCCTTTTCTTCTGACTTTAGGCTGCATTTGTTGTTCTTTTCCTAGCTCCTTTAGGTATAAGGTTTCATTCCTTATTTGAAATTTTTCCTGCTTCTTGATGTAGGATTGTATTACTCTATAATTCTCTCTTATGACTACTTTTGTGGCACCCCAAAGGTTTTGGACCATTTTGTTTTCATTATAATTTGTTTCCACATATTATTTTATTTCTTCTTTAGTTTTCTGGTTGACTCATTCATTCTTTAGTAAGACGTTCTTTAACCTCCACATATTTGTGGTTTTTCTAAATTTTTTCTTGTGGTTGACTTCAAGTTTTAATAGCGTTGTGGTTGGAAAATATGTATGGTATGATCTCAATCCTTTTGTTCTTGTTGAGGACTGATTTGTGAGATTTGCACTCTGAAACTATAAAACAAGGATGAAGAAATTGAAGAGGGCACAAAGAAATTGAAAACCATTCCCTCCTCATGGATTAGAATAACACATATTGTTAAAATATGTATATTACCCTAAGCAATCCATTCCTTTAATGCCATCCCTATCAAAATACCAACAGCACTTTTCACAGAGCTAGGACAAATATCCTAAAATTTGTACAGAACCACAAAGACCCCAAATAGCCAAAGAAATTTTGAAAAAAGAAAAGCAATGCTGGAGGTATCACAATTCCAGACTTCAAGTTATATTACAAAGTTGTAGTGATCAAAACAGTATGGTACTTGCACAAAAACAGACATATACATCAATGGAACAGAATGGAAAACCCAGAAATGGACACACAACTACATAGTAAATTAATCTTCAACAAAGCAAGAAAGAATATCTAATGGGACAAAGAGAGTCTCTTCAAAAATGGTGTTGGGAAAATTGGATAGTGACATGCAAAAGAATGAAACTGGAGCCCATTCTTACACCATACACAAAAATAAATTCAAAATGGACTTAAGGGTTAAATGTGAGACATGAAACCATCAAAATCCTAGAAGAAAACACAGGCAGTATGATCTTTAACATAGGCTGTAGCAACTTCTTTCTATATATGTCTCCTGAAGCAAGGGAAACAGAAGCAAAAATAAACTACTGGTACTTCATCAAAATAAAAAGCTTCTGCACAGCAAAGGAAATGAAATGATCAATAACACTATAAGGCAATCTACAGAATGAGAGCAGGTATTTTTGTAAATAGCTTATCCAATAAAGGGTTACCATCCAAAAAATATAAAGAACTTAGCAAACTCAACACCCAAATAATCCAATGAAAAATTGGGCAAAAGATATGAATAGACATTTTCCCCCAAAAGACATGCAGATGGCCAACACTCACATGAAAAGATATTCAGCATCAATGATCATCAAGGAAGTACAAATCAGAACTACAATGGGATATCACTACACATCTGTCAGAATGGCTAAAATTAACAACACAAAGAACCACAGATGTTGATGAGGATGCAGAGAAAGGGGAACCTTCTCACATTGTTGGTGGGAATGTAACCTGGTGCTGCCACTTTGGAAAACAGTATGGAGGTTCCTTAAAAAGTTAAAAATAGGGATCCCTGGGTGGCGCAGCGGTTTGGCGCCTGCCTTTGGCCCAGGGCGCGATCCTGGAGACCCGGGATCGAGTCCCGCGTCGGGCTCCCGGTGTATGGAGCCTGCTTCTCCCTCTGCCTGTGTCTCTGCCTCTCTCTCATCTCTCTCTGTGTGACTATCATAAATAAATTTTTTTTAAAAAGTTAAAAATAGAACTATCCTATGATCCAACAATTGCTACTAGATATTTACTCAAACGATACAAAAATACTGGTTTGAAGTGATGAAGGCATAAAGAAGTGATTATATATATATATATATATATATATATATATATATATAATAGAATACTATTCAGCCATAAAACAGAATGCAATCTTGCATTTACAATGACGTGGATGTAGGTAGAGAATATTGTGTTAAGCAAAATAAGTCAGTCAAAGAAAGACAATTTTTTTAAAAAAATTATTCATGAGAGACATAGGGAGAGAGTCAGAGACATATACAGAGGGAGAAGCAGGCTTGCTGTAGAAAGGCCAACATGGGATTCGATCCCTGGACATGGGATCCGATCCCTGGACATGGGATCACACCCTGAGCAGAAGGCAGATGCTCAACTGCTGAGCCACCCAGGCATCCCCCGAGAAACACAAATAGATGCATTTCTGAGGAAATATTTTTACCTGCAATTGGCCAATTCTGATTTTTACAGGACTTTTAAATATTCTTAAAATATGAACCAAAAAAGAAGAAAATGTAACCAAATTAGCAATATTATGTAAATAGTAAGTAATCATAGCAATCAGAACATGATATGCACCTTGGTATTATTAATTATGCTATTACCTTTTATTGTAAACTAACTGCTTGCCCTGCCTACTGGGATATTGTGAGTCCCAAGAAAGAAAGAAGCCAGTCAAAAAAATACCATATGAATTCAGTCATACATGGAATTTAAGAAACATAACAAATGAGAAAAGGGGAAAAATAGAGGCAGGCCATAAAACAGATTCTTAACTCTAGAGAAGAAACTGATGATTACCAAAGAGGAGGTGAAGGGGAATGGGTGGGGGGATGAGTGACATAGGTATGGGGATTAATGAGAAGCTTGGCATGGTGGGCACTGGTTGTTGTATGAAAGTGTTGAATCACTCACTATGTTGTACAACCAAAACTCATATGACACTGTATGTTAACTAACAAATTTAAATAAAAACAAACAAACAAAAGCACAACAAAACAGAACAAGAGTCTTTTTCTTGGTTTGCCACCCCTTTTTTCTCTTTGTTCATCTGTTTTGTTTTTAAATTCCAACAAAGCATACTATGTATATTAGCAATATGCCAAATACTTAGAAATAAACATTTGAAAAACCTTTGGCACCTCTACAAGAAGGCTATAAATTACTACTAAAAGAAAGTAAAAGTGACCTGAATAAATGAAGACATAAACAATGTTTATGAATTAGAAAACAAAACAAAACAATTGTTATGAATTGACAGACCCAATATTGCTTTAAATCTTAATATTTCTAAATTTCAAAAAGCACTTCAGATTTTGAAGTGCTATAATGAGTTGTAGAAAGATTTTGAATGTATTATCTTCCTGGTTGGCATCTCCTCTATGTTTAATAAATGGCACTGTTCATATTTCTGCTTATATTTGCTTTAAAGACAAAATTCCTCAAAGTGGCTGCACTTCAGCAGATTTCTTTCAAAGTATGAATATAGATCTTTTTTCTATTCTTTTATTTTCTACCTTGTTTATTTTCATATTTAAAATACATCTTAGCCATGTTTTAGAAATCAACCTACTAATCTTAATATTTCGTGTCTACTTCAATTTATGTCCTGACAATATTTACCCTTTCAGTTCTTCTTCCCAATATTGGTATTTTTTTCCTACAAAAATGTTTCTAATGGAAGAAATCACTTGACTATCTTACTATCAATGCGTTGCAAACGATTTATATTTTCATTTGTTTGGAAATATCACTTTTCACTTTCAATTTTAAAAGCTCTTTTAGTGCAATTTAAGGTTGCATTTAGTACATTAGAGGTCATAATTTTCATTTAGTACTCTAAAGATGTTATTGTATTCCTTTCTGATTTACAATGGAGGGAAATAGAACATTTGTGGATTTCTAATTGCCTCTGCAATAGCCTTAGCTTCCTGACAAGGTTCATATACCATAAAAATTAGATAAATTGGGGGTGGGGCAGGATGGTGGAAGAGTAGGGTATCCAAGTCACCTGTCCCCACCAACTTACAATCATCCTGAAAACCTATGAATTCGGCCTCAGATTTAAAGAGAAAACAGCTACAGAGAGAAGAGTTTGCACTTCTAACAAGGTAGGAAGGAAGAAAAATAATCAATAAATAAATAAATAAATAAATAAATAAATAAATAAATAAAATCAAGTGGGGAGGGGCCCCACGAGGAGCTGGGCTAAAGGGGGCAGCGAAAGCCTCTAGGACAGGAAAGCCCAGTACCAGAGAAGCAATAACTTTAAAAATCCGCACAGGTTCATCCCAGAGGGAAAGGCGCTGGCAGGGAACTCGGGCAGGATCCCAGGGGGACTTTGGAGCCTCCAGGTTCCCCCGGGCACTAACAGAGGAAGTGTGCCCCGGGGGAGAGATGACACACACCATGGACCAAGCGGTAAAGGTCTAGATACCCCAGCTTGGCCTGGGGGCAGCTCAGGTGGCGGCTCCAGGGGAGGGAGCTACCGGGCCCCAGGATCGCAGTTCCAGTGGTGAAGGCCAGGGATCCCAGGGCTCTGGGAGACACAGCCCAGGATCCTGCACTTCCCCAGGACAGGCAGAAGCTGGGAGGGTCCAGGACAGCGAGGACTCTCCTGCCGCTGGGCGCCCCCAAGCTGTGCAGATCAGCACTCCCCACCCCAGGAGCATCCAGGCCAGCACAGACTGGAAGCTGCGGTAGTTACTTGCAGGAGCTGACTCCAGGGCTGAAGAGCTAGCCGCCGCCAGTGGGGTTGTTCCTCTTGCTGTCACCCTGTCACCCTGTACCTTGGAGGGGCCACCAGGAAACAGAGGCCTCATGGGGTAAACAGCTCCCACTGAGCCGTGCACCGGCAGGGAGCGGGACAGCTCCCCCAGGGGCACAGACCTGAGAATCAACACAGCAGGCCCCTTCCACAGAAGACCAGCTAGAAGGACAGGGAAGAGCAAGTTCTTGACAAAGCAGCGCTGGGAAGCTCCAGGGGAAGTCGAGGGAATTACAGTATATAGAACCAGAGGATGGGGATCCCTGGGTGGCGCAGTGGTTTGGCGCCTGCCTTTGGCCCAGGGCGTGATCCTGGAGACCCGGAATCGAATCCCACATCCGGCTCCCGGTGCATGGAGCCTGCTTCTCCCTCTGCCTGTGTCTCTGCCTCTCTCTCTCTCTCTCTCTCTCTGACTATCATAAATAAATAAAAATTAAAAAAATATATATATATATATATAGAACCAGAGGATATCCGGCCTTGTTTGTTTTTTAATTTTCTCTCTTTTTTTTCTTCCTTTTTCCAGTATAACTCATTTTTAGCCACTCTGCACTGAACAAAATGACTAGAAAGAAGAACTCACCACAAAAGAAAGAATCAGAAACAGTCCTATCCCCCACAGAGTTACAGAATTTGGATTACAATCGGTGTCAGAAAACCAATTCAGAAGCACAATTATAAAGCTACTGGGGGCTTTGGAAAAAGCATAAAGGTTTCAAGAGACTTCATGACTGCAGAACATAGATCTAATCAGGCTTAAATTAAAAATCAATTAAATGAGATGCAATCCAAAATGGAGTCCTAATGATGAGGGTTAATAAGGTAGAATAAAGAGTGAGTGACATAGAAGACAAGTTGATGGCAAGGAAGGAAGCTGAGGAAAAAGAGAAAAACAATTAAAATGCCATGAGGAAAAGTTAAGGGAAATAAATGACAGTCTCAGAAGGAAAAATCTATGTTTAATTGGGGTTCCAGAGGGCACCGAAAGGGACAGAGGACCAGAAAGTGTATTTGAACAAATCATAGCTGAGAACTTCCCTAACTTGGGGAGGAAAACAGGAATTCAGATCCAGGAGATAGAGATGCCCCCTCCCCAAATCAATAAAAACCGTTCAAGACCTCAACGTTTAATAATGAAACTTGCAAATTCCAAAGATAAAGAAAAAATCCTGAAAGCAGCAAAAGAGATAAGAGGTACCTAACTTGTATGGGGAGAAATATTAGATTAACAGCAGAACTTGGGATCCCTGGGTGGTGCAGCGGTTTGGCGCCTGCCTTTGGCCCAGGGCACGATCCTGGAGACCCGGGATCGAATCCCACATCGGGCTCCCAGTGCATGGAGCCTGCTTCTCCCTCTGCCTGCTTCTCCCTCTGCCTGTGTCTCTGCCTCTCTCTCTCTCTCTCTGTGACTATCATAAATAAATAAAAATTAAAAAAAAAAACAGCAGACCTCTCCACAGAGATCTGGCAGGCCAGAAAGGGTTGGCAGGATATATTCAGGGCCCTAAATGAGAAGAACATGCAGCCAAGAATACTCTATCCAGCAAGGCTTTCATTCAGAATAGAAGGAGAGATAAAAAGCTCCCAAGATCAGCAGAAACTGGAAGAATATGTGACCACCAACCAGCTCTGCAAGAAATATTAAGGGGGACTCTGTAAAAGAAAAAGGAAGTCCAAAGAAATAATCCACGAAAACATGGACAAAATAAGTATTGTGATGAAACTAAATTCATATCTTTCAATTGTAGCTCTGAACGTGAATGGGCTTTACGATCCCATCAAAAGGTGCAGGGTTTCAGACTGGATAAAAAAGCAAGATCCATCTCTTTGCCTTCTATAAGAGACTCATTTTAGACCTAAGGACACCTACAGACTGAAAGTAAAAGGTGGGAGAACCATTTACCATTTTTAAATGATCCTCAAAGAAAGCAGGGGTAGCCATCTTCAGATCAGATAAATTAAAGTTTATCCCAACGACTGTAGTAAGAAATGAAGAGGGACACTATATCATACTTAAAGGATCTATCCAACAAGAGGACCTAACAATCATGAACACATATGCCCCTAATGTGGGAGCTGCCAAGTGTATCAATTAATAACCAAAGTAAAGACATACTTAGATAATACACTTATACGGGGAGACTTCAACACAACACTTTCTGCAAATGACAGGTCTTCTAAGCGCAACATCTCCAAAGAAACAAGAGCTTTAAATGACTGGACTAGATGGATTTCACATATATTTATAGAACTTTACATCCAAACGCAACTGCATATACATTCTTCTCAAGTGTACATGGAACTTTCTCCAGAATAGACCACATACTGGATCACAAATCAGGTCTTAACAGATGCCAAAAGATTGGGATTCTCCCCTGTATATTTCCAGATCATAATGCTTTAAAACTAAAATTAAATCACAAGAAGAAATTTGGAAGAAATTCAAACACTGGAGGTTAAAAAGCATCCTGCTATAAGATGAAAGGGTCAACCAGGAAATTACAGAAGAATTAAAAAGATTCCTGGAAACTAATGAGATGAAGATACAACTGTTCAAAATCTTTGGAATAGAGCAAAAACAGTCCTGAGAAGGAAATACATCACAATACAAGCATCCCTCAGAATATTGGAAAAAACTCAAATACACAAGCTAACCTAGCACCTAAAGGACCTGGAGAAAGGACAGCAAATAAAGCTTACACCCAGCAGAAGAAGAGATTTAATAAAGGTTCAAGCAGAACTCAATGAAATAGAGACCAGAAGAACTGTGGAACAGATAAACAAAACCAGGAGTTGGTTCTTTGAAAGAATTAATAAGATAGATAAACCATTAGCCAACCTTATTAAAAAACAAAAAAGAAAAGACTCAAATTAATAAAATCACAAATGAAAAAGGAGAGATCACAACCAATACCAAGGAAATACAAACGATTTTAAAAATATTATGAGCAGCTATATGCCAATAAATTAGGCAATCTAGAAGAAATGGACGCATTTCTGGAAAACCACAAACTACCAGTACTGGAACAGGAAGAAATAGAAGATGTGAACAGGCTGATAACCAGGGAGGAAATTGAAGCAGTCATCAAAAACCTCCCAAGACACAGAAGTCCAGGGCCAGATGGCTTCTCAGGGGGAATTCTATCAATTGTTTAAAGAAAGAAGCTGTTCTGAAAGATAGAAAGGGATGGAATACTTCCAAATTCGTTCTATGAGGCCAGCATCATCTTATTTCCAAACCCAGACAAAGACCCCACCAAAAAGGAGAATTATAGACCAATATCCCTGATGAACACAGATGCAAAAATTCTGAACAAGATACTGCCCAATAGGATACAACAATACATTAAGAAGATTATTCACCATGACCAAGTAGGATTTATCCCCAGGATGCAAGGCTGGTTCAACACTCCTAAAACAATCAATGTGATTCATCATATCAGCAAGAGAAAAAACAAGACCCATATGATCCTCTCAATAGATGCAGAGAAAGCATTTGACAAAATACAGCATCCATTCCTGATCAAAACTCTTCAGAGTGTAGGGATAGAGGGAACAGTCCTCAACATCTTAAAAGTCATCTATGAAAAGCACACAGCAAATATCATTCTCAATGGCGAAGCACTGGGAGCCTTTCCCCTAAGATCAGGAACAAGACAGGGATGTCCACTCTCACCAGTACTATTCAACATAGTACTGGAAGTCCTAGCCTCAGCAATCAGACAACAAAAAGAAATAAAAGGCATTCAAACTGGAAAAGAAGAAGTCAAACTCTCCCTCTTCGCTGATGACATGATACTGGACATAGAAAACCCAAAAGACTCCACCCCAAGATTGCTAGAACTCATACAGCAATTTGGCAGGGTGGCAGGATACAAAATCAATGCCCAGAAGTCAGTGGCATTTCTGTACACTAACAATGAGACTGAAGAAAAAGAAATTAAGGAGTCAATCCCATTTACAATTGCACCCAAAAGCATAAGATACCTAGGAATAAACCTAACCAAAGAGGTAAAGGATCTATACCCTGAAAACTACAGAACACTTCTAAAAGAAATTGAGAAAGACATAGAGATGGAAAAATATTCCATGCTCATGGATTGGAAGAATTAATACTGTGAAAATGTCAATGTTACCCAGGGCAATTTACACGTTTAATGCAATCCTTATCAATATACCATGGATTTTCTTCAGAGAATTGGAACAAACTATTTTAAGATTTGTGTGGAATCAGAAAAGACCCTAAATAGCCAGGGGAATTTTAAAAAAGAAAACCATATCTGGGGGCATCACAATACCAGATTTCAGGTTGTACTACAAAGCTGTGGTCATCAAGACGGTGTGGTATTGGTGCAAAAACAGACACGTAGATCAATGGAGCAAAATAGAGAATAGAGAAGTGGACCCTCAACTTTATAGTCAACTAATATTCGACAAAGGAGGAAAGACTATCCACTGGAAAAAAGACAGTCTCTTCAATAAATGGTGCTGGGAAAATTGGACATCTACATGCAGAAGAATGAAACTAGACCACTCTCTTGCACCATACACAAAAATGAACTCAAACTGGATGAAAGATCTTATTGTGAGACAAGATTCCATCAAAATCCTAGAGGAGAACACAGGCAACACCCTTTTTGAACTTGGGCACAGTAACTTCTTGCAAGATACATCCATGAAGGCAAGAGAAACAAAAGTAAAAATGAACTATTGGGACTTCATCAAGATAAGAAGCTTTTGCACAGCAAAAGAAACAGTCAACAAAACTCAAAGACAACCTACAGAATGGGAGAAGATATTTGCAAATGATGTATCAGATAAAGGGCTAGTTTCCAAGATCTATAAAGAACGTATTAAATTTAACAGCAAAGAAACAAACAATCCAATCATGAAATGGGCAAAAGACATGAACAGAAATCTCAGAGAGGAAGACATAGATATGGCCAACAAGCACATGAGGAAATGCTCCGCATCACTTGCCATCAAGGAAATACAAATCAAAACCACAATGAGATACCACCTCACACCAGTGAGAATGGGGGAAATTAACAAAGCAGGAAACCACAAATGTTGGAGAGGATGTGGATAAAGGGAAACCCTCCTGCACTGTTGGTGGGAATGAGAACTGGTGCAGCCACTCTGGAAAACTGTGTGGAGGTTCCTCAAAGAGTTAAAAATAGAACTGCCCTACGACCCAGCAATTACACTGCTGGGGATTTACCCAAAAGATACAGATGCAATGAAATGCCGGGACACCTGCCCCCTCCATGTTTCTAGCAGCCATGTCCACAATAGCCAAACTGTGGAAGGAGCCTCTGTGTCCATCGAAAGATGAATGGATAAAGAAGATGTGGTATACATATACAATGGGATATTACTCAGCCATTAGAAATGACAAATACCCACCATTTGCTTTGACGTGCGTGGAACCGGAGGGTATTATGCTGAGTAAAATAAGTCAATTGGTGAAGGACAAACATTATATGGTCTCATTCATTTGGGGAATAAAAAAAATAGTGAAAGGGAATAAAGGGGAAAGGAGAAAAAATGAATGGGAAATATCAGAAAGGGAGACAGAACATAAAGACTCCTAACTCTGGGAAACGAACTAGGGGTGGTGGAAGGGAAGGTGGGCGGGGACGGGAGTGACTGGGTGAAGGGCTCTGATGTGGGCACTTGACGGGATGAGCACTGGGTGTTATTCTATATGTTGGCAAATTGAACTCCAGTAAAAAATAAATTTATTAAAAAAAAGAAGAAAAATAAACCACCAAAACTGAGACAGGAAGAAATAGTATACTTGAAAAGACGAATAACCTCCAAAAAATTGAATCAGTAATCAAAAATCTATCAGCAAACAAAAGTCTAGGGCCAGACGGCTTCACTGACAAATTCTGCCAAACACTTAAAGAAGAGTTAATTTCTATTCTTCTTAAACTATTACAAAAATATAAAAAAAGAAGGAAAACTTCAAAATTCATTCTATGAGGCCAGCATTGCCCTGATACCAAAAATATATAGACTCCATTTAAAAGGAAAATTACAGACCAATATCCCTGATGAACATAGATCCAAAAATGTCAACAAGTTATTAGCAAATTGAATCCAACAGTATATTAATAGGAATATTCAACAAGATCAAGTGGGATTTATTCTGGGTTGCAAGAGAAGTTCAATATTTGGAGATCAATCAGCATGATACACCACATTAATAAAAGAAAGGATAAGAACCATACAATCCTTTCAAAAGATGCAGAAAAAGTGTTTGACAATGTAAAACTTCTATTAATGACAAAAACTCTCAACAAAGTAGGGTTAGAAGGAATATACCTCACCATAATAATGGCCATATATGAAAAATTCACAGCTAATACCATCTCCATTCAGGAAAACTGAGAATTTTTCCTCTAGAGTCACGAACAAGACAGGGATGTCCACTCTCAGCCCTTTTACTCCATGTAGTATTGGAAGTCCAAGGTTTGGATATAAAAAGAATCCAAATCAGCAAGAAAGAAGTCAAACATTCATTATTTGCAGATGACATGATATTCTACATAGAAAACCCAAAAGACTCCATCAAAGAAATTGCTAGAACTGATACACAAATTCAGTAGTCTCAGGATACACAATCAAATGTACAGAATTCTGTTGTATTTTCATATACCAATAATGAAGTATCAGAAAGAGAAATAAAGGAATAAATCCCATTTATAATTGCACCAAAAACCATAAGTTACCTAGGAATAAACCTATTGAAGAGGTGATATACCTAGAAAACTCAGAAATGAACCCATTACTATAAATTCAATTAATCTTTAACAAAGAAGGAATGAATATACAGTGGGATAAACAGTCTCTTCAACAAATGGTGCTGGGAAAACTGCAAAGCAACATGCAAAAGAATGAGATTGGACTACTTTCTTATATCATAAACAGAAATAAATTCAGAATGGATTATCAGACAGGAAACTATCAAAATCCTAGAGAACACAGGCAGTAACCTTTGACATTGGCCTTAGAAATGTCTATATATTTCTTCTGAAGCAAGAGAAACAAAAGCAAAAAGGAACTATTAGTATTTCATCAGAATAAAAAAAGCTTATGCACAGAGAAGGAATCTATCAAAAAAACTATAAAGCAACCTACAGAATGGGAGAGAATATTAGCAAATAATGTATCTGATGAAGGGTTTATATTCAAAATCTATAAAGAACTTAGAAAATTCAACAACCTAAACCCAAATAACCCTGTTTAATGGGCAGAAAATATGAAGAGACATTTTTTCCAAAGAAGACATACAGTTGACTGACAGATGAAAAGATGCTCAACGTCATTTATCATCAAGGAAATTCAAATCAAAACCACAATGAGATATCACCTCACACCTGTCAAAATGGCTGAATTCAACAGCACAGGAAAGAATAGGTGTTGGTGAAGATGCAGGGAAAGGGAAACTCTTACACTGTTGGTGGGAATGAAAACTGGTGCAGCTACTCTGGAAAACAGTATGGAGGCTCCTCAAAATTAGAACTACCATATGATCCAGCAATTGCACTACTAGTTATTTACCCAAAGAATACAAAAACACTAAGTTGAAGGATACATGTACCCTGATATTTTATAGCAACATCATCTATAATAGCCAAATTATGGAAACAGACAAAATGTCCATTGATGAGTAGATAAGGAGAGGTGCTATATACATACAATGGAATATTACTCAGACATAAAATAAGAATGAAAATTTTCCATTTTCGATGATCTGTATGGAGCTAGAAAGTATTATGCTAAGGAAAATATGTCATTAAGGGAAAGATAAATACCATATGATTTTACTCACATGTGAAATTTAAAAGTGAAACAAATAATCATAGGAAAAAAGAGAGAGAAGCCAACCAAGAAACAGACTCTAACTTTAGAAAACAGACTGATTGTTACCAGAGTGCGGATGGATGGGGGACAGTTGAAATAGGTGGTAGATATCAAGGAGTGTACTTCTTGTGATGGGTACTAGATGTTGTATGGAAATGTTGATTTACTATATTGCATAGACCTGAAACTAATATTACTGTGTATGTTCACTAACTGGAATTTAAATTAAAACTAATTTAAAAATAAAGAAAATAAATAATTGCTGAAAACTCCCTCAACCTAGGAAGAAATAGACATCCAGGTCCAAGAAAGTTCCAGATAAGACGGACCCAAGAAGATCCACACCACATACATAATAATTAAATTGTTTGAAGATGAGAAAAATTTAAATGCAGCAAGAGAGAAACAAAAAATTACCTACTGGTGAAAATCTTTAAGTGTATCGGCTGACTTTTCAGCAAAAACTGTGGGCCAGGAGGAAGTGACATGATACATTCAAAGTGCTGAAAGGAAAAAAAAAACCTACCACCAAGAATACTCTACCAGGTTATTTTAATTTAGATAAAGACTTGCCCAGAAAAATAAAAGATAAATGAGTTTGTCACCATTAAACAAGTCTTATAAGAAATATTAAAGAGTTGTAGCTAAAATTGACAACACAAAAAAAAAAAAAACAAGAAGTTTTGGTGAGGACATGGAGAAAGAGGAATGCTTTTACAGTGTTGGTGGGAATGCAGAATGGGACAGCCATTCTGGAAAACTGTATGGAGCTTCCTCAAAAAGTTAAACTACCCTATGATCCAGCAATCACAGTACTATGTATTTACCAAAAGAATGAAAAGTACTAATTCTAAGGGAAACATGCACCCTAATGTTTAAAATCATTATCTAGAATAGCCAAATCATGGACTGATGTCCATCAAGTGATGAATAAGTAAAGAAGATGTGAGATAAAAAACTAGACAAAATACTAAAATTTTTATGGAAGCACCCAAGACCATACATATCCAAATCAATATTGAGAATAAAACAAGGCTGAGGGAATCACAATTCCAGATTTCAAAATATACTGCAAAATTATGGTAATCAAAACAGTATGGTATGGGCACAAAAATCAATGAAGCAGACTAGAGTCCAGAAATAAACCCATGGACATATAATCAGTTAATTTATAACAGAGAATGCAAGAATAAACAATGAGAAAAATTTTCTTCAAAAAATGTTGGGAAAACTAGACTGCTACCATAAAAGAATGAAACTGAACCACTTTTTCACACCATACACAAAAATAAACTCAAAATGGATTAAAGACCCAAATACAAGATCTGAAACAATAAACATCTTAGAAGAGAACACAGGCAGTAATTTCTCTGACATCAGCATAGCAATATTTTTCTAGATATGTCTCTTGAGGCAAGGAAAACAAAAGCAAAAATAAACATTTGGGACTATAATAAAACAAAAAGCTTTTGGAGGGGGGCAAAATGGGTGAAGGCAAATGAGAGATACAGGCTTCTAGTTGTGGAATGAATATCTCATGGGAATAAAAGGCACAGCATGAAGAATATAATCAATGATATTGTAATAACAATGAATTGGATCAGATAGTAACTACACTTGTGATGACCATAGCATAATGTAAAGTAACATTGTGTGTCAAAAAAGAAATATTTTAGAGAAATGTAACCTATTAAAAATATTTTTAAAGATATTTATTTATTTATTTATTTATTTATTTATTTATTTATTGAGCACAAACAGGGATAACAGAGAAGGAGTGGGAGAAGCAGGCTCCCCACTGAGCAGAGAGCCCAATGTGAGGCTTGATCCCAGGACTCTGGGATCTTGATCTGAACCAAAGGCAGACACTTAAGTGACTAAGCCACCCAAGTGCCCCGAGAAATGTAAATGTTAACGAGACATAGACATTAACTTTCTGATTTGAAAAATAAATAGAAATAAAGAGTATAGAAATGGACAATGATCTATAGATAAAAATATCATTTCTTATGGGAAAGATCCTTGTGATAAAATTAAGAATGTTAAATATATCTGAATTTTACTTTTCAAATGAGAGATAGCAAATTTAATTAAATGTCTCCATAGTTTGTATTTTTAGTAAGAGAGAAATATTTGCAACAAATGTTCTAGTTTACAAAAAGTGGCCATTTTTCACTCTTTAATATTCTGAAGGTTTAGGTTTTAATATATTTCATCTTGAATGATTTTCAGCAGCATGCAGTATATGATGTTTTAACAATGTTTTGTGTTCTGATATTCTAAATTTGATTCATGATGCATTCTTATACATTTTTTTGAAAAATAAAAAGCTTTAGCACAACAAAGGAAACATTCAACAAAACAAAAAGGCAACCTACTGAATGGGGGAAGATATTCACACAATATATTTGATAGTAGTTAGTATCCAAAATATATAAAGAACTTACACAACCCAACAATAAAAACCAAATTATCCGATTAAATCGGGCAGAAGAAATGAACAGCATTTCTCCAAAGAAGTCATACTGATGGCCAACAGACATATGAAAAGATACTCAACATCACTAATAATCAGGGAAATGTAAATCAAAAGCACAATGAGATATCCCCTTATACCTGTCAGAATAGCTAAAATAAAAAAGATAAGATATAACAAGTGTTGGAGAGGATGTGGAGAAAAAAGAACCCTTGTGCACTGTTGTTGGAATTGCAAATTGGTGTAGACACTGTAGAAGACGGTATGAAGACTTTTAAAATATTTTTTTAAATTTACTTATGATAGTCACAGAGAGAGAGAGAGAGAGAGGCAGAGATACAGGCAGAGGGAGAAGCAGGCTCCATGCACCGGGATCCCGACGTGGGATTCGATCCCGGGTCTCCAGGATCGTGCCCTGGGCCAAAGGCAGGCGCCAAACCGCTGCGCCACCCAGGGATCCCACGACTTTTTAAAAAAATAAAATAGAATTACCGTATGATCCAATAATTTCACTATTGAGTATTTACCGAAAGAATATGAAAGATACCTGCATCCCTATGTTCATTGCAGCATTATTTACAGTCACCAAGATATGGAAACAACATGTTTTCACTGATAGATGAATGAATAAGGAGGATGTGGCATATATAAATAATAAAATATTATGTGGACATATAAAAGGGATGACACTGGGCTATTTGTGACAATATGGATAGACCTGTAAGATGTTATGATAGGGACAGACAGACTGAGGCAGACATAATTGAATTTCACTCATAATTGGAATCTAAAAAAACTCAAAAACCAAATTAAGGAACAAAAAGGAGAATCATACTTATAAATACAGAGAACAAACTGATGGTTGCTGGATGGGAGAAATGACATAGATTGGGGAAAATAGTGAAAGGGAATGAGGGAATACAGGCTTCTAGTTTTGGAATGAATAAGAGGTCAAGTCAGAGAACAAGGAATAAAGTCAATGATATTGTATCAGCAATGTAGGGGACAGATGATAGTCACATTTGTGGTGAGCATAACATAACATACAGAGTTGTTGATTCATTGTGTTGTACATCTGAAACTAATGTAACATTGTGTTAACAATACTAAAAAAAAATAAAGCATATATTACATCTTATATGACAAAATCCCATTCTTTCAGGATGCTCTCTTCCCACTGGTACTGTAACTGTTTCTTCAGTAAGTGATACCAAATTTTTAAAAACCCTATATTTATTGAGGTACTATTTAAAGAAAAATGTATATATTTATGATGTACAACTAGATGTTTTGATATACAAAATGTTGTATATATACAACATATATACACATATGTTGTGAAATAGTTGCCACAATTAAGCTGATTAACATACCCATAGTTCAAATAAATACCACTTTCTATGTTTTTTATTTTGTAACAAGGACTCTTAAAATATCAAATATACAATATAAATTTTGTCAGTTCACAAGGTCTCAGGTGTTTCCCATGTATAATCTGGAACTGGACCCTATACATGGTAGTCAGGGAGAGACTAGCGAAAGAGTCAGACCACTTTGGATTGTTAGATGGCAGGTTTAGTAACCGAGGGAACTTACAAGGAAGAGTTGTCTTGGATGGTTGCAAGATGAGTAGATCTCCACAACAGCCCACCAAATCTTAAAAGTGTACATAGAAGTTTTAATGTGATTCAGTCACATATACCATCCAGATGGTCTCAACCAGCACATTGCTCTTTCAACTGTGTCCTTTGGGAAATATCTGAGAGCAAGAAAGACAAGTAGGCTACACACTCCAAGGATAGGAGAGGAGAGGAAAAGCCTCTAGTTGCCAAGGTCTAGCTCACTCATCAACCAGTGGTAACATTTTCTCAATTATCTCCCTCAACAGTATTAAGTGCAGTCACATTATTGAATATTAGATCTCTAGAGCCTGTCCATCTTTCATACATATTTCATGAAACTACCTTTTGATTAAAGTCTCCCTATTTCCTCCACTCCCTAGGCCCTGGCAACTACCATTCTAGTCTGCTTCTATGAGTTTGACTCTTCAGATTCCATTTGTAAGTGAGAACATGATGTATTTGTCTTTCTGATTCTGGCTCATTTCGCTTAGTGTAATGCCCTTCAGTTTCATTCATACTGCCACAAACGGCAAGATTTCCTTCTATTTTATGGCTAAATAATATTGTTATATTGATATATATAAGTAGAGATTTTCATTAACCTGTGATGGGCAGTTGCTTTACTTCCATGTGTAGCTGTTGTGAATAATACTGCAATGAACACAGAAGGACACATATATTTTCAAGTTAGTGTTTTCATTTTTTTTGATAAATAGCCAAAAGTAGCATCGTTCTGTTTTAATTTTTTGAGAAACCCACAAATTATTTTCCATAGTGGTTGCACCATTTTATATTTCCACCAAAAGGGTGCAAGGGTTCCCTTTTCTACATGTCTTGCCAACACCTAGAATCTTTTGTCTAGTTGATATTAGTTATTCTAACAAGGGTAAGGTGATATCCCATGGTGGTTTTGATCTTTTAAAATTTTTATTTTTAAGTAATCTCTATATCCAACATGGGGCTCAAACTCATGATGCCAAGATCAAGACTTCCATGCTCTACAGACCCAGCCAGCTAGTTGCTCCATCATAGTGGTTTTGATTTGAATTTCTCTGATGACTAGTAATGTTGAGCAGCTTTTCATATACCTATTGACCATTTATGCTTTCTGAGAAATGTCTATTCATCTCTTTGCCCATTTTAAACTGGGTTATATCTTTTTTGCCAGTGAGTTAAATTCCTTTATATATTTTGGGTGTTAATCTCTTATTTGATGTATAATGTGTAAATAATTTCTCTCACAAGGTAGGTAGTCTCTTCGATCTATTGATTGTTTTCTTTGCTATACAGAAAGGTTTTAGGAAAGTTGGTGTAGTCCCACTTGTCAATTTTTGCTTTTGTTATCTGTGTTTGGAGAACAAAATATTATATCCAAATATTCAAACTATCCAAAATATTATTGTCTACACCAAAGTCAAGAAAGTTTGTCCTATATTTAATTCTAAGAGTTTTAGAGTTTCAGGTCTTATATGAAAGTCTTTGAATTTATTTTTGTGTAGGATGTGAGATGAAGGTCCAATTTCATTCTTTTGCATGTGGAAATATAGTTTGCACAACACCGTTTATTGAAAAGTTCTCACAACACAATCCCTTCATCATTGTGTATTCTTAGCAGTTTTGTTGATTACCGATTGACTATATATGTGAATGTAATTTTGGATTGTTTTTTCTATTCTATTGACATATATGTCTGTTTTTAATCATAGTAACATATTTTGATTACTGTAGCTTTGTAATATATTTTGAAATGTGGAAGCGTAATGCTCTTAACTTTGTTATTCTTCTGTGAATTTAATGTTACTTCCAAATTCAGTATTGTGGAGTTTTTGCCCTATGTTTTCTTTTTTTTCTTAGAAAACTTTATTAATCCTGTTATGTTTAAGTATTTGATCATTTTGAGTTACTTTCTGTACAGGTCTAATTTTTGTAACAGTCTAATTCCATTCATTTGCTATGGATATTGTTTTTCCAGCACCATTCGTTGAAAAGATTGCCTTTTCCCTATTGAATGGTCTTGATACTTTACTCAATAACAATTTGAGCATATATGTGAGAGCTTATATATTATGGTATATATACATATATATGTTCATTAGTTGGTCTACAGATCTGTCAATACCATTCTTTTTTATTTCCATAGATTTGTAGTTAGTTTTGAAATCAGGAAGTGTTGAGTCCTCCAATTTTGTTCATCTTTTTCAAGATTGTTTTGGCTATCAGAATTTTTATATTTTTCTGTTTCTCCAAAAATTCATTTTGATTTAGATAGAAATTTCATTGAATCCATAGGCTTCCATGAGTGGTATTTGTATCTAAATATTAAGCCAACCAATCCAATCCATGAACATGGATGACTATCTTCTTTCAACTTTTTTAAGCAATATTTTAGTTTTATTTATACTTCTTTCATCTTGTTGTTTATTCATAAGTATTTCATTCTTTTTGATGCTATTACAAATGGAGCTGTTTTCTTTTTGGATTTGTCATTATTAAGTGTATAGAAATGTAATTGATATTTCAGGTATTGATTTTGTATCCTGATGTTTTGGTTTTATGAGGTCTAACAATTTTGGGAGGCATCTTTAGGATTTTGTATGTTCAAGATTATATCTATGAATAGAGATAATTTTCTTTGCAATTTGGATGCCTAATTTATTTTTCTTGCCTCATTGCTCTGGCCAGAAATTCCAGAGTACTTTGTTAAAAGAAATGGGCATCCTTACCTTCTTGATTTTAGAGGAAATGTTTTCAGTATCTTACCATTGAGGATGTTAGTTATAGGTTTTAATATATGTCTTTTATTATTTTGAGGTAGTTTCCTTCTGTTTCTACCTTGTTTTAGTCATAAATGTGCAGTTTGTCAAATTTTTTCACATCATTGATTTAAATATGTGGTTCCTTTCCTTTATTCTCTGTGTTGCACTGCATTATTTGCTTTTGTATATTGCACTCCATGATGAATTTTATTACTACATTTGCTACAAACTGTATAGGAAACAAACCAATGAAGTACTTTCATTATCCTTCCATTATCCTATTGTTTACAAATATGTAATTTGCCTTCCATATTCTGGATATTATGTAATGACTTCACTATATATCATTACCCAAGGCCAAAATCTCTGTTTCAACAACATAATATACTTGCACCTTACTGATTATAACAGAAATATTAAAAATACTTTTTTTGCATTATAGCTAAGCATTCTATAAAGTGCTTTTTAAAGTCTCACTATAGATAGATGATATATATATATATATACATATATATATATATATATATATATATAGAGAGAGAGAGAGAGAGAGAGAGCTTAGTTTCTATTTTACCCATTTTATAGTTAAGGAAACTAAAGATAGGTTTATTTTGATACATAGCTAGTATGTGATGGAGATTTGGAAGCATCAGTTCTTTTAATACATTTCAGCGTTTACACCAGTATTATATACATACTTATCTGTTTCAGTGCCCAGATGTCTCTTGCTGAACTTTCTAATTAATATTTAAAAATTGTATGTAAAATGTTTCAGGCTTTCAACCTAAACATATACTCTACAAAAATATCTGGTTTATATTTTACCTTTTATTTTTTAATTTTTAATTTTTTAAAATATTTTTTTAAGTAATCTCTACACCCACAGTGGGATTCACACCCTCAGCCTCAAGATCAAGAGTTGCATGTTCTTCTGGTTGAGCCAGTCAGGCGCCCCTATATTTTACCTTTTAAGCCTTATCCATTTCATATTTATTTTAAAATTATGTTACAAAATAATCAATACTCAAGTATTCCATATTTGCAAGTTTGCTTACTTGCTAGTATTTATGATCCTCAATTCATTTTTTAATAATCCCCAATTCAATATGCATAGATGTCACTTGATCATTTGAACTAATGTCCAAGGTGACAAAAAATTCCTTCATACTGGGGTTTACATTCCCAGCTGAGGTTGAACAGAGATACTCTTGCATTTTTTCAACTTTAATACAGAGGAACAGAAAATGAAAAAGATAGAGAGCAATGCACTGTATTGTAAGAAGCTCACATTGTGGGGCCAATTGGAGGGTGTTTAAATCTCAACACTGGCCTCTATAAGTGGGGTGGCCCCATGCAAGTCAATTTTACTTCTATTTTGCTTTTTACTTTTACTTTGCTTCTTTGTAAACTAAGAAAACAGAATCTCCCAGGATAGGTTGCTCATAGAATTTCAGATTATATATATGAAATATATACATATTTCCCCTAAAAGCAATGATTCAGTAGAAGTTAATTCGGGATGGTGGGACTTTATGAAATGTAGCTACCACAGTAATCAAATGTATTAGTATGAGTCTCACTTGTATGAAATATTTCAATTACATATTTTTAGTAAATAAAAGGTCCAGTAGTCTGTAGAGCTCTGTGTGAGACAGAATTATGCTTATAAATTACTTGGGAAATATTTTTTGAAAATTAAATATCAAAAGACCTGCTCTTGCTCTTGTTCAAATGTCAGAGCTCTTTAAAGAAGTAAATATGAACACAATTTTACAAATGATTATGTACGAATTCGTTTGGCACATATAGTCCAAAGAATAAGGTGCACAGAAAATACAAATAATGATTTATTTGCACGCATTCAAGAAACTTTGTCATCACTGCTGTTTGTCCCAATCTTCCGCGGCACGGTAATTTGTAGAAGGGATGGTTCGGGATCTACAGTAAGGACGACATGTGTGAGCCTTCCCCAGTGCCTGGCAGCATCCTCCTTCTTCACTTCTCCTCTCACATCACCTCACCCTTTGAAGCTCCAAGCCCCAACACACACACACACGCACACACACAGAGGCACGCACGCACCCACCACAAAATCAGACTTTGTACATCCCGGGAAGAGGCTCCCAGGAAGTGGGGAGCGTGACCCTGCCCCCGTCCAGAGACTTCGGGGCTGGCCGACCGCAGCCCGCAGGTGAAGGAGGGCTGCGCCCCAGGCCCCAGGCCCCAGGCCCCAGAGGTGCGCGCCCTCCCCTCCAGGTGCAGGGTCCGGCAAGGGAGGGGCACCTGTCCCAGCCTCGCTCCGAGCCCTCCCCGCAGCAGGCCCAGGACGACCCTGACGCCAGGCGGGCTCTGACAAGACAAGACGCTGGTCTCTCCCCAGCGGACCGGGGCTCTGGAGCAAGGGCCCGGGGCCCGCCGAGCCCAGGGGCTCTGCGGCCGGTGGCCCTCCGCGGAGCAGGGTCCGTCACTCACGATGGCCCGCGGAGGTCAGCCGGCCCAGACCTGAGAGCATCAGCAGGAGAGACAGCATCGCGGGGCCCGCCGGCCTGGCCACGGTGACGGCTGTTGGCTGCGGAACGGTGGCGGCGCGCGGGGCGCTGCCCTCCGGCGGGTGGGAAGGGTCGGCGCGGGCCGCGGGGCGGGGCGGGGCGGGGGGCGGGGGCGCGGCTGCTCCGCCCACCCGCCCCCCGCCCCCTCCGCCCCCTCCGCCCCCTCCGCGGACCCGCGCGCAGCCGCAGTCCCTCCCCCCGCCCCCCTCCACCCCCCCCCCGCCCGCTGCGCGTGGGACGCACACACCCGCGGGTCCTGCTGCCCTCGTGGGCTCGCGCTTTATTTTGCAAAGCGGGGACATCGGAGACTCGTTCGGGGGTGACGTAAGGGTCACGAAGTGCATTTTCTACCCTGGAAATGGGCCGTTTGCCGGTGAAGTGCTTGGCGGTGTTAATATTCCACGTCGTAGGTTTCTGGCGCAATGGCTGAATTACTGTAGTGAAAGAAAATAGGAAATGGAAATTCACAATATGTTTATTAGCAGACAGGTGTCTGTTTTAAGCATATCTATTGCGGGATTTCTAATTTAAGTCTCAAGTCAAAACACCACATGCAAAAGAAACACAGACACTAAAAATTTTAAAGATCAATTCTGTTATAGATAAGTTTGTTTCTTACAAAACTAAGGAGTCCAAATAAAACTAAACAGATGTGAATGCGTTTACTACTTTAATATTGATTTATAATTTAAGTATGAGGCAAAATAATTATGGCTATGAAATGACTGAAAAAAATCAAAATATGTTTATTCGGTTTTGTACACTTTTGTTTCTTAGAAAAATATATGTTTAGGAGATTCAAGTGAATGTCTAAGTGGAAAATTTTTCCCAATTAATATGGAGTTTAATTGGAGTTTAATGGAGTTCACACATTGAAAGGCAATAGAATTAACTTGGAAAGAACTGTCATTTCATGCTTTAATATACAGATTGATTATTTGCTTAATTACAGGATCTTTTTCAAAACTTATTTTTTATTGTAGTAAAATAGACCTAATATAAAAATTTACTATCTAAATCATGTTTATGTGTAGAGTTCATTGCTATAGAGGACATACACGTTGTTATGCAAACATTCCCACCAACTGTCCCCCGAACTCTTCATCTTGAAAAACTGGAACTCTATATCCATTGAGCAAGTCTCTACTTTTCTCTCTCCCAAACCCTGGCAACCAGAATTTTGCTGTCTCTAGAAATTTGACTATTCCAGGTACCTCATCAAGCTTCATCCATTGTGTAGCATATTGCAGAATTTTTCTTTGAAAACTGAAATATTCCGTTGTATGTACATGCCACATATTGCTTATCTGTTCATCTGTCATGGACACTTGGTTTGCTTCCATCTTTTAGTTACCATGAATAATGCTGCAATGAGCAGTGGTATACAAATCTCTCTTCTGAGCTCTGCTTTCAGTTATTTTGGATATATACCCAGAATATCAACAGAGTAAAAGGCAACCCCCAAAAATGGGAGAAAGTATTTGGATTGCATATATTTGATAAGGGATTAATATCTAGACTATACAAAGAATTCCTGTGACTCAACAAAAACGCACATCTAATTTAAAAATGGCTGATGGGGCACCTGAGTGGCTCAGTGGTTAAGCTTCTGCCTTTGGCTTGGGTCATGATCCTGGGGTCCTGAGATTGAGATGGGCATCAGGTTCCTTGCAGGGAGCCTGCTTCTCCCACTACCTTTGTCTCTACCTCTCTGTGTCTCTCATGAATAAATAAATAAAATCTTAAAAAAAATGGCTGAACAGATATTTCTTCAAATAAGATATAGAAGTGGCCTATAAGCACATGAAAAGATGCTCAAATCACTGATCATTAGGGAAATGAAAATCAAACCCCCAAGGAACTACTCCCTTACATCCCCCAGGATGGCTATTAAAAACCAGGAAATAATTTATTATGCTGAGTGAAGTAAGTCAATCGGAGAAGGACAAACATTATATGTTCTCATTCATTTGGGGAATATAAATAATAGTGAAAGGGAATATAAGGGAAGGGAGAAGAAGTGTATGGGAAATATCAGAAAGGGAGACAGAACATAAAGACTCCTAACTCTGGGAAACGAACTAGGGGTGGTGGAAGGGGAGGAGGGCGGGGAGTGGGGGTGAATGGGTGACGGGCACTGAGGGGGGCACTTGACGGGATGAGCACTGGGTGTTATTCTGTATGTTGGCAAATTGAACACAAATAAAAAATAAATTTATTATAAAAAATAAAAATAATAAAAACCAGGAAATAACAAATGTTGCCAATGTGGGAAGAAATGGAAACCTTTGTGCACTGGTGGGGATGTAAAATGGCACAGATTCTGTAAATGTATGGAAGTTCTTCAAAATATTTAAAACAAAACTACCTAATTTCAGTTTCATAAGGATATTTTTTACAAGATATTCTTAAATTTTTCTTCCATGAAACTTGTGCTTATACACCTTTAAATCGATACCTATAGACAAATTCAAATATTGCTCTTCTTGTTTGTAAGCAGAAATACAAATTCTTTTTTAGTAACAAATAATTTAATATTCAATCCTAAAATACCCATGTCTGTCTATTTTACTAAAGTATTTACTACTTGGGCTGCCTGGGTGGCTCAGTCGGTTAAGCATCTGCCTTAAGCTCAGGTCATGGGATTGAGCCCTGTGTCAGGCTATCTGATTAGCAGGGAATCTGCTTCTCCTTCTCCTTCTGCCACTTCCCTGCTCATGCTTGATCTTTTTCTGTCTTTCTCAAATAAATAAAATCCTTAAAAATATATTTACTTCTTAAGCATGTGTTTTTTGTGACTAATTTAAGTATATAAAATACTTGAATATTTATAAATATTCATAACACAATATTATATTACTATTAATAATATGTATAATGATTGGGGTGTCTGGGTGGCTCAGTCAGTTAAGCATCTGCCTTCAGCACAGGTCATGTTCCCAGGGTCCTGGGATAGAACCCTGCATTGGGTTTCCTGCTCAGTGGGGAGTCTGCCTCTCCCTCTCCATCTGCCTCTCCCCTTGCTCATTCTCTTTCATTCTCTTTCACTCACTATCTCTCATATAAATAAATAAATAAATAAATAAATAAATAAATAAATAAATTTAAAAATAATAATATAAGTATTTGAATATATAAATATAAATAGTTGAGTACACAGCATAAACCAAATAGTATGCCTGTGTTATCAAAATACAAAGAATGTCATCCACTTGTGGAGTGCCTGGATGGCTCAGTAGGTTAAGTGTCTGACTCTTGATTTCAGCTGAGATCATGATCTTAGGGTCATGAGATGGAGCCCTGTGTCCAGCTCCTTGTTGAGCATGGAGCCTGCTTAAGATTCTTTCTCACCTCTCTCCCTCTGCGTCTCCCTGCCAGTAGTGTTCTCTCTCTCTTAAAAACAACAACAATAAAACAAAAGCAAAAAAACCCATCATCCATATATCCAAACAGGTAAGAGACTGAAGGAAACCAGATATGCATAAGAGAGTCATAGCTAGAAAGTATAAATTCATTGTTAGCAAAATATACGAAGTTCTCTGGGAATATAGCTAATTTGCTTTCTCTACATATATCAAATGTAGCTACAGAAAGGATGTCACATTTGAGATTTGAACCATAATTGGAGGAGTAAATGAACTGTATAAAGTCAGTAAATTTTCTCCTAAGAGTAATATTAAATTATCCAAAGTCTTTAAGTGTGAATAAATAATATTTTATCTCAAAAAATAACATCATAGTCCTGGGATGGTGATATAGGAATGATGAGGACTGGAAGCAGTACATCTAATTAGAAGAATTGTGCATAGTTGAGGCCAGAAATGTCAACATCCTCATGGCTAAACCATGATGGGGAAATAGAAATATGAGAGGTATTTTGGATAATTAAAAATAGAATCCCTATCACCCATCAGAAATCTCTTCACAAATGTAGAAAGGAACAAAGTAGTTTTATAATTGAATAGGTGCCAAACCTAACCAAGTTGTGCTAAGGAGATTGCAAAGATGGAAGGAAATCTCACTCTCTTATATAACCAGGCAGATATAGTCCATGTCATACATGTTAACTTTATTTATCAAAAGTGTAAATAAAACTTCCAATTTCTTTGGGATAACCAAGAAGTTACAGCTTGGAACTAGACACCAATGTTAAATTCCCAAGGAGCCAGGAAGATAAGAAGCGATTTTCCTTAATGTTCATGTTTGAAATAGATGCCCACAAAATCCTTAATGAAAATATTCCGCAAATGTAAAGTTGATAAATTTTATTTAATTTTCAAAAGAATTACATACTTCTCAAAGAGACAGAGAAAGGATTAACAATTATAGTTTTCTGAAAAAAAATCTAGAAAAGTGTGTGTGTGTGTTAGTTTCTTTCAAGTGTGGTGCCAGGGAAAATTAATGTTTTATTTTGTAGATATGCATTTACCCTTGCAACACAGGAAACAGAACAGGTGTGTTGACTAGTTTGATATGAAGTTTGATGAACTGTTAAGGCAACTAAGCAACTGAGATGATAGTACCACCAATTTTAGGAGAGACAGATTTGTGCAGGAGTTGGGAGATAATTAGGTTGAAGACTTGAATTTGAGGTCTTTGTAGACAAGCAATAGGTATTGGAGATTAATTTTGATCCTTAATATTTGAATTAAACACCTAAAAAAGGTAATTTGGAAGAAAGAAAGTGAATTAGACAATCTAAGAAAAACATATAGGAAGAAAAGTGGATGTCCAAAAGGAATTTGTGGATCATACAGATGATTTCAGTGATCAAGGGAATAGCAATCAAAAGAGAAAATGAAAGTAATAAAGATTTAAAATTAGGCAGGTTAAGAATTAGAAGATGTTAATATTGTGATTTTGCCAAATACTTTTCTTGCATCTATTGAGTTGATCTTCTAAAATTCCAGTCTAATATAGTAAATTATTGATGGAATTTTAAGGTAAAGCAACTTTGTATTCCCTGGATAAATCACATTTGATCATGATATAGTATCCTTTTTTTTATATAACATTGGATTTAATTTGCTAACACTTTGTTAAAATTCCCATCCACTTTCATGAGGGGTACAAACTGGTAGTATCTTTCTTATGTTGTTATTTGTCTGTCTCCTATTAGGATAATATAGCTTCATAAAAGACATATGGAAATGTTCCCTTCTTTTAAAATATGTGGGAGAGTTTGTGTAACTTTGGTATTACATCTTCCTTTAGGAGCTTCATAAAAGACATATGGAAATGTTCCCTTCTTTTATTTTTTTATTTTTTATTTTAATAACAAAGGCAAAGTATATCGTAATTGTTATTAACCAGTATATTGTAATAAGATTATATATTTCAATAACATGTAAAAATGGTCTATACCTCATAGACATCTATAACAGAAAATAGTAAGTAAAATGAACATAACGCAAATGTCCAACAAAAATCATTTTAAAATGAAAAGATATATAAAAGTCATCATAATTTATTATTCTTTTTTTTTTAATTTTTTTAAAGTAGGCTCCACACCCAGCATGGAGCCTGATGAGGTGCTCAAAGTCACAAACTTGATTGAGACCTGAACTGAGACTAAGAATTAGACATTTAGCTGCATGAGCCACCCTGGCACCCAAAAGTCACCACTGTTTTGTTTTGTTTTTTAATTTTTTAATTTTTAACTTTTATATTGGAGTTCAATTTGCCAACATATAGCATAACACCGAGTGCTCCTCCCACCAAGTGCCCCCCTCAGTGCCCAACAGCCAGCACCCCAACCCCCCACCACCTCCCTTTCCACTAACCATTGTGTGTTTCCCAGAGTTAAGTGTCTCTCATGTTTTTCACCCTCATTGATATTTTCACTTATTTTCTTTCCTTTCCCCTTTATTCCCTTTCACTAATTTTTATATTCCCCAAATGAATGAGACCATATAATGTTTATCCTTTTCCGATTGACTTATTTCACTCAGCATAATACCCTCCAGTTCCATCCATGTTGAAGCAAATGGTGGGTATTTATCGTTTCTAATGGCTGAGTAATATTCCATTGTATACATAGACCACATCTTTATCCATTCATCTTTCGATGGACACCGAGGCTCCTTCCACAGTTTGGCTATTGTGGACATTGCTGCTATAAACATCGGGGCGCAGGTGTCCCGGCGTTTCATTGCATCTGTATCTTTGGGGTAAATCCCCAGCAGTGCAATTGCTGGGTCGTAGGGCAGTTCTATTTTTAACTCTTTGAGGAACCGCCACATAGTTTTCCAGAGTGGCTGCGCCAGTTCACATTCCCACCAACAGTGCAAGAGGGTCCCCTTTCTCCGCATCCTGTCTTGTTAATTTTCCCCATTCTCACTGGTGTGAGGTGGTATTTCATTGTGGTTTTGAGTTGTATTTCCCTGGTGGCCAGTGACGCAGAGCATTTTCTCATGTGCTTGTGGGCCATGTCTATGTCTTCCTCTGTGAAATTTATGTTCATGTTTTTTGCCCATTTCAGGATTGAATTCTTTGTTTCTTTGCTGTTGAGTTTAATAAGTTCTTTATAGATCTTGGAAACTAGCCCTTTATCTGATACGTCATTTGCAAATATCTTCTCCCATTCTGTAGGTTGTCTTTGAGTTTTGTTGATGGTATCTTTTGCTGTGCAGAAGCTTTTTATCTTGATTAAGTCCCAATAATTCATTTTTGCTTTTATTTCCCTTGCCTTTATGGATGTATCTTGCAAGAAGTTGCTGTGCCCAAGTTCAAAAAGGATGTTGCCTGTGGTTTCCTTTAGAATTCTGATGGATTCTTGTCTCACATTTAGATTTTTCATCCATTTTGAGTTTATTTTTGTGTACGGTGCAAGAGAATGGTCTAGTTTCATTCTTCTGCATGTGGCTGTCCAATTTTCCCAGAACCATTTATTGAAGAGACAGTCCTTTATCCAGTGGATAGTCTTTCCTGCTTTGTCAAATATTAGTTGACCATAAAGATGGGGGTACACTTCTGGATTCTCTATTATGTTCCATTGATCTATGTGTATGCTTTTGTGCCAGTACCACACTGTCTTGATGACCACGGCTTTGTAGTACAACTTGAAATCTAGCATTGTGATGCCCCCTGCTCTGGTTTTCTTTTTTAAAAATCCCCTGGCTATTCAGGGTCTTTTCTGATTCCACACAAATCTTGAGATGATTTGTTCCAACTCTCTGAATAAAGTCCGTGGTATTTTGATAGGGATTGCATTAAATGTGTAAATTGCCCTGGGTAGCATTGACATTTTCACAATATTAATTCTTCCAATCCATGAGCATGGAATATTTTTCCATCTCTGTGTCTTCCGCAATTTCTTTTAGAAGTGTTCTGTAGTTTTCAGGGTATAGATCCTTTACCTCTTTGGTTAGGTTTATTCCTAGGTATCTTATGCTTTTGGGTGCAATTGTAAATGGGACCAACTCCTTAATTTCTCTTTCTTCAGTCTCATTGTTAGTGTATAGAAATGCCCCTGATTTCTGGGCATTGATTTTGTATCCTGCCACACTGCTGAATTGCTGTATAAATTCTAGCAATCTTGGGTGAAGTCTTTTGGGTTTTCTATGTACAGTATCATGTCATCTGTGAAGAGGGAGAGTTTGATTTCTTCATGGACAATGTGGAAGCTTTTTATTTCTTTTTGTTGCCTGACTGCTGAGGCTAGGACTTCTAGTAGTGTGAATTGCAGTGGTAAGAGTGGACATCCCTGTAGTGTTCCTGATCTTAGGGGAAAAGATCTCAGCTTTTCCCCATTGAGAATGATATTGCTGTGGGCACCTCGTGGATGGCTTTTAAGATGCTGAGGAATGTTCCCTCTATTCCCTCAGAAGAGTTTTGATCAGGAGTGGATGCTGTATTTTGTCAAATGTTTTCTCTGCATCTATTGAGAGGATTATATGGTTTTTGTTTTTTCTCTTGTTGATATGGCCTATCACATTCATTGCTTTACGAGTGCTGAACCAGCCTTGCATCCTGGGGATAAATCCCACTTGGTCATGGTGAATAGTATTCTTAATGTATTGTTGGATCCTATTGGCTAGTATCTTGTTGAGAATTTTTGCATCTGTGTTCATCACGCATATTGGTTTATAATTCTCCTTTTTGGTGGAGTCTTTGGTTTTGGAATTAAGGTGATGCTGGCCTCATAGAATGAGCTTGGAGGTATTCCATCCCTTTCTATCTTTCAGAACACCTTTGTAGAATAGGTATTGTTTCTTCTTTAAATGTTGATAGAATTCCCCTGGAAAGCCATCTGCCCCTGGACTTTTGTGTCTTGGGAGGCTTTTGATGACTGCTTCAATTTCCTCTCTGGTTATCAGCCTGTTCAGGTTTTCTATATTCTTCTGTTCCAGTTTGGATAGTTTGTGGTCTTCCAGAAATGCGTCCATTTCTTCTAGATTGCCTAATTTATTGGCATATAGCTGCTCATAATATGTTTTTAAAATCGTTTGTATTTCCTTGGTATTGGTTGTGATCTCTCCTTTTTCATTCATGATTTTGAGTCTTTTCTCTTTTATTTTTAATAAGGTTGGCTAATGGTTTATCTATCTTATTAATTCTTTCAAAGAACCAACTCTTGGTTTTTTTGATCTGTTTGACAGTTCTTCTGGTCTCTATTTCATTGAGTTCTGCTTGAATCTTTATTAACTCTCTTCTTCTGTTGGGTGCAGGATCTATTTGCTGTTTTTTTCTCCAGTTCCTTTAGGTGCAAGGTTAGCTTTTGTATTTGAGTTTTTTCCAATTTTTTAAGGGATCCTTGTATTGCAATGTATTTCCCCCTCAGGACTGCTTTGCTGTATCCCAAAGATTTCTAATGGTTGTATTTTCATTCTCATTAGTTTCCATGAATCTTTTTAATTATTCTCTAATTTCCAGGTTGACCTTTTCATCTTTTAGCAGGATGCTCTTTAACCTCCATGTGTTTGAATTTCTTCCAAACTTCTTGTGATTTAGTTCTAGTTTCAAAGCATTATGGTCTGAAAATATGCAGGGGGCAATCCCAATCTTTTGGCATCCGTTAAGACCTGATTTGTGATCCAGTATGTGGTCTATTCTGGAGAAAGTTCCATGTGCACTTGAGAGGAATGTGTATTCAGTTGCATTTGGATGTAAAGTTCTGTAATATCTGTGACATCCATCTGGTCCAGTGTGTCATTTAGCACTCCTGTTTCTTTAGAGATATTGTGCTTAGAATATCTGTCATTTGCAGAAAGTGCCGTGTTGAAGTCTCCCAGTATAAGTGTGTTATTATCTAAGTATGTATTTACTTTGGTTATTAATTGATTGAAATACTTGGTAGCTCCCACATTAGGGGCATAAATATTCATGATTGTTAGGTCCTCTTGTTGGATAGACCCTTTAAGTATGATATAGTGTCCCTCTTAATCTCTTTCTACAGTCTTTGGGATAAACTTTAATTTATCTGATCTGAAGATGGCTACCACTGCTTTCTTTTGAGGATCATTTAAAAATGGCAAATGGAAAAAAAAAAAGGCAAATGGTTCTCCAACCTTTTATTTTCAGGCTGTATGCATCCTTAGGTCTAAATCTAGTCTCTTCTAGACAGCAAAGAGATGGGTCTTGCTTTTTTATCCAGGCTGAAACACCTGCAACTTTTGATGGGATCGTTAAGCCCATTCACATTCAGAGTTACTATTGAAAGATATGATTTAATGAAAAAAAAAGATATGATTTAGTGTCATCATGATACCTATTCAGTCCCTGTTTTTGTGTATTGTTTCCTTGGACTTCCTCTTTCTTTTACAGAGTCCCCCTTAATATTTCTTCCAGAGCTGGTTTGGTGGTCACATATTCCTTCAGTTCCTGCCTATCTTGGAAACTCTTTATCTCTCCTATTCTGAATGACAGCCTGCTGGATACAGTATTCTTGGCTTCATGTTCTTCTCATTTAGGACCCTGAATGTATCCTGCCAGCCCTTTCTGGCCTGCCAGGTCTCTGTGGAGAGGTCTTCTGTTAATCTAATATTTCTCCTCTTAAAGGTTAGGGATTTCTTGTATCTTGCTGCTTTCAGGATTTTCTCTTTATCTTGGAATTTGCAAGTTTCACTATTAAATGTTGGGGTGTTGAATGGTTTTCTTGATTTTAGGGTGGAATCTCTGTATCTCCTGGATCTGAATGCTTGTTTCCCTCCCCAAGTTAGGGAAGTTCTCAGCTATGATTTGTTCAAATACACTTTCTGGTCCTCTCCCGTTCTGCGCCCTCTGGAACCCCAATTATACGTAGGTTTTTCCTTCTGAGGCTGTCATTTATTTCCCTTAACCTTTCCTCATGATATTTTGTTTTTCTCTTTTTTGCTCAGCTTCCTTCCTTGCCATCAACTTGTCTTTTATGTCACTCACTCTTCTACCTCACTAACCCTCATCTTAGGACTTCCAGTTTGGATTGCATCTCATTTAATTGATTTTTAATTTCGACCTGATTAGATCTAAATTCTGCAGTCATGAAGTCTCTTGAATCCTTTATGCTTTTTTCCAGAGTCACCAGTAGCTTTATAATTGTGCTTCTGAATTGGTTTTCTGACTTCCAATTGTAATTCAAATTCTGTAACTCTTGGGAGAGATAACTGTTTCTGATTCTTTCTTTTGTGGTGAATTCTTCCTTCTAGTCATTTTGCTCAGTGCAGACTGGCTAAAAACAAGTTGTACTAGAAAAAGGAAGGAAAAGGGGGGGAAGAGGGAAAACAAATAAACAAGAAACAACAAACAACAACAAAACAAGGAGGGGTATCCTCTGATTCTATATACTGTAAATCCCTTGACTTCCTCTGGAACTTCCCAATGCTGCTTTTAAAAGAACTTGCTCTTCCCCTGTCCTTCTAGCTGGTCTTCTGGCGGAGGGGCCTGCTGTGCTGATTCTCAGGCGGGTTTACCTGGAGGAGCTGCCCCGCCCCTGCCGGGTGCAAGGTTCAGTGGGAGCTGTTTATTCTCTGAGGCCCCTGCTCCCTGGAGGCCCGTCTCAGTTCCAGGCACAAGGTGACACCAGGAGGAACAACCACATGGCGGTGGCCAGCTCTCCTGCCCTGGAGTCAGCTCCCGCAGTAACCATCTCAGTCTTCCCGTCTGCAGAGGCCTGGATGCTCCGGGGACGGGGGTCACTGATCTGCACAGCTCGGGCTGCCCATTGGCAGAAGCGTACTTAACTCTCCTTTTCCTCCCGGCCTCCACCTGTCCCAAGGGGAAGGCTGGATCCAGAGCTGTGTCCCTTGGGCTCCAGGGCCTGCCCTGCTGGAATTGTACCCCCGGGGCCCTGCAGCCCCCTCCATGTGGATGGAGCTGCTGCCTGAGCCCCGCTTGGGCTGCTCCTGAGGTCCCGCGGGGCTCATGCTCCAGCCCTTTAGGGAGCTCGGCTCACGGTGTGTGGCACCCTCTCCCCCAGGGTGCACTTCCTCTGTTAGTGCTCCCGGGAACCTGGGGGCTCCACTGCCCCTCCTGAGATCCTGCCCGAGTTCCCTGCGAGCGCCTTTCCCTCCGGGAAGATTGGTAAAGATCCTACTTCTCTGGGACTGGGCTTTCCTGTCCTGGAGGCCCTCGCTGCCTGGCCTTAGCACGCCCCCTCGGGGCCCCTCCCCCACTAGATGCTTTTTTATTTTTTCCATCTTCCTACCTTGATAGAATCACGAACTCCTCTCACTGTAGCATCCATCTATTCTCTCTTTAAATCTGAGGTCGAATTCATAGGTTTTCAGAATGATTTGAAAGTTATCTAGGTAAGTTTGTGGGAACAGATGACTTGGGGATCCTACTCTTCCGCCATCTTGCCCTCTCCTCTCCCCTTCTTTTAAAATATGTGGTAGAGTTTGTGTAACCTTGGTATTGTATCTTCCTTTAATGCTTAGTAGGATGCACCAGTGAGGCTATCTGGGTCTGAAAACAACTTTATAGACAGATTTTCACTACAAATTCAATTTTAATATGGATAGAAAACTGTTCAGATTATCCATTTCTTTTGTTTTTATTTTTGATCTTTGTTTTTTTTTCTGTTTCAACTTTTTATTAAATTCCAGTTAGTTATCATACAGTGCAATATCAATTTCAGGTGCAGAATTTAACGATTCATTAGAATTTAGTGATTCATCCTTACATATAACACCCAGTACTCATCACAACGAGCACACTCCTTAATATCCATCATCCATTTAGCTCACCACCCCTCCAACAACCCTCAGTTTGTTCTCAATAGTTAAAATGCTCTTTTATGGCCTGCCTCTCATCCCCCATCCCCCATGTTTGCCTGTTTCATTTCTTAAGTTCCACTCGCTAGTGAAACATATGGTGTTTATCTTTCGCCTCCTGACTTATTTCACTTAGAATTATACACTCTAGTTCTACCCACATCATTGGAAATGGCAAGATTTCATTATATCTGATGGCTGAGTAATACGTATATTATGTGTGTGTGTGTATATATATGCCATGTCTTCTTTATCCATTCATGTATCAATGAACATCTGGTCCCTTTCCATATTTTGGCTATTGCGGACATTGTTACTATAAATATTTAGGTGTATGTGCCCCTTCTAATCACTATGTCTGTATCCTTTGGATATGTGGCTAGTAGTGCAATTGCTGGGTCATAGGGTAGATCTATTTTTTACTTTTTCAAGAACCTTCATACTGTCTTCCAGAGTGGTTGCACCAGTTGCATTCCCACCAGCATCTGTTGTTTGCTGAGTTATTAATTTTAGCCATTCTGACTAGTATAAAGTGATAGTCATTGTAGTTTTGATTTGAATTTCCCTGATGATGACTGATGTTGAGCTTCTTTTCATGTATCTGTTAGCCATTTGTAAGTCTTCTTTGGAAAAATGTCTATTTATGTCTTCTGCCCATTTTGTAACTTGATTATTTGGTTTTGAGTGTTAAGTTTTCTAAGTTCTTTATAAATTTTGGATACTAATCCTTCATCAGATATGTCATTTGCAAATATCTTCTCCCATTTCAAAGGTTGCCTTTTCATTTTTTGTTTTGCCTTTTCATTTTACTGATTGTTTTTATTTGCTGTGCAGAAACTTTTTATCTTGATGAAGTCCCAATAATTCATTTTTGCTTTTGTTTCCCTTGCCTGAGGAGACATTTATAGTAAGAAATTGCTCCAGACAATGTGACAGGGGTTGTTGACTGTGTTCTTCTCTAGGATTTTGATGATTTCCTGCTTCAAATTGAGGTCTTTTATCCATTTTGAATTTTTGTGTATGGTGTAAGAAAGTGGTCCAGTCTCCTTCTCTTGTATGTTGCTGTCCAGTTTCCCCAGCAACATTTGTTGAAGAGATTTTTTTCCCATTGCATATTCTTTCCATCTTTTTGAAACTAGTTGACTATATAGTTGTGGGTCCATTTCTGGGTTTTCTATTCTGTTCTATTGATCTATGTGTCTATTTTTGTAGAAGTACCATACTGTTTTGATCACTACATCTTTGTAGTATAACTTGAAAGCCAGAATAGTGATGTCTCCAGCTTTTCTTTTTTTTTCCTAAGATTGCTGTGGGTATTCAGGGTCTTTTTGATTTCATACAATTTTTTAGGGTTGTTTTAGCTCATGAGAAGTGTTGGTGGTTTTTTAATAGAAATTGCACTAAATATGTATATTGCCTTAAGTATATATAGACATTTTAGGGGATCCCTGGGTGGCGCAGCGGTTTAGCGCCTCCCTTTGGCCCAGGGCGCGATCCTGGAGACCCGGGATCGAATCCCACGTCGGGCTCCTGGTGCATGGAGCCTGCTTCTCCCTCTGCCTGTGTCTCTGCCTCTCTCTCTCTCTGTGACTATCATAAATAAATAAAAATTTTAAAAAGTATATATAGACATTTTAACAATGTTTTTTCTTCTAATTCATGTACAATTTCTCTGTGTCCTTTTCCATTTCTTTGAAAAGTTTTTTAATAGTCTTCAGAGTACAGATCTTTTTCCTCTTTGGTAAGGTTTATTCCTAAGTATCTCAGAGTTTTGGGCACAATTATGAATGATATAGATTTCTTGATTTCTCTTTCTTCTATGTCATTATTGGTGTATAGAAATGCAACAGATTTCTGTACATTGATTTTATATCCTGTGACTTTGCTAAGTTCTTCTATCAGTTCTAGCAATTTTTTGGTGGAGTCTTTTGAGTTTTCTACATAGCATGAAGAGTGACTGTGAAGAGTGAAAGTTTGACTTCTTTGCCAACTTAGTGTCTTTTGTGTTTTTTTTATGTCTTTTTGTTGTCTGATTGCTGAGGCTATGACTTCCAATACTACGTTGAACAACAGTGGTGAAAGTGGACACTTCTGTCATATTCCTGACCCTAGGGGAAAAGCTCTCAGTTTTTCCCCATGGAGGGTGATAATAGCTGTGTCTTTCATACATCGCCTTTAAGATGTCAAGGTATGTTCCTTCTACTTTCCAGGGTTTTTACCAAGAAAGGATACTGTATTTTGTCAAAAAACATTTGCTTTTTCTATATCTGTTGAGAGGATCAGATGGTTCTTATTGTGTATTTTATTAATATAGTGTGTCACATTGATTGATTTGTGAACTTTTCTTGCAGCCCAGGTATAAATCTCACTTGATTGTGGTGAATGATTCTTTTAATATATTGTTGGATTTGATTTGCTAGTATTTTGTTGAAAATTTTTGCATCCATGTTCATCAGGGATATTGGCCTGATTCTCTTATTTAATGGAGTCTTCATCTAGTTTTGGAATCAAGGTAATGCTGGCCTCATAGAATGAGTTTGAAAGTTCTCCTTTCTTTTTGATATTTTGTAATAGTTTGAGAAAATAGGAAATAACTCTTCTGTAAGTATTTGGTAGAAGTCCTCTGGGAAGCCATCTGGCCCTGGACTTTTTGGAGAATTTTGATTACTGATTCAATTTCTTTGCTGGTTTTGGGTCTGTTCATGTTTTCTATATCTTCCTATTTCAGTTTTGGTCATTTATGTGTTTCTAGAATTAATTTATTCCTGATTGTGCAATTTGTTGGCATATAATTCTTCATAATATTCTCTTATGATCATTTGCATTTCTGTGGTGGTGGTTGTAATTTCTCCTTTATAATTTTATTCATTTGGGTCCTTTCTTTTTTTTTATATAAGTCTGGGTGAGAGGTTATCAATTTTATTAATTCTTTCAAAGAGTCAACTCCTGTTTTCATTGATTCTGTTCTATGCTTTTTTTTTAGATTTTATTTATTTATTCGTGGCAGAAAGAGAGAGAGAGAGAGAGAGAGAGAGAGAGAGAGAGAGGTAGAGGGAGAAGCAGGCTTTGTGCAGGGAGCCCAATGCGGGACTTGATCCTGGGTCCTCCGGATCATACCCCTGGCTGAAGGCTAAACCGCTGGGCCACTGGGGCTGCCCTGTTCTATGCTTTTTTTGTTTGTTTGTTTCTATGACATTTACTTGTGCTCTAATCTCTATTATTTGCCTTCTTCTGCTGGTGTTAGGCTTCATTTGCTATTCTTTTTCTAGTTCCTTTAGGTGTAAGGTTAGGTTGTGTATTTGAGATATATTTTTTATTTCTTGAGGTAGGGTAGCATTGCTAATACTTCTCTCTTATGACCACTTTTGCTGTATCCCAATGATTATCATTGTCATTTGTTTCTATGCAATCTTTTTATTTCTTATTTCATTTCTTGGTTGATCCATTTGTTCCTTAGTAGAGTGTTCTTTAACCTCCATATTTGTGGTCTTTTCCAAACTTTTCTTATGGTTAACTTCAAGCCTCATAGCATTGTGGTCTGACAGTATGCATGGCATGATCTCAATATTTTTGTGCTTATTGGGGCCTGAATTGTGACCCAGTATGTGATATATTCTATAGACCTTCCCATATACACTTGAAAAGAATGTGTATTCCAATGATAGGATGAAATGTTCTGAATACATCTGCGAAGTCCATCTGTTCCAGCGTGTCATTCAAAGCCATTGTTTCCTTGTTGATTTTCTGCTTAATGATCTGTCCATTGGTGTAAGTGGGGTGTCAGAGTCCTTTACTACTTTTGTATTGATATTGATGAGTTACCTTATGTTTGTTATTAATTGTTTTATATATTAGGGTTGATGGTTCACACATTTACAATCATTAGATATTCTTGTTGGATAAACGGCCTTCTTATGATATAGTCCCTTTTTTCACCTCTTGTTATAGTCTTTGGTTTAAAATCTAATTTTTCTGATATAAGTATTGATAATTTGGGTTTTTTTTTGACATCCATTAGCATTATAAATGGTTCTCCATATCCTCACTTTCATCCTGCAGTGTCTTTAGGTCTAAAATGATTCTCTTGTGGGCAGTATATATGAGTCTTTTTTTTTTTAATCAATCCATCCTTATAGCTCATGTCTTTTGATTGGAGTATTTAATACATTTACATTCAGAATGATTATTGATAGATATTAACTTAGTGCCATTTTATTACTTGTTTTGTTATTGTTTCTGGAGATTTTCTCTGTTCCCTTCACGTGTTTGTTGCTTTTGGTCTTTCTTTCTCACTCCAATTTTCTCCTTTAATATTTCTCGCAGGGATCGTTTAGCAATCACAAACTCCTTTAATTATTCCTTGTCTGGGAATCTATTTATCTCTCATTTTATTATGAATGACAGCCTTGCTGGATAGAGTATGGTTGCCTGCAGATTTCTCCCATTCAGCACATTGACTATATCATGCCACTTGCTTCTGGCCTTCCAAGACATTTGCAGCTAAATTTATGGTTCTTCCCTTGTAAGTTAAGGACTTTTTTTGTCTTGCTGATTTTAGGGTTTTTTTCTTTATCTCTATATTTTGCAAGTTTAACTGCAATGTGTCTTGATGATGGCTTGCTTTTGTAGATTTTAATGTGAGTTCTCTGTGCTTTCTTTTATGGATGTAGGTTTCCTTCCCAGATTAGGGAATTATTCACTTATAATTTCCTTAAATAAAACCTTCTGTTCCCCTTTTCCTTTTCTTATTCTGGGACTCCTATGATATGAGTTACAGAGTTACTGAGCTCCCTAAGTCTAAATTTGTGATCTAATATTATTCTTTCCCTTTTTTTAAAGTTTCAATATTTTCCATAATTTTATTTTCTATATCACTCATTCTATCCTGCACTTCTTCCATCCTGTGGTCATTATATGCAGTATGTTTTGAGTCTCAGTTACTGCATTTTTCATTTTGGCCTCACCAGTTTTTAGGTCTTTTATCTCTGTGGTAAGGGACACCCTTGTGTCTTCTATGCTTTTCATGAGCCCAAGTAGTATCCTTATGATTGTTGCTTTAAATTCCAGATCAGGTATATTATTTATATCTCTTTTGATTAAAACCTTGGCTATGACTTTTTCTTGTTTATTTTTGTTTTTGTTTTTGTTTTTTCTTTTGGGATGAATTCCTCCATCTTGGCATTTGGTCTGGTTTTCTTTCTTCTTCTCTGTGTTAAGAAAGCCTGTTATGTTTCCTGCTCCTGAGAGTAATTAATGACTTTATGAAGAAGAGGTCATATACTGTCCAGGACCTGGAACTTCAGGGAGTGACTCTGATGTGTACTGCATGTACTCTGCTGTTGTGTTTTGGCTGTTTTTTCACCTCACCAGAGTGTGGTGAATTTTAATTAGATGTGTTCTGGTCTGCTTGTTTAAAAAGACCTGATGCGGGATCCCTGGGTGGCGCAGCTGTTTGGCGCCTGCCTTTAGCCCAGGGCGCGATCCTGGAGACCCGGGATCGAATCCCACGTCAGGCTCCCGATGCATGGGGCCTGCTTCTCCCTCTGCCTGTGTCTCTGCCTCTCTCTCTCTCTCTCTGTGACTATCATAAATAAATAAATAAATAAATAAATAAATAAATAAATAAAATTTAAAAATAAAATAAAATAAAATAAAATATAAAATAAAATAAAATAAAATAAAATAAAAAAAATACCTGATGCTATTTCCACTAGAGCCGAAGCTTTGCAGAACTCTATGGTCAGTAGGCATGGTGGTACACGGTGGGGTGGGGGTGGAGCTTGAGGGGGGAGAATTTGTGCTGGTCTTCTGTGGGAAGATATTACTGTACTGGGTCTCAGTCACATTTGCCTGAGAAAAGCAGCATCTGCAGAGTTCAGGGGGGCGGGGTCTTATGTAAGCAGCTTAGGCCACCACTGTTGGCATTATGGTCCTTACTGAAGTTAGTTTATACTAAAGAACAGGGGACAGAAATGGTACCAGTCACCTCCCTCATCCTTGGAGAGGAGAGTTCATGCTCATTACTATCTGGGAAGTCTTTCCAAAAGAGTGAACAATCTCTTCTCATGTGTCCCAGGCATCCCTCAGATCCCTGCGTTCACCCTGTGTGTGTCCTGGATATCTGCCCTCTTGGCAGTGCAGGACACCTATGTTCTATCCCAGGGCAGGCAGGCGGAATTTTAAAACTCCAACTTTAGGGGTCTGGTGTGGTGCAAGCCCATGTTGGTCCTCTTGGTGAAGATCTTGCTGCTTTAGGACTGACACAGATTTGTCTCAGAAAAGCAGTTGCACCAAAGCCCAGTACAGTAGAGTTTGCAATAAAGTGCAGCAAAGAACCAGTGTGAAGGTTACTTACCCTCAGTAGGGGTCTCTGCATCTATACTGAGTGGCAAGGATGGGTAATGTGCCTACCAGGTCTTTTGTTCCTGGAAAAAAAATACCACCTCTTCCAGATGCTCCCCAACAAGGAGGACCTATCTCTCCCTGTGCATCCCAAGAAACCCTCAGATGGCACCATTTGTTTCCAGACAATCTGCCCTCCATCTCCACAGGAGCACTGCAACACCCTCAGAACCTACAGTTACCTCACCATAGACCTCTAAAACCGCAGTCTTTGAGCCCCACTGATTTAAAAAAAAACAACTCATGAATATCAGCCCCCCCCCCTTTTTTTCTAGTCAATGGCTTTGAAGGAGTGTTTTCCTTGTGTGGTCCTCTATGTGCTTCTCTCTCTCTCTCTCCCCTCTCTTCCTGACCGGGACTCTCTCACCTTGACAGCACCTGCTATCTGTTTCTCCCTCATATCACATTTCCACACCTCCTTTCTTCCATGTTGTGACTTCTTCTCTCCTTCTAGTTATGCAGTTTGTTCTGTCCATCCTCAGATTGATTTTTTGGGTATTCAGAATGATTTGATTATATCTACCTAGGTTCCCATTACTACTCCAACATCTTAGCTCCTCTCCATTTCTTTTTGAGTAAGCTTTGCTGGCTTTAGTCTTTCAGGAATTTGTCCATTTCATTTAGGTTGTCAGATTTATTAATATTAATACTTTTAAAATACTTCCTCCGTATTTTTTCATTGTCTATAGGATCAGTGATGAGGGATCTTCTCTCATTCTAAATATTTGTAATTGTTGCCTACTCTCTTCATTCTTACCAGTGTGGCTACACAGTTAGTACTTTTTCTGGTGTTTCCCCCAAAAAACAATTTTTTCGCTTCACTGAGCTCATTGATTGTTTTCCTATTTTTCTATTTTGCTATTGATATTTTCTAAACTTCCTAATTTCACCTCCTCTTTACATGGGTTTGAATTTGCTCTTCTTTTTCTTTCTTTATGTGAAAGCGTATGTGGTTGTTTTAAACTTTCTTATACTTCTGATTAATTTATTAATAATATAACTTTTCCCTAAAGTACTGCTTTATATTGATCTGACAAATTTTATCCATGTTTTTATTTTTTATTTGTGTCCAAATATGGTTTAATTTCACTGATTTTTTCTTTGATCAGTGAATTAGTTAAAAATATGTGTGCTTTCCCTGCTATCTTTATATTTCTTACTGTTATTAACAACAAGTATAATTCTTTTTGCTCAGAGTATATATTTTGCATGATCTGGATCTGTTTGAATTTATTGTTACATTTTCATGGCACACATTTGGTCTAACTTGTTAAACGTTCCAGGTGCATTTGAAATAAATATGATTTCTGCTGTTGTAGTGAGGTCTTCTAAAAGATCATGCTGCTAATTAGTGTTTTTTTTTTAAGTTTCTTTTATATTTTTACTGTTTTTCAGTCTACTTAAATTGAGGTAGAGAGAGGGTGAAACTTCTAATTATACTTGTGGCTTTTTCTCTCATGCAAAAGAGCTTCAATACATAGAGCAAAGACTGTTAGGACTAAAGGAATTATATGTGCTCCTAAAGACTTGATCCTTTTAGTATGATTACAATGATCAAATTATGCTCTTGGTGCAAAGTAATACTTCTTCTTCAGACTACTCTGGATGATATAAATATAAATAGAGTCACTTTAGCTTTCTTTTGGTTTGTGTTAAGATGGTACATCTTTTACTTTTAACTCATGTGTTTCTTTAGTAAGTGGATTTCTTGTTGGCAGCATTTATTTATCTTGATTTTTATCCACCCATACATTTGCTTTTTTTTAATTAGAGTATTTAGACGACTTACATTTATTGACTCTTAATATTGTTGGGTTTCAATTTAACACTTTACTATATGTTATTATTGTCATTTTTTAAATCCTCTTTTCTAGATTCTTCAGTATCATTTAATAGACTTTTGGGGGCAAAAGTTAATTTTACTTAGTTTTTTGAAATAATTGTAGATTTATAAGAAGTTTAAAAAATCTTTATTGGGAGATTTCATGTGTATATCCTTCACTTGTTTTTTTCTCATGGTAAAATTATGCATGATTATATTACATTATCAAGACCAAGAAATCAACACTGGTATAATCTACAGAACTAATTTAATTTCATCATTTTTTACAAACACTGACTTGTACTTATATATGCATAAATACATTTTGTCTTATTACATGTTTAGATTAATGTGTCCAACACCAAAATCAACATATATAATTGTTCTGCAATCATAAAAAAAAGAAACCATACAATCCCTACATAGTACACCTATCTGCCTTACTCCCTATTCTTAATCCCTGGCAACCACTAATTGGTCTTCATTCCTGTAATTATAATATAACTACTTTATATAAATGACATCATATAGCAGCTCTTGAGCTTTGTTTTCTTTCTCTCATGTAATTCCTTTGAGATCCATCAAAATTGTATCATGTATTAATAACTAATTTCTTGCTATTCCTGAGTAGTTCCCATGGTGTGAATGTCCCACAGTTTGTTAACCTTGTCATCCCCCAAAAGATTATTTGAATAATTTTTAGTTTTAACTATTACAAATAACATGAATTTATAATAAATAGCTATGGATGTTTATGTGTAGTTTTTTTTGCATATATGTAAAAGTTCTCTCTAGGATAAATACCTAACAGTGAAATTGCCAGGTTGTATGATAAGGCTGACAAATTATATATCTTAGTAGCTATACTGTTTTGCATTTCCTCCAGGAATATATCATGAGTGATCAGTTTTCTGCATCCTCATCAATATTTGCTATTATTACTAATTTTTTATCTTAATCTATTAGGAAAAGTGTGATATCTTATTGTGACTTTACATTACTCCAGTGACTAATTATGTTAAGCATAACTTAATGTGCTTGCTTGCCATCTGTATATACTCTCCATGTCTTTGCCCTTTTTTTAAAAGATTTTATTTATTTATGCATGAGAGACACAGAGAGAGCAAGAGGCAGAGACACAGGCAGAGAGAGAAGGAGGCTCCATGCAGGGAGCCTGATGTGGGACTCCATCCCAGGACTCCAGGATCATGCCCTGGGCCGAAGGCAGGCGCCAAACCACTGAGCCACCCAGGGATCCCTGTCTTTGCCTTTTTTAACCAATTTTTTAAACTATTGGTTTTGAATTTTTTTAATATATTATAGATAGAAAATCTTTATTGGATATATGGTGTGCAAATACATTCTACGAGATTGAGGCATGTCTTTTTGTCTTCTCTACAAGGTACTTTTCAGATCAAATATCTTTAATTTTGACCACCTACAAATTTTCCTTATGGATCATGATTTGTTGTCATGTCAAAGAACTCTTGGTCTCGTCCTAGGTCCACAGAGTTTTTCATATTTTCGTCAGAAAGTTGCATAATTTAACTTATTTAGATTCAGTCCATGATCCATTTTTTTAAACATTTAAAATTTTTAAGTAGGTTTATGTTCATAGCAAGTTGCAAAGATATGTATAGAAAGGTTTAATGGACACTTTACTAAGCCTCTCCCATATTAACATCTTGCCTAACTATACTGTAATATGAAAGCAAGATAATTGACATTGATATAACCCAGAGATTACTCAGATTGCACCATTTCCACATGCATTCATGAGTGTATGTGTGTGTAATTCTATGCCACTTGATCACATGTGTAGTTTCATGTAACTATAATCACATCATATTTAGAAGTATAGCATCAACAAAAGTTTTTACTGCTACTCTTATAGACATAATCGCCTACTTTCCCCATTATCCCTAATTCTTGTCAATTACTAATCTATTTTCCAAACCTGTAATTTTTAATATGACAAAAATTTTATATAGATGGAATCATAGGGTATATAAGCTTTGAAAAGGGTTTTATTTCACTTAGCATAATTCCCTTTGTGTCCTCAAAATTGTTTCTTTCAATATTTTGTTTTCTTTTATTACTGTGTAGTATGTGGTAGTATGGATTTACCATAGATTGTGTAATGATTTATACATTGAATGACCTTAAGTTCCAGATTTGGGCGATTATGTATTAGGTTGTTATGAACATTTGTGTTCAAGTTTTTGTGAAAAAAAATGATTTTCATTTCTCAGAGATAAATGCCCAAGAGTGAAATTGGATCTGTAGCTCTCTAAAGGTAAATGATTTATTGGGAACAGAAGGTGAAGCAGTTCAAACCTAAAGACACTGTCATACACTGTGAAAATTATTTTGGTAAACAAGGCTAGCAATTCATGAAAACAAGCTAAATTAAAGACCATCTAAATTTTTAACAGAGCAAGCCAGAAAAATAGCTAAGAAAAATCCTTTTGGGGTCAGAGAGAAACAAGCCTCAAAGGCTACACTTGCAAAAGTGGTAGGATAATTGGATCAGGCAATAGGGCAATTTGTGCCATCTGAGGAGCTGCATGGAGGCATCACATTACAGTGAAAATTTATTTTCAATGAAATCTTCCAGTTAAGTCATTAAACAAACAAAAATTAAGAATAAGAAGCCTTAAATGGTTGTGTAGGAGGGTGGGCATAAGTATCCAAAATTGCTATTGTGGTAATGTATTATCCAAAATTTCCAGTTTCCAATAAAAATGTTACAGACTGCAAAGAAATAGGAAAGTGTTACCTACACCCAGGGAAAAAAGCAGGAAACTCAAATTACCTGAGAGATAGCAGTTGTCAGATTTAGAAGAAAAAACTTTAATGCAGTTGTCATAAATATGTTCCATGAACTAAAGGAAACCATGAAAAACAAGAAAAAGCTTTGTAATAATTTCTCACCCAATATAGAATAACAATACAACAAAAGAAAGCTAGGGTGTTGGGATCCCTGGGTGGCGCAGCGGTTTAGCGCCTGCCTTTGGCCCAGGGCGCGATCCTGAAGACCCAGGATCGAATCCCACGTCGGGCTCCCGGTGCATGGAGCCTGCTTCTCCCTCTGCCTATGTCTCTGCCTCTCTCTCTCTCTCATTCTGTGTGACTATCATAAAGAAATAAAAATTAAAAAAAAATAAAAAAAAGAAAGCTAGGGTGTACAAAAGAGACCTTAAAGCAAATATTATAATAGAGACAAAGAAAGAGATTACAAAATGATGAAGGGGTAAATCCAAAGAGGATATAACGTTTTTGATGCACTTAAATATATAAAGCAAACAACAACAGACCTGAAGGGAGATATAGCAATGCAATAGTAGTACAGGACTTCAGAACTCCATTTGCATCAATGGAGAGAACATCAGACAGAAAGACTATTAAGGAAACTGCCTGAAATGATATATTAGACCAGATGGACTTAACAGATATATACAGAACATTCTATGCAAGAGAAAGGGAATGCATATTTTCTCAAGTGCACACGGAACTTTAAGATAGATCAAAGTTATATCATATGTTAAGCTATAGATATGTAGATATGATAGATCTCGATCTAATGCTCCAGGATAATGATATATTAAACTATGAAAAGGTCTTAATACATTTAAGGAATAAAATATCAAGCATCTTTTCTGATCACAGTAGTGTAAAACTAGAGAACAGTTACAAGAAGAAAACTAGAAAGTTCATAAATATGTGGAGTTTAACAATATACTACTGAACAGCCAATGAGTCAAAGAAGAAATGAAAAGAGAATTCAAATAATACCTGAGACAAATAAAGATGAAAATAAGACCTACCAAGTTTATGGGCTGCAACAAAAGCATTTCTTAGTGGGAATTTCATAGCAATAAATGCCTACATCAAGAACATGAAAAATCTCAAATAAATAGCATAATTTTACATCTGAAGAAATTATAAAAAGAACAAACAAAACTTGGTGTTGGTAAAAACTATGAAATAACAAAGATAATAACAGAAGTAAATGAACTGGAGACTGAAAAGACAACTGAAAAAAAACATTAAAACTAAAAGCTGTTTCTCTGAAAAGATAAACATAAAGTTTTACTACACTCACTGAGAAAAAAGAGAGAATTAAAAATGAATCAGAAATGAAATAGAAGGTACAACTGATTAACTAGACTTAACTGTGGTCATCATTTTACAATGTATATAGATATAAAACATTATGTTATACACTTAAAACTAATATAATACTGTATATCAATCATATCTCAATTTAAAAAAAGGATAACAGGGATCCCTGGGTGGCGCAGTGGTTTAGCGCCTGCCTTTGGCCCAGGGCGCGATCCTGGAGACCCGGGATCGAGTCCCACATCGGGCTCCCGGTGCATGGAGCCTGCTTCTCCCTCTGCCTGTGCCTCTGCCTCTCTCTCTCTCTCACTGTGTGCCTATCATAAATGGATAAAATAAAATAAAAAAAAAATTAAAAAAAAAAAAAGGATAACAAAAATGTCAAAATTATAAAAAACAAACAAATGGAAATTATGGAGGTGAAAGTAAATAACTAAAATGAAAAAGTCAATAGAAAGGCTCAGCAGTAGATTTGAGTTTGTGGGTGACTTAACTAACTTTAACACAGGTCCATGCTGATAAATACTTAGAAAAAGAGGAAAAATTTTTGAAAAAATGAGAAGAGCTTCACAAAAATGTAGACACCATGAAAAGCCCTGGTATATAACTAATGGATTCTAAAAAGAATAGAGAGATATAGGAGAAAAAAGTACATATATGAAGATTTAATGGCTGATAATTTCCCAAATATGATGAGAAACCATCAAAATCCAAGAAGTTCAATGAATTCCAAGTTGGAAAAGCACAAAGATACATAACTAGACACGATAGTCAACATTTTGAAAGACATGGACAAAAAATAATCTTGAAAGTAGTAAGAATAAATAACTTATCACATACAAAGAAATTTCATTAAGATTAGCAGAAATACTGCAAGGAGGAAGACAATACAACATGGTGAGCATGAAAATTAAGAAAGCTTAAACTATATTTGGGAGAAAAAAAGAGATTATACACAAACAAACCAGAAATGAAATTTAAGAATTCATTACTGGTCCTACAGAAATTAAAATAATTGCAAAAAATACTATGTACAACTTTATGTAATAAAAATTATAATTTTTATGAAATAATATTCCTAGAAGACACAAATTTCCAAAGGTGACTCAGGAAAGAACATAAAATGTGAATAAATTACAACAAATAAATATATTGAAACAATAGCTAAAACTCTTCCTATAAAGAGAAGTCCAGAACTGGATAGTGTTACTGGTGATATCTTACATCTTAATTTGTTGGAGGACATGAGTGTTCACTTTGATGTTTTTAACTCATACTGTATTGTGTGCTTCTTATATATGTTTTTAACAGTTCACACACATATTCAATGTATCAATGCAAGTCAATAATTATTCATTTATGTGATGAAAAATTATTTGATATTTTTTAAACTTATTTCTGTTTTACATATTCCAGAATGAATAGAAATACACAATACTTAAATCTATCAATTTTCCAATTACTTTATAAATTCAATAAAAACCCAGAGAGAATATTCATATATAAAAAAAAACATTAGCAAACTATATGTGTATGTGTGTGTGTGTATACAACTTCTGTAAAAGATAAAATATAAACAAACTTCCATGTAGAAAGAAAACCAGTATGGCCCAAATGAAAATAAAGATTTGCAGCCTCACTAGTAATTTTAAAAATATAAGAAACACAATATTAGATACAATTATCATCACCTATCTCATGTACAGTAAAATTTAATCCCTTATGAAATCTTGGTCTTAGATCTGGATTTGAAAAACCTCCCAGTTGTTTGAAGCCCCCAGAAATACCAAGGCTATTCCTAGTATTCTTCTTTAACTTTGCCAGACTTGCTGGAGCTTTCCTTAATTTTTGAAAACCACTACCCTGGTTTCTAGTTTTTATCAGGGTTTAACCTAATATAACACTTTATTAGTGTGTTATTTTATTCATTTAATGACTATTTTTATGAAGGACAGAATAAGTGATCCTGATTACCATATTTTGTAAGGAAATCCAATCTTTTAAAAAATATTTTATTTATTTATTCATTAGAGACATAAAGATGCAGAGACACAGGCAGAGGGAGAAGTAGCCTTCTCACAGGGAGCCCATGGGGGTCTTGATCCCTAGACTCCAGGTTCAAGCCCTGAGCCAAAGGCAGACACTAAACTGCTGAGCTACCCAGGCATCCTGAAGATCCAACCAGGCATCCTGAAGATCCAATGTTTTATCTATTATTTTTTAAAAATATTTTTTTATTCATTTATTCATGAGAGACACAGAGAGAAAGGCAGAGACACAGGCAGAAAGAGAAGCAGGCTCTATGTAGATCCACGCAGATAGCCTGACATGGGACCTGATCCCGGGTCCCTATATCACACCCCAGGCCAAAGGCGGCGCTAAACTGCTGAGCCACTTGGGCAGCCCAGTTTTCTCTATTATTTTTGCATAGGTTCACTCAAATCAAAGACTGGGTGTGTCGTAGAAAGCAAGGACTGAAAGGGCATACATACTTAAAGACTTATATGAAGGTTTCTTGCCTTCAGTGAGTTAACTATATGGTCACCAGAAGATAAGATTGACAAATATAAGAATAGCATGTAGTTTTGATTTGTATTTCCCTGATGCTGAATACATTATTGAGCAAGATGTGGTGTATATATATACAATGGACTATTACTCAACTATCAAAAAGAGTGAAATCTTGCCATTTTCAATGACATGGATGAAACTAGTGAAATAAGTCAGAGAAAGACAAATACAATATGACTTCAGTCATATGTGGAATTTAAGAACCAAAACAGGTGAACCTAGAAGAAGGGAAGCAAAAATAAGATAAAAACAGAGGGAGACCGTAGGGGGCTCTCAACTATAGGAAACAAACAAGGTTGCTGGAGGGGAAGTGGTTAGGGGGATATGGTAACTGGGTGATAGACATTAAGGAGAGTACTTGATGGAATGAGTACTGGGTGTTATATGTAACTAATAAATCACTAAATTCTACCTCTGAAGCTAATAATATACTATATGTAAATTTAAATTTAAAAAATTTAAAAAGCCTATAGAAATTTATAAGAAAAAGTACCTAATTTCAAAGGAATTCTGAAGATACTTTTTTCACAGTATTTGAAACTACTAAAGAGAGACATTTTGAGGTTCCAGGAATTAAAGAAAGTTTTAATACAACATCTAAACACTGTAAATTTTCAGGCAGCCCTGGTGTCACAGCAGTTTGGTGCTGCCTGCAGCCTGGGGTGTGATCCTGGACCCAAGATCGAGTCCCACGTCAGGCTCCCTGCGTGGAACCTGCTTTTCCCTTTGTCTGTGTCTCTGCCTCTCTCTCGCTCTCTATGAATAAATAAATAAAATCTTTAAAAATAAAAAAATAAACACTAAATTTTCATGAAAAAAAAATTCTAGAAGAGCAAAAATGTTGACTTTCTGCAATATGCTAGCAACAATCCATTGAAAAAAACTATAAAATACCATTTACATAGGAATATGCACTAAAAATAGTGCATACTTAGGAATGAATATCATTGTTATGTAACTATAAATTTATTTCACTGGTCAATGAACAGTGCAATTTAGATCAGAAATTATTTTCATATTCATATTTACCCTTCATATTCTGCATTCTCTCTTTTGCATGACTTTCTCATTTCATTTCGTTTTATGATCATAATGGTGAATATTATGATAAATGGCAGAACAATGTAGAAACTCAGAATAAGCCAGTTATTCTGCTGTGCATTGTAGTCTTCTTTAATAAAAATTATATCTATAAATTAAACATAGACATCAGTGGGTATCTCACTAAATATTTAAATAAACATATTTCTTTCAATTAAAAATTATATATATATACAATATTTATATAAATAATTGAAATCTTAATACATTGCAAATTCTTACGGAGGAAAATAAAAGAACATTTAAGGTCATAATCCTAGGCAACAACAGCACTGTCATCACATTTCTTATTTTTTTATGCATATTTGTTTAATTATTATGGTAACTGTATACATGTTTGAGCACTGCTTACTATATTCAGTATATTTATGATATCAATGTTTGTTAAAAGTCACAAATTAATAGGATTTAATTTAAAAATTTAGAAAGGAATATTCTGTGAAAATCCCCTTCCCCAACCCGTGCTAAGATACAGTTTCTCTTCTTGAAGAAAATCATATTTAAATGGATTGTGTTTTGTGCATCTAAATAAAATCCATATGTATACTTTATTTGTATCTATATCTGTATACTTATATATAATGTGTGTATGTGTGTTTTTCCATCTTATTGACATTCTATAACATGTGCCCTTCTGTTCATTCTTTTTTCTAATTTTTTGAAGTTTAAAAATATAATTCTAGTATACTTAGCATACAGTGTTATATTCATTTCAGATTACAATTGAGTGATTCAACAATTCCATTTATTACGCAGTGCTCATCAAGATACATGTACTCTTAATCCTTTTATCTGTTTCACTCATGCCTCAGGCCACCTCTATGGGTATTAGGGGTTTTCATCCCCCTAGATTTATTCTATTCACATTATACTTTATTATTTTAATTTAATTGTATCTAATTTAATTATATCTAATTGTATTTTAATTTCAATTCCAGTATAGTTGACATACAGTGTAGATGAAAATGCATAAAGTTATATACCTGAAACTAATATTACACTGCATGTTTAACTAACTGGAATTCAAGTGAAAACTTGAAAAAGAAAAAAAAAGACAGTTATGCTATATTTGTGAGTGTGAGTGTATGTATTTATATGCAATGGAGTATTATCCAGCCATAAAAAATAATAAAGTCTTGCCATTCATAACATGGATGGAGGGAGAGACTATCATGTTAAATGAATTAAGTCAGAGAAAGACAAGTATATTGTTATTTCTTGCACTTAAAAACTAAAGCATTATGTGAATCACAAAGTGCATAATATATAAATGTATTATCAGTGAAATGGAAAAATTTCTTATTTGAAATCCAGATTTCATGTTTTTTAAATTTTTATTTATTTATGATAGTCACACACAGAGAGAGAGGCAGAGACATAGGCAGAGGGAGAAGCAGGCTCCATGCACCGGGAGCCTGACATGGGATTCAATCCCGGGTCTCCAGGATCACGCCCTGGGCCAAAGGCAGGCGCTAAACCGCTGCGCCACCCAGGGATCCCTGAAATCCAGATTTCAAAACAGATCCTGGCCTGTCAGGGCAGCCCCAGTGGCTCAGCGGTTTAGCGTCTGCCTTCCGCCCAGGGTGGGATCGGGTCCCACGTCAGGCTCCCTGCATGGAGCCTGCTTCTCCTCTGCCTGTGTCTCTGTCTCTCTGACTGTGTGTCTCTCATGAATAAATAAAATCTTTTAAAAAAAATAAACAAAAAAACAGATCCTGCCAGAATCCAAGAGAATCCTCAGGACATTTTTAATCATCATTTCTTTCCAAAGTTTGCAAATATCTTATATTATTGTTTATTTAGCTAGTTTTTTGCTGAAGTATTACATGTAAACAGAATTGAATGTATGCCATAATTGTACAGCTCAAAGGATTTTCTAAATTAAACACATCCATGTTACCAATATCAAATCCAGGAAGCATATTACCAGTACCTCAGAACTCCCAGTCTGATTTCTTCCCATCATTATCCTTCCCAAATATACTTACTATTTTGGTCTCTAAGAGCCTGAATCAATATTTTACAGATTTTCGAACTAGGGGTGGTGGAAGGGAAGGCGAGGGGTGGGGATGAGTGGGTGACAGGCACTGAGGGGGACACTTGACGAGATGAGCACTGGGTGTTATTCTGTATGTTGGTAAATTGAACACCAATAAAAAATTTATTAAAAAAATAAAAAAATAAAAGGAGAAACCTTTTTTTTACAGATTTTAGGCTTAATGTAAATAGAATTATATTGTATATACATATTTGTCTGTTTTTTTTCTTGCTCATTATTACCTATTTTGGAATTCACCCACATTATTGTTTATAATTGTAAAATGTTCATTCACCCCACTGTATGTTATATATTTGCATAGAAATGGCAGCCATTAATGCATTCTGTTCCTTATGGGTATTTAAGTAATTTGCAATGATGAGTATTATGAGTAGTGCTGCTATGAATATTCTACTGTGTGTCCTTTAATCAACTTATATACACATAGCTCTCAATAGATATATGTGATTAGAGTAGCAGTCTTTATTCATAGCATATGCATATAGTAAACATTAGTAAATTTTCAAAAGATTTTCCTAAATTGTTGTAACAATTATATTCCCATTAACAGAGGATGGGAGTCTTGGATATTTCATATATACAGTACTTCCTTTTTTAAAAGTATACTTATTCTTATATACAATAAAATACAAACATTTTAATTGTACATATGGATAAGATTTGATAAAATATATGCTCCAATTAGGCAAACACTTTAAAGATTGTTTTGTTTGACCTCTGTGGCTTTTCTCCATTTAGTGTAAAATTCTTATAAATTTTTATTTGTTAAATAAATAAGATAGGTTTAACTAGTGCCTGAGACTTGACAATGAAATAGTGTGAATATTCTCATTTACCATTTAAATTTTGTTACTTTAACATCTTGGAGGTATTTCTGACATATAATAAATACATACATTTAAAATTTATTTGATAAGTTTATTACACCCATGAAATCATCACTTTAATCAGAATAATGAATATATCCACCATCTGCAAAAGTTTCCTCTTGCACCTTTATAAACTCATCATGCTAGCACTCCTCCACATGGGCAGCCACTGCTCTATCTGCATGTTCTACAATTTAATATTAAACAGTATTCTTTTTAATCTTGATTTTTTTCACATAAGGTAATGCTGAAATTAATCCACATTGGTACATATAACTATATAGCTCATTCCATTTTATTGTTCAATAGTAATGTATTTGAATATACAACACTTTGTATATAAGTCACCTGTTGATTTACATTTGGGTTATTTCAGATTTTATATATTACAAATAAAGCTGTTATAAATATTTATATACAAAGCTTTTTATTGGCATAAGGATTCTATGTCTGCAGTAAATAATGAAATGACTGGATTATATGATAGATGAATGTTTATCTTCTTAAGAAACTGTGAAACTGCAATTTTACATTACAACAGCAGTCATGTATGTATGTATTGGTTTACATTTAACCAATTTCTAATAGGTAATTATATTTAATTTTGATTTAATTTTCCCAATGAAAAATGATGCTGGGCAATTGTACATGAGCTTATTTGTCATCTATCTATCTTCTTTGATCAAGTTTCAATTAAAGTATTTTGTTCACTTTTTATAAGGTTGTTTGCTTTTTATTGTTTCAAGGATTCTTTATATATCCTTAATATAATTTTTTTGTATATTCTAAATACAAACACTTTATCAGTGCAGCTGAAGAGAGTTCCTCCAACTGTGCATCTGGATGCCTCTTAGCCAAAGGCCCATCACTAAAGCATGAAGCATGCTGAAGCATGCACAACTGGAGATGGAGTGTAAAGCCATGAAAGCAAACACACCCAGAGCCACTACCACTTCCTGTGAGCCCATAGTTGGCACTGGCCCTTGCTATCTTCCCTGACCCTGATCACCACAAGTGTCTCTGAGACTGATCTCTGACAATACATAGGCACTTGCAGCTGGGCCCTGCAGCCAAATGTGTTCACACCACTTGGTCTAGCAATCACCATTGCTTAAGCTCATCCTGAGCTATTGTTCCTGGAAGTGCCCAAACAACACTTGCAGCAACTATAGATCCCATAGGGTGCTCAGAAGGACCATACAGTTGTTGATAAGGTAGACCCCAGTGGCCTGAACCAAAAAGGTATTACATCTCCCTGGACCCTGTGCCACTGTGTGGCCCTACACTTGGTACTCTGCACCATCAGGCCCAGGATCATAGGATGATCAAGTGTGCTCCATTCACAGGTGAAATCCTCCCCTTTTTAAAATTGGTACATAAATTCTGGAAGAGGTGACCACATCTTTAAATGTATAGACACCTATGAGAGTATACAGGGATCCTGAAGAATCAGGAAATGTCTCCAGCAAAGGAATATAGTAAACCTCCAGTAACTGTCCTAAAACAAATGGTGATCAAGTAATTATTCAACAAAGAACTCAAAGTAACTGCTCTACAGATCTCAGAGAGCTACAAGAGAATACAGATAAACAATTTAATGATAATACCAGGGATAAATATGAGAACAAAGTGAGAAGCTCAACAAGGAGAAGGAAACAAAAAAGAAAAAAAACCCTATAAAAGTAATAGTTGAAATATATGACTAAAGAATTCAATAGAGACCTTCAACAGCAAACTTGAACAAGCTGAAGAGAGAATCAGTGAGCTAAAAGAAATATCAGTTGAAATTATTTCATCAGAAGTGCAAAAAGAAAAAAAACAGAAGGAAGAAGAATCAAGAAAGTCTGTGAGAGTTATGGAACAACATGAAAAGATATAACATATGTATTATTGGATTCCTGGAAGACAAGGGGTAAAAAGGAATGGAAAGCTTATTTAAAGAAATAACTGCTGAGAAATTCCCAAACCTAGGAAGAGATTTGGACATCCAAGTTCATAAAGCAAACAGGTCACCTCAAAATTTCAATCTAAATGTTCTTCTTTAAGACAAATAATAATAAAACTTTTTAATACCAAAGACAGAGAATTATATAAGTAAGGGAAAAAAATTCACTCAGACAAGAAATTCCCCTAATGCTATCAGTAGGTTTCTGAGAAGATATCTTACAGGCCAGGAGAGAATGGGATGAATATTTAAAATACTAAAAGTAAGAAACTGCCAAGGAAGAATGCTTTAACCAGCAAAGTTGTCCTTCTGAATTGAAAATGTGATAAAGATTTTCCCCTAACAAACAAACAAAAGCTGAGGAAATGTATCACCACCAATCCTGCCTTATAAGAAATGCTGAAAAGTTTTCTTCAAGCTGAAACAAAAGAATGCTAATTAGTAACATATAAACATATGAAAATATACAACACATTGGCAAACATATGTAGTCAGATTGAAAATATCCTAATATTGTAATATAATGATATGCTTTCAACTCTAGAGTAAAGGTTAAAGGACAAAAAGTATAAAAATAGTCATAGTCTCACCATTTTTTTTGTTTGTTTATTTTAAAGATTTTATTTATTTATTTATGAAAGACACAGAGACAGAGACAGAGAGACAGAGACATAGGTAAAGGGAGAAGCAGACTCCCTATGGGGAGCCCGATGTGGGACTCAATCCCAGGACCCCCAAGATCATGACCTGAGTCAAAAGTATATGCTCAACCACTGAGCCATCTAGGTGCCCCAGTTTCACAAATTTTTGATGGATACACAATAAAAAATATAAATTTTGACATCAAAAACATAAAAGGGGGAATAAAATAATATTGGTTTTGTATATGATCAAAGTTAACCTATATATTATTTGTTTTATTATGTTTTATAATGTTTTATCCTTTATGTAAACCTTATAATAATGACAAAGAAAAATCTAAAATAGAAACAAAAAAGGTAAAGACAATCATCAATTTATAAAGGAAGGAATCAAAAAAGGAATAAAAGAAAAATAGAACTTTAAAACAGCCATGAAACCATAAGATGACATTAGTAAGTCCTTATTTATCAATAATTACTCTTAGTGTTAGTGGATATGTCAATTAAAAAGCATAGAATGGGACCTGCATTTGTGGTTTAGTTGGTTAAGCATCTGACTATTTCTGCTCAGGTCATGATCAAATCCCACATCAGGCTCCACACTCAATAGGGAATCTGTTTGAGATTCTCTCCCTCTCCCTTTGCCCTTCTCCCTGTTCACATGCATGCTTTTGCTCACTCACTCTCTCAATAAATAAATCTTTAAAAAAAATAAAAGGGTTTGAGAGGTTGAATGGTTAAGAAATAAGACTCAACCATTTGCTGCCTACAAGAGACCCACTTCAGCTTCAATGACATATATAGATTCAAAGTAGGGAGACGGCAAAAGATATTCCATGCAAATGGAAACTAAAAGAGATCAGAAGTAGCTATACTGAAATCAGACAAAGTAGACTTTAAGCCAAAAACAGTAGCAATAAACAGAAGGTTATTATAGTAAGGGATCAATTAATCAAGAAGCTATAGCAATTATAAATATTCATGTACCAAACTTCAGAACAACTAAATATATTAAGCAAATAGTAAGAGGTGTGAAGGGAGAAATAGAAAACAATACAATAATAGTACAGGACCACAATACTCTTCTTTTAGCAATGAATGGATCATTTAGATCATCAACAAGGAAATTGATTGTTTAGATCACCAACATAGACTAAATGGACCTAACAGACACATATAGAAACTCATCCAAAAGCAATAGAATACATAACATATTCATTTATACTTTCTCCAGGGTAGATAATGATAGGTCACAAAACAAGTCTTAGCAAATTTTAAAAGAGTAAAATCATCTTTATCCATTTGTCTTTTTTTAAGTTTTATTTAAATTCCAATTAATTGACATACAGTATAATATTAGCTTCAGGCATACAATATAATCATTCAGCATTTCCATACAATACCTGATGTTCATCTCAGCAAGTGCATTCCTTAATCCCCATCACCTATTTTACCCATCCCCCAACAACCTCCCCTCTGGTAACCATCAGTTTGTTCTCCATAGTTAAGAACCTATTTCTTGGTCTGCCTCCTTTTCTCTACCCCTGCCCAACTCTCTACTCATCTGTTTTGTTTCTTAAATTCTACATATGAGTGAAATCATACGGTATTTGTCTTTCTCTGGCTGACTTATTTCACTTAGAATAATACTCTGTAAGTCCATCTATGTCATTGCAAAAGGCAAAATTCCATTCTTTTATATGGCTGAATAAAATTCCATTATATTTATATAAATACATATAGATGGACACTTAGGTTGCTTTCATTATCTTGGCTATTATAAATAATGCTGAAATAAACAAAATCGCATACATATTTTTGAATTATTGTTTTCAATTTCTTTGGGTAAATACCCAGAAGTGGAATTATTGGATCCTATGGTATTCCTATTTTCAGATTTTTGAGTACATTTCATACTATTTCCCACAGTGGTGTACCAAGTTACATTTCCACCAACAGTGCACAAAAGTTCCTTAATCGTACCAAGTATCTTTTCCGATCACAATAGTATAAAACTAGAAATTAATAACAGAATGAAAGATGGAAATAACCTAATTTTATACCTCATAGAACAAAGGAAAAAAAAAACAACTAAGCTCAAAGTTAGTAGAAGGAAATAACCAACATCAAAGAAGTAAATTAAATAGAGGCTAGAAAAACAACAGAAAAAAAATCAATGAAACTAAGACCTGACTTTTTAAAAAATACTAAGAAACCCAAGTCTTTAACTATACTAACTCAAGAAAACAGAAAAAGAAATCAAATGAAATCAGAAATAAAAGAGGAGACATACAAACAGATACCACATAAATACAAAGAATCGTGAGAGACTACTATCACAGAAATACAAATAATTATGAGAGACTACTATCAATAATTATAGCCAACAAACTGGATAACCTAGATGCAATGGATAAATCCCTATTAACATGTAATCAAGACTGAAACATGAAAAAATAGAAAATCTGAACAAACCAATAAGAGTATGGAGATGAATCAGTAATCAAAAACTCCCAAAACAGAAAATCGCCAAACGAGATTGCTTCACTGGTGAATGCTAACAAACATTTAAAGAAAGATAAACACCAATATTTCTCAAACATCTCCCACAATTGTAGAGAAGACACTCTCAAACTCATCCTACAAAAGCAGCATTACCCTGACACCAAAGTCAGAAAAGGATACCACAAGAAAAGAAAATTACAGACAAATATCTGTCATAAATATAGATGCACAAAATCTTAACAAAATATTACCAAACCAAATTTAATAGCATATTAAAAAGATAATTCATCATAAGAATGTGGGATTTTATCTGAGATGCAAGAATTATTCAACATATATAAATCAATAAATGTGAAACCACATAAATTTAATGAAAGATATAAAAATACAAACCCTATCATCATGTCAAATGCACAAAAAACACTTGACAAAATACAGAAGATTTTCATTATAAAACTCTCAACAAATTTATTATGATACCTTATCATAATAAAGTCCATATACAAGTCCACAGGTAATGCTAAAATTTTGAAAGACTTTTACCTGAGATGAAAAATAAGACAAAACTGTCACTCTGTTCAACATAGTACTGGAACTCCCATTTATAGTAATAAGATAAAGATATAAATACCCAAATCAGTAAGAAAGGAGAAAAACTGTCTTCACCGATAACAATATGGTCCTGTATATAGAAAATACTAAAGACGCTACTAAAAAATTGTATCTACCGAACAAATTCAGTGAAGTTGTCAAGTAGTAAATCAATGTCCAATAAACAGTTGTGTTTCTATACATATACAATAAAATATCTGAAGAAAAATATAATTCCATTCACAATAACATAAAGAAATTTAAATTATTGAGGCATAAACTTAATCAATGAGATGAAAGATCTATACACTGAAAACGACAAAACTTTGATGAAAGAAATTGAAGAAGACGATATCAAATGGAAATGTGTCCCATGTTCATAGATTGAAATAATTAATATTGTTAAAATGTCCATACTACTCAAAGCCATCCATAGGTTTAGTGGAATGCTTATCAAAGTTCCAAAGGCATATCACAGAAAGAATCCAGAATAGAAATTTCGAAAGTTTGTATGGAGTCACAAAAGGCCCTGAAGAGCCAAAATGATCCAGAAAAAGAAGACCAGAACTTGAAGCGTCACACTTTCTGTTTTCAAACTGTACTACAAAGCTATAGTAATCAAAACAGTATGGTAATGGCTTAAAAATAGATATGTAAACCAATGAAACAGAATTGAGTGCCCAGAAATAAACTCCTGCATATATCATCAAGTAATATTTGACAAAAGATCCAAGTAGTCTCCTCAACAAATCATGAAGGGGAAAACTGGATAACTACTTATAAATAAATAAATAATAAACAAACAATAAATAAGTAAACTTTACTACTCTCATGATGTCCATTGCTATATCTTTCAGCTCACTAATCTGTTCTGCTTAATCTAAACTGCTGTGGAATCCTGTAGTGTATTTTTCATTTCAGTTGTATTCTTTAGATGATGACATATGTTTGTTACTTTCTTATGCTATCTGTCTTTTTTGGAGTTCTCGTATTTATCCATTCTTTTCCCATTTGGTGAGCATCTTAATGAGTATTTGAACTCTTTATAATTATCTTTATATCATTAAGATATTTTTCTGAAAGTTTATCTTGTTTAATCTGGAATGTATTTCTCTTTTCCTTATTTTGTGTTTAATTCTGTGTTTTAGGCAAAACATCTACCTCTCAGTCTTGAAGGAGTGACCTTGTAGATGATAATTATTCTCATTCGAATCTTGTTCTAACTCTTGGTTATTTCTTGAACTTTTTTGATTTTCTAAACTGCATGTTTATTCTCAATAGTCCCTTGTTGTTTAGTGTGTGTCACGACCTGTTGTGATCCAGAGGGAGGAATCTCATTTAACACTTAGTTTCAGGCTGCTTGAATGCCAGACCCTCAGGCATCAGCTTTTAATATATATAAATATATGCAGTCCTGTGAGGCCATAATCATAACCTCTGCTGGTGTTGAGACCAGGAGATCTAAAGCTATCCCCTGGGGGCTGCATGGGTGTCAGACCTTTTCTAGGAAGTGTTCTTGAGCTCTAGTGAAGCCAAAGGTGTGCACAAGGATGGTGTCTCCCTGACTACATTTTCTGGGAGTACCTCCTTAGCCTCTACATTTGTGGGAAACTTAAAGACTGTCCCTCAAGCCTAAACTCCAGGCTACCTAAATAGGCCTCTCCATAGAAAGACTATGGTTGTGCTTCAGTCTGCTGTCTGTGCACTATCCTATTGATGGTGGTCTGTCAAAAACTCTTTCTGATTGTTATGGTTCCATGGAGTTCTGGAATGCCTGCATTCTTGCCCACCAGGTTAGATCAAATGGTGTCTCCTCTGTGGATTGTGTGCAACCATTCACTTTAACAAGGCAACTAGAGAGTGCATGGGGAGGAACATGCTTACCAGCTTCAGAAAAACATCAGGAAAAAAAAATGTCCTGATTACACAAGCCCCTGAGCTTCAGCAATGCAGCAGGAGAGTGCCTTATCTGTGTATGTGCTGGCTCTTCCTCTCATGAATAATTTTTTGTAGCATGTAATGCTATTTGATAGCATTTTACCTATAGTATACCCTCTTTTAAAATTAAAACTCTGCTTTATGAACTAAGTTTAACTAATATTCTAAATTCTATGCTGTCATTTCAACAATCTTCATAGCACCTTGACCAGGAGTAGATTCTATTTCAGCAAACCATTTTCTTTGCTCATCCATAAGGAGCAACTCCTCAATAGTTAGTTTTATAATGATTGCAGTAATACAGTCACATCTTCAGGTACCACTTCTAATTTTCTTGTTATTTAACCACATCTGCAGTTACTTCTTCCACCAGACTTGAGCCACCAAAGTCATCTATGTAAGGATTGGAGTCAACTTGTTCCAAACTCCTGTTAATGTTGATATTTTCTCTTCCAGTGAATCACAAATGCTCTTAATTACATTTAAAATGGTGAATCCTTTCCAGAAGTTTTTCAATTTCGTTTGCTCTATCAGAGGAATCACTATAGACTATCTATAGCTGCCATAAATTTATGAAATGGATTTCCTAAATAATAGGATTGAAAGTTAAAATTACTCCTTCATCCATGGGCTTTAGAATGAATTATTTTTTTTGGCAGGCATGAAATCAACATTAATCTCATTGTACATCTCCATCAGAACTCTTAGGGTATCAGGCACATTGTTAATGAGCAATGATATTTTGAAAAGCAACTATTTTTCTCAACAGCAGGCTTCCACAGTGGGCTTAAAATATTCAGTAAACCATGCTGTAAACAGATGTACTGTCACCCAGGCTTTTCTGTTCCATTTATAGAGGACATGCAGAGTAGATGCAGCATAATTCTTAAGGATTTTTTGGATTTTCAGAATGGTAAGTGAGCACTGGCTTCAACTCAATCACCAGCTGCATAAGTCTCTAATAGGAGAGACTCAGCCCACCCTTTGAAACTTTGAAGCCACTCATTGACTTTTCCTTTCTAGCTCTGAAACTCATAGACAGCATTTTCTTCCAATAGAAGACTGTTTTGTCTACATTGAAAATCGGTTGTTTAGTGTAGTCACATTCATTAGTTTTCTTAGCTAAATCTTCTGGCTAACTTGCTACAGTATCTACATCATCACTTGCTGCTTTCCTTTGCACTTTTATGTTATGGTGATAACTTCTTTTATTCAACATCATGAACCAACATCTGCTAGCTTCAAACTTTTCTTCTTCGGCTTCCTCAAACCTCTTGGCATTTGAAGAATTGAAGAAAATTAGGGCCTTGTTCTGGATTGGGCATTGCCTGGCTTAAAGGAATGGTCTAGCTGGTTTGATCTATCCAGACTACTAAAACTTTCTCCATTTCAGCAGTAAGGCTATTTTGCTTTCTTATTATTTGTATGTTTATGGATTAGCACTTTTAATTTTCTTCAAAAACTTTGCATTCTCATCTTGGCTAACTAGTGCAAGCAGCCTAGCTTTTGGCCTGTCTTGGCTTTCGATATGTCTTCCTTACTAAGCTTACTCATTTGGAATTTTTGAGTTAAAGTCAGAAACATGTGACTTTTTTTTCCCTTGTGCACTTAGAGGTCATTGTGGGGTTATTAACTGGACTAATTTCAATATTGTTGTGTATTAGGGAATATGGAGGCACAAGAAGAGAGACAAGAGGGATAGTTTATTGGTATAGCAGTCAGAGCACATCTATTATTTATTCATTAAGTTCACCATCTTATTTCTTGCTTTGACATTAATTAAAACCTGAGGACTGTTTCTGATGTATTAAACTAAGTTAATGAAAACTAAGTATCTGAGAAAATCTCATTACAAATATTGTGTAATACTAATTTAATTAAAGCCACTATTCAAGGTAACTCTCTCTTTTTTTTAAATAAATTTTTTATTGGTGTTCAATTTGCCAACATACAGAATAACACCCAGTGCTCATCCGGTCAAGTGCCCACCTCAGTGCCCGCCACCCGGTCATCCCCACCCCCCGACCCCCTCCCCTTCCACCACCCCTAGTTCGTTTCCTAGAGTTAGGAGTCTTTCATGTTCTGTCTCCCTTTCTGATATTTCCCACTTATTTTTTCTCCTTTACCCTTTATTACCTTTCACTATTATTTATATTCCCCAAATGAATGAGACCATATAATGTTTGTCCTTCTCCGACTGACTCATTTCACTCAGCATAATACCCTCCAGTTCCATCCACGTCGAAGCAAATGGTGGGTATTTGTCATTTCTAATGGCTGAGTAATATTTCATTGTATACATAGACCACATCTTCTTTATCCATTCATCTTTCGATGGACACCGAGGCTCCGTCCACAGTTTGGCTATTGTGGACATTGCTTCTATAAACATCGGGGTGCAGGTGTCCTGGCGTTTAACTGCATCTGTATCTTTGGGGTAAATCCCCAGCAGTGCAATTGCTGGGTTGTAGGGCAGGTCTATTTTTAACTCTTTGAGGAACCTCCACACAGTTTTCCAGAGTGGCTGCACCAGTTCACATTCCCACAAACAGTGTAAGAAGGTTCCCTTTTCTCCACATCAAGGTAACTCTCTTAATTTACTCAGGTGATCATGAAAGATTTGACTGAGCATTATAGCCCTTTAAGTATTTCATAAAACTGCATGTACAAAAAAAAAACTGCATGTACTTTAAAAGTGTCATTTCTACTCACCAGATTTCTTAACATTTCCATCATCAATACTTCCCCCTGGTGAACCAATCTGGAATTCACAATATGGAGGTCTATAGCCAGGAAAGCAATGACAGTTACCCAAATTATTACATATCTGAAACAAACAAACAAAAAAGCCATATAATTACTATAAATTATGTTAGTTTTTGTATCTTATGTATATGTTCAAAAGAATAAAATCACTATTTTTCTAAGTTTCTAAATACTGTATGAGAAATAAGTTAGAAAAAGTAGTGAAAATTTTAACATAATAGTTAATTAAAAAAATCACTACCTACATGATAGTATACTTATGACCTCCATATATGGACCATTTTTGATAAATATTTTACCCTTCCCCAATCATTTTTAAACACAGGATTCAATAAATTATGGCCATTGTATTCACAGAAGAGAGTACAACATTGGATGAATTTAGAATTTTTCAAAAATATCTCATTTAGTTATTTTGTGAACATTTGCTATCACCACTTTTGGATTTTCTACTCCTACACTTTAATTTCTATAGAAAATATTGTAATAATATTGCCATCAATTGACTTGGACACTTTAATTTTTTTAAAGATTTTATTTATTTATTCATAAGAGGCACAGACAGAGAGGCAGAAACATAGACAGAAGAAGAAGCAGGCTCCCTACAGGGAGCCTGATGTGGGACTCAATTCCAGGACCTGGGATCACGCCCTCAGCTGAAGGGAGATGGTCAACCACTGAGCCACCCAGGCACCCCTGGAAACTTTAATTTCTTATCCTAATGCCCTTTTTAAAATGTTACTTTAGTGATCAGCTATTTGTATTTCATTTTTAAGTGAACACATTTTCCAAAATAAAATAGATGTAAAAAATATTTAAAATGAATAATAAAATAAAACTTTATGATAAACTTGCAATTCTAGATGTTTACACCTATGGTGTTTACATGTTATTCTGCTTTTACATTTAATAGTTGAGTATTAATTTTCATTTTAAAGTAAATTAGGTAGGGCAGCCCAGGTGGTTCAGCAGTTTAGTGCTGCCTCAGCCCAGGGTGGGATCCTGGAGACCCAGGATCGAGTACCACATCAGGCTCCCTGCATGGAGCCTGCTTCTCCCTCTGCCTGTGTCTCTGCCTCTCTCTCTCTCTGTGTTTCTTATGAATAAATAAATAAAATCTTTAAAAACAAATTTAAAAAAACAAAGTAAATTAGATAAATACAATTTTGTAAAATACAAACAGTTTAGTTTGCATAAAACTAAGAGTTCTCACCCACTAATTAAGTTCCACTCACCATCACTAAAAAAAATTTTCTGTGCTTCCTTCCTACTACTGTATCGCTCTCTTATTTCTCTCCTTCAGTTTTGTTAATATTTCCTTTATATATTTAGATGTTTGGAATTCAGGTGCATGTCTATTCTAATTTTTATATTGTCTTGATGAATTGAGTCTTTTATCATTATATAATAATGTCTTTGTTGACATTTTTTTACTTAAAGTGTATATTTTCTTTGATATAAGTATAGCCACACTATTGCCTTTTGGTTACCATTTGCATGGAAAATCTTTCCTATTCCTCCATGTTCAGCCTAAGTGTGTCCTTAAAAGTATAGTAAATTACTGTAGGCAGTATATCATTTGATGTTGTTTTTTAATAAAACTTAAATTAATTTATGTTTAAAGTAATTATGGATTTGTAACGATTTACTATTGCCTTTGTTTTTCTCGTTTTCTGGTGGTTTTTTTTTTTAAAGATTTTATTTATTTATTCATGAGAGACACACAGAGAGAGGAAGAGACATAGGCAGAGGGAGAAGCAGGCTCCCTGTGAGGAGCACCATAAGACACTGTCCCAGGACCTGGGATCCTGACCTGAGCAGAAGGAAGATGCTCATTCCCTGAGCCACCTAGGAGTCCCTCTGGTGGTTTCTTTGTTCTGTTTTTCCTCTTTCTGTTCTCCTTTGTGATTTGATTTTTTAAAAATCAAATCACTTTTATGCTTTGATTACTTTCTCTTTCTCTTTGGTGTGCCTAATATAGGCTTTTTATTTGTGGCTATCACAAGGCTCACATAAAATATTTTGTAGATATAACAGTCTATCTTAAGCTGATGACAACCCAACTTTGAGCTTATACAAATATTCTACACTTTAATTACTCCTTCTCCCACATTTTGTGTAACTAATGCCACGATTTCCATCATTTTGTATGGTGTACCCATTAACACATTTTTGTACCTAGTTAATTTTAAAACTTTAGTCCCTTAATTATTATACCAGGGTTTAAAGTAATTTACATGCTAACATTAAAATATTAGAGTATCATGAATTTGAATATATTTTAATTTTTACAGTGATTTTATGCTTTAATGTGTTTTCATGTTGTTAGTATCTTTTTTTTAATCTTGAAGAACACCTTTTTGCATTTCAGAAGAGAGAATATATGAAGAAATAATTACTGAAAACTTCCCAAATTCAATGAGTAACATGTATATAAACATCTGGAAGCCCACAAACTTTAAGATGAAGTCAGACTCACACTGTTACATAGTATAATCAAACTAAAAGCCTTTAGCCAAAGGCTTTTAAATTTATTATTTTATTTTTAAAATATTTTTTAAATTGAAGATTATTTATTTATTTATTATTTATTTATTATTTATTCATGAAAGACACACACAGAGAGAGGCAGAGACATAGGCAGAGGGAGAAGCAGGCTCCATGAAGAAAGCCTGATGTGGGACTCAATCCCGGGATTCCAGGATCATGCCAAGCCAAAGGCAGATGCTCCACCACTGAGCCACCCAGGCATCTCTAGGCCTTTAAATTTAGAAAGCAGCGATAGAAGTAACTTGTCACAAACAGGGAAGCCTGGGTGGCTCAGTGGTTGAGCATTTGGCTCAGGTCATTATCCCAGGGACCTGGGATCAAGTCCCACATCTGGATCCCCTGAGGGAGCCTGCTTCTCTCTCTGCCTGTGCCTCTGCTTCACTCTCTGTCTTTCATGAATAAAGAATACCTAAAAAGCAAAAAAACAAAAAAAAACAAAAAACCACCAAAACAAAAAACTTGTCACATACAAGGGATCTTAAGTAAGATTATCAGCAGCTTCCTTATGAGAAAATTTGGAAGTCAGCAGGCAAAATGGCTGACATACTTAAAGTGCTAATAGAAAAATAAGAGAAAAAACAAAACACCTGTCAACCAAGAATGGTATATTTGGCAAAACTGTTCTTCAAATGTAAGGAAGAAATTAAGTAATTCCCAAAGAAACAAAAATTAAGGGAATTCATTATTACTAGAGCTCCCCTGTAAATAACAGTAAAAGAGTCTCTGGCAGAGTGACTTGAAAGGACAGTATATTCTAATTTAAAGCTATATGAGGAAGTAAAGATCTCAATAAAGATAAATTCATAAGCATTTTTAAAAGCTAAAGTTATAATTATAACTCTACTCTTTATTTTCTACATGATAAGAAACTAATAAATTTAAAAAAAATATTAGTACAAAAGCTAGTATTATTGTAACCTTTGTAACTCCATATTTTGTTTTTATGTAACTTTAGGAGAGGAATGTCTGACATTAAGTTGCAAGGACCAGACCTCTGTATAATCTAGCAAGCAGGAAATGTCATCCCTTGATGGATATAAATGGACCATTTCTGTAGGATTACAAACTATACTAAAAGACAAAAAGTATAATTTGAAGAGATAGAACAAGGTGCAGATCAGACAGATGGCAGAGATGTTGTGATTATGAAACCAGAGGTCTAAAACAACCATGGTTGATGTGCTAGGGGAAAGTAGACAACGTAAAAGAATAGATGGGTAATGTAAGCAGAGAGATAGAAACTCTAAAAAAAATATATTTAAAATGCCAGAAATCAAAATCAGTATGGAATAAATGAATTCCTTTGATGGGCTCATCTGTATACAACCAAAGAAATAATTAGTGAGCTTGAGGAAACATCAATAGAAAATTCCAAAACTGGAATCAAAGAACAAAAAATAATCAAAAAGTTATAACAGAATATCCAAGAAGGGTGGCACAATTAAAAAATACTTAACATGCATGTCATGGGAATACCAAAAGGAGAAAAAAAAGAAAGGAACAGAAAAATATTTGAAGCAGCATTTCCCAAAATTAATGACAGATACAAAACCTTATAACTAGAAACTTCAGAGAATACCAAGGAGGGTAAATATTTCAAAAATGCATGTACAATTAACATATTCAAACCAGAAAATAGAAAGGGAAGAGAAAATCTTGAAAGAAGTAACAAATAATAATTTTATCTGTAGAAGAGCATTGGTGAGAATTACATGGGACTTCTCTTCAGAAATCAGGGAAGTAAGAAGAGAATGGAGTGAAATATTTAAAATATTGAAAGAAAAACAAATATCCACCTTGAATGTATATCCATTAAAATTATTATTCAAAAGAGAAGGAGAAATAAAAGCTTTCTCAAGCAAACTTTCAAAAAATTTTTCATGAGTAGATCTGCTCTGCAAGAAATGCTTCAATTAAGGCTGATATAGATTAGAGACTCATACATACATAAAGAAAAAAGTAAAAGAGAAGGAAAAGGAAGGTAAAATAAAATCTTTTATTTTTCTTATTCTTAATTGATGTAAGAAATAATAGTTTGATCAAAATAATGGCAACATTGTATTTGGTGATTATAGCTTATAGGTAAGAAAAATGAATTACAGAAATATAAGTCATGAGAGTGAGAGATTGGGAATACTCTGTTACAAAGTACCCATAAAAATTTCTAAGTATAGTTGATTTACTGATAGAAAAGTAAAAATTGAATCCTATAAAATGCTGAATTCAAAACCGAAAAAGAATGGAAGATAAAATATAAATGAAAAACTAGGGCAACTAATAGAAAACTGTATCAAAGAAGGTAGATATCAATCTAATTATATCAATGATTACTTTTTTGTTGTTGTTGTTCAGTGACTTTTTATTCTTCAAAATGTAACTTAAGGCAATCCAGTCTCATGATCCACAAAGCTTAGGAACATTCACCACTGCTTTCACACAACTAAAATTTGATCTGTAAATTAATGTCAATAAATGTTGGCCTTTCTTAATTGGATCTCTCTGCCATCTATAACCTGAGTTTCTTTAAAAATTACAGTTAAGTTACAAGCCAAAATTTCCGGAAGGCAGTAATAAGCATTACTGGGGAGAGAGAGGGTCTTAAGGTGAACTTTATCCATGGAAAGGTCCTTAATTGTCATACTTTTTTGTTAATTTTTTGGTGGTTTCCTCTTTATTGATGTTCCTCCTGCCTTCCTCCCTTGCTCTCTTGCCTTCCCAATTTCAGTCCCTTCCATTTATACCCAACAAAGGAGGTAATGAAAAGGAAGGGACTGTTGGGGTTCTGAGTCACTTGGGTAGTTAGAAAGCAAAACAATCACTGGATGTAAGAAAGACTGATAAGAAGTCTAATGTAGAGGTGCCTGCCTAATGAGCCACTGCAAGCAGTACCAGCATAGGAGTTTATCTCTATTTACAGTCCCCAAACTTTAGTTCAGATTACACAGGATGTCCAAGATTCATCTTCTGGACGCCCCCACCAAAGATGATCAGGGAAGAGGCCTGGGAACTTGTATTTTGGACAAACACTCCAACTGGTTCTGATCCATGCACCAGAGTTTCAAATGAAAAATGTTTATAACATTTTGATATAAATATCTGGTATTTATGTCAAAACTTATTTTCATTCCCTGGTGATGGAGGTTCAGAAAAGGTATTCTTTAAAACTGAAATGACTGACCATATTATCAAAGAGGCAGCCTTAGGATATTGGTGAACAGTCTTAGTTCACCCAAATTTATCTAAAGATAACAAATACCAAGTCTTTTTAATAATTTTCAGTGCTTTATTAAAATAGGAATATTATACCTGGTTTGTTTATTTAGAGAGAAATGAAGACTTATTGGTCAATGAGAACTATCTGAGTTCTGATTGTCAAGAGAATTTTCCCTTCTGTTTATAGAACTATGAGTGGTCCAGTTACACCAGTGATTCTAAAGCATGGGCAGTTTCGCTCCCAGGAAGCATTTGGCAAATGTCTGGAAATACTTTTGTCACAACTGTAAAGGGAAAGGTGCTACTGGAATACTGCTAAACATCCTACAATAAACAACAATGCTCCCTCCTTGCCACAAAGAATTATCCTGATCAACAGTGTCAAGGTTGAAGAACCCTGGCTTGCACTACACTGTTTAGTACCATCAATGCCCTGTGGCCATCAGAGGGCATCACATAATAAAGAAAAAAGAAAGGGCAGTTAAACACATAAATATTTTTTAAAACAAAGGCTATTTCCTAAAAGTACCACAGTACCACATACAAGAAAGACTTGGCAATATTCCATAAGCCATCTTTAAATTATAAGTTGGACTAAAATCTGTCATAGCAATATATTTTTATCTGAAACAGTGGTTTAATCTCTCATCTTAGGAATCAAATAAGCATATATTTTTATTTTTATTTAAGATTATTTATTTATTCATTAGAGACACACACACACAGAGAGGCAGAGACACAGGCAGAGGGAGAAGCAGGCTCCATGCAGGGAGCCCGACATGGGACTTGATCCCGGGACTGCAGGATCATGCCCTCGGCTGAAGGCAACACTAAACCGCTAGGCCACTGTGGCTGCCCCAAATAAGGATATTAGTCAATAACTAATAACCTTCCAAAACAGAAAGCACATAGCTCAGATGTATTCTCTTGTGAATTTGATCAAATATTTAAGAAAGCAATTATGTCAATTCTTTACAACCTCATCCAGAAAATAGAGGCAGAAGGAACAATTCCAAGCTCATTGTGAGGTTGTTGGCATTATCCTAATGTCAAAACCAGAGAAAGACATTACAGGAAAGGAGAACTATAGACCAATATCTCATAAGCATATTGCAAAAAGCATAAAAAATGTTAGCAAATCAAATTAATTTATGAAAGAATAATATAACAGAATAAAATGTATTTTATTCCTTGTATCATTTTAAGTATGATTTGTATGATTTGAAGATCAATTAATGTAATCTATCATATTAATAGGCTAATGAGGAGAAAGGGAACCATTGTTGGTGAGGATGTAATTTGGAGCAACCATTGTGGAAAATAGGATGGCTTTTTCTCAAAAAAGTTAAAAATAGAACTACCATATGATTCAGTACTTCCAATTCTGGGTATTTATCCAAAGAAACCAAATCACTAACTTGAACAGATGTTTATGGCAGCATTTTTTAAATAATAGTAAAGATACATAAATAATCTAAGAGTCTATCTATGAATGAATGGATAAAAAAGTTGTGATATGTCTATACACACACAATGGGGTATTATTTAGCATAAAGACAATGAAATCTTGTCACTTGTGGCAACATGGATGGACTTTGAGGGCATTATGCTAAGTAAAATAAGTCAGACAGAGAAAGTCTATTACCATATGATTCCTTCTATAAGTAGAATTTTTTTTAAAAAAAGCATATAAATTCAGAGAACATATTGGTAGGTGCCACAGGTGAAGGGTGAGGTATGGTGGGTGAGTGAGTGCAGGTTGTCAAAGGTAAAAGCTTCCAGTTATAAAATGAATAAATCATAAGGATGTAATATAAATTTGGTGAATATAGTTAATAATATGGTATTGAATATTTGAAAGTTGCCAAGACAGTAGATCTTAAAACTTCTTAGCACAAGAAAAGAATTGTAACTATGTATGATGATGGATATTAACTAGAATTATTGTGGTGATCACTTTGCAATACATACAAATATTAAATAATTATAATATTCTATATCTTGAACCAATTTGCTGTTATGTGTCAATTATGCTTCAATTAAAAAAGGCAGAGAACAATTTGAAGCCAAGATTACATTAGCGAATCGAGAGAAACCTAGAGAAAAAATAAATAAAAGAGTAAAAAAAAATAGTCAAGAGAGAAAGGAAAAAAGAACAAATGGAAAGAAGAGAGTAAGCAAGCCATGAGGTTCAGAGAAAAAGATAAATTATTTTGCAAGCTTTCACTTGTGTTGGTGGTAAAAGGTCACAGATGAGAGGCTCCAACATAAATAATATTTATTTCATAAATAAATGAAGATAATTGTGGAGAAGTGGAAAAAAGGAATGTGAGAAGTGTTCCCTGGTTTATGAATACATTCTCTTTGTTGCTTTCCAGGAAGTAAGTGTTTTTATTATTTTCTTTAGACATGCTTATTTGAATATGATTCTCTATAAAGTTTGAACTTTTAAAAAAAATACAGATAAGAAATTGTTCTACTTTATTTAGAAATTCACAAATTATTATGGCCTACTCCATTAACGGAACATAAAAAAAAAAAAAAGGAGTGGGAAGCTAGAAGCTTTCCTGCTGAGATTGGGAAGAAGGCAAGGATGTTTACTCTTACTACTTTTTTTTCTTTTCAACATTATACTAGAAGTTGTAGCTAATGTAGTAAGAACAGGAAATAAAAGATATAAAATTTGGAAAGAAAAACAATATTTTGTTCTCAGATGACATAATTATTTGTGTAAATAATCCCAAAGGATCAACAAAAGGGCTATAAGAACCAATAAGTGTTTATGCAAGATAGCATAATGAAAGGTTAATATATAAAAGTCAATTGCTATTTATATACAACAATAAACAAATAGAATTTGAAATTAAAAACAATACCATTACATTAACACCAAAAAAATAGTTATAAATTTACAACACCTGTATTAGGAGAACTGCAAGGGTCTAATGTCACAAACTCAAAGATCTATGTAAGTGGAGAGATATTCCATGTATGTGGATATGAAGATTCAATATTGCCAAGATGTTAGTTCTTTCCCACTTGATCTATACATTCAATACAATCACAATAAAAATTCCATTTGGTTATTTTGTGGATACGGACAAACTGACTTGGCAAACATGTTTATATGGAAAGGCAAAAGACCAAGAGTAGCCAACGTGATACTGAAGAACAAAAAAGGATCACTTTAACTACCTGATGTGTATACTTATTTTAAAGCTACAATAGTCAAAACAGTGTAGTATTGGCAAAGGAATAGATAAACAAATTGATGGTATGAAATAAAGAAACCAGAAATAAGCCCACATAAATATAGTCAACTGGTCTTTGATATGGGATGCCTGGGTGGCTCAGTGGTTCAGTGTCTGCCTTTGGCTCAGGGTGTGATCCCAGCGTCCCAGGATCAAGTCCTGCATCAGGCTTCCTGCATGGGCTTGCTTCTCCCTTTGCCTGTTTCTCTGCCTCTCTCTTTCTATCTCTCTCTGTGTCTCTCATAAATAAATAAATAAATAAAATCTTTAAAAAAAACTAGCCTTTGATAATGGAGCAAAGGCAGGCAGTTCAATGGAGAAAGAATCATCTTTTTACAAATGGTAATGGAAATCCACATGAAAAGAAATTGTACTTATGCCTTTAATAAAAAGTAGCTCAAAATGGATCATAGAACTAATTGTAAAATTATAAGACTGCTAAAAGATAACACTGAAGAAAATCTTGGTGGCCTTGTGTTTGGGGATAACTTTTTATATACAACATCAAAAGCATATTGTAGAAAGAAAGACATGGAATTGAATATTGAAAACTTTTTCTTTAACAATGGGGACCAGATTCACGAATGTCCACCACTTACAGTCAATCAATAACTAAAATTTTCAGTATAATCTATTGTTCTTTTCTTAACTTGATATATTTAGGTCATTAATTTTCAGAGTAATAAAATGATAAATTGCTAGGAAGTCTAATTTAAAGAAAAGTATATACCTAAAAGAGTTAGATACTTATCTTTTCACAAAATTCTGTACATGGATATTTAAATAGTTATATTCATAACTGCAAAAATTTGGAAGCAACCAATATGTCTTTCATTGGTGAATAAATAAATAAACTGTGGCAAATACAGACATGAAGAAATTTTAAATGTATGTTACTAAGTGAAAGAATCCAATTTGAAAAAGCTACACACACAAAAAAAAATGAAAAAGCTACACATTCTTAACCACATAGCATTCTGGAAAAGGCACAACTATGGAGACCGTAAAAAGATGAGTGTTTGCTGTAGGTTGGGGCTGGGGAAGAGATGAAGAGGGGGAGCACAGAGGATTTTTTGGCCAGTGAAATTCTCTTATGGTATTATAATAATGGGTACATGTCATTTTCACAATAAGATTTCTAAACAACTATATCCTCATAAAATTGAACAAATTGAAAATTATAAAATTGCAAGTCAACTCTATTAACTATAAAAATAGAATTACCTATCTGAGATGTCACTGGAAAGTAATCCTAGCTTCAATTAGATTTTACTTGACATTTTAATTTTATTTTTGAAATTAATAGCAGAGAGAAAATATTAAAATAAATGCAGAATTTAATATTATTTACTTATTTATATATGTCATATTTCATAGTAAAAATTTTTATTAAAATAATCAAAAAATCTAAGTAAAATAAAAATGGAATCTAAATGGTTGTAGATGTCATCCCCTAGTGGAACCACAAAGCTATAATTATGGGGCACCTGGGTGACTTAGTGGGTAAAGCATCTGCCTTTGGCTCAGGTCATGATCAGAGCCCGACATCTGGCTCCCTGCTCAGTGGGGAATCTGCTCCTCTCTCTCTCTGCCTCTGCCTGTCTCATTGCTCATTCTCTTTCTTTCTCTCTCTCAAACAAATAAACTCTTTAAAAAAATAAATAAATGGTGGTAGATGAAGAAAACAAATTTGGATCCAATAAAATAGTATCAATAATCTATAATCTGTAACTTTTTTGAGATTTAATCAACATCATTTAGTGCTGAAGACTTAAAACAGATAATTAAATAAAGGAAAGCAAAAGATCAGGCCAATAATTGTAACTATAGAAAGTAAAAAACAAAACATGAAAAATGTAGTTATCCTTTTTGTTGACAGTGTCTAGAAAATTAAAGACAATGCAAGAGGGATCTTATATATTCTAAGTCCAATCAATTCAAAAATTATAAAATTGAATACTGATAAATTTGGTAAATCTAGAATAATTTTTATAATGTTGACTACATCTTATACTGGTTTTCATTTAGGTAAAATAATTTTAAAGGGACCAAAACTATATATTTTAAGATGTACAAATTAAATATAAAAGTACCAGCAAATTTGTATTAACAGATTAAGATAGATTATCAGCTGGGAAGAAATAAAAAGTTTTTGAATAAGGATACATTTCCTATTAGAAACCTCTTCATAAAAACAATCAGAAAAGTAGCTAACATGTCAATAGGTTTCTTGAGTATACTTTCTATAAAATATTATATAGCCATAAATTTTAATTGTTAAGAAAACTAAGGGGAACAAAATATGTTCATAATTACAAGCAAAACATACATTTATTGTCATATGAAAAGAATATATGTTTTTCATTTAAACGTTATTAATTCGTAAGCTGTGGATGTTCACAATAAATTCAACATATATATTGCGACTTGCTTAACAGTTTTTGAATTAGCTCCACTGATTTTCTTTATATTACTTAGCTATTCCTAAGCAAGGTCAGTTTAAAAATAACTACATTCTCAGCTCTCCCAAATAAGGTAAACTTTTACTTTGAATTACCCACAAAAACAACATTTAATTTAGAACTACAAAAAGAAAAGTTACTTACCCCATTTCCTCTGCATTTTGCAATAGCATTACAGTTGTATCCCATCAAATGAACTTTTCTGCAGGTTTTATTTATACAATACTACAGTAAAACAAGATATTTCATAATCACTCACATTTGATGTAATATGAGAAAATTATTTATACACACATAAGAGATGCTCAAGTTGAGACATTTTATTCCATGTTACTCTGATTCTGGTACAAAGATTCTAATATTCCAATACAAAATCTAAACAATAATCAACTGAAGAAAAATAACTGATGGTGTTTGCTTTGATATAGTTTATGTAATAATGTAATTAGAACTGAGAATTGAATTGAGAATCTCTATCAGAGGAATTTTCTATATTAATATTCTGTTTGAAACGATTAGATTAATATTAATGATTTGTTCCCTCAAAAATTGGAACATAACTCATTATTTTGTTTGAGTTTCAAACATAAGTTAATATTTTGGATTATAAATTATCACGAATCTTGTTATAATATTGATAAGAATAATTAAATTGTCAAGAGAAATATTTTAACTTAATTTGTATCCATTGTAAAGCCCTTGTTATACCAAAATGGGTAATCCAGTCATAATTAGTCATTTGGATATGTAACTTTTGCCTCATTTACCTTGTTGTGTTTTGTAAACTGGTCTCCTGGCTTATTTTCTTTTATTTTAAAAAGAAGTATAAGTTATAAGTAATACACTGAAAATATGAAGATATCAAATAAGAATAAAAATTAGCATTTTGCAATTATTCCCTGAAAATTAATGTACACTCAATACATAAATAATGTTGCATATGCCAGCCTAAATTTGCCTTATCTTTTCAACATAATATTGGAAATTCTAGCCAAAGCAATTAAGTGATAAGAATGAATAAGAGACATACAAATTATAGAGAAAGAAGTTTGCAAATGACATAATGTTATGTATAGAAAACTCTAAAGACTCCACACAATAAATAGCTTGTCAGAACTAATTGGCAAATACAGTAAAGTTGCAGGATGAAATATTAACATACAAAAATCAAATGCATTTCTTTATACTAGCAATAAACATCATGAAAAAATTAAGAAAACAATTCCACTTATAACAGTATCAACTATTATTAACCAACTAAACTTAACCAGGTAAGTGATTTGTAAACTGACAACTATAAAGAAATGCTGAAAAAAATTAAAAGCATAAAGATATACAAAAATAACCTATGTTCATGGACTTGTCTTATGCTCAAAGACATAATATGTTAAGATGCTAACACTACCCCAAGCAATGTACAAATTCAATGTAGTATCTGTCAAAATTCCAAAGATGCATTTTCAGAAATAGAAAACCCATCTAAAATGGAATTTCAAGGGATTTTAAATAGCCAAAACAGCCTTGAAAAAGAATAAGGTGGGAGAACTCACACTTCTTGATATCAAAACTTTCTACAAAGCTACAGCAATGAAAACAGCGTTGATCTTGGCATAAATTCAGACATATTGATGAATGGAATACATTAAACAGCCAAGAAATAAATCCTTGCATATATAGTCAAATGATTTTCAAGAAAGCTGCCAAGATCACTCAGTGGCAAAGGACAAACTTTTCAACAAATGATCCTGGAAAATTGGATATCCATACCCAAAGAATGAAATTAGATCCTTATCTTACACCATATACCAAAATTAACTAAAAAGGATTCAATACCTAAAGAGCTAAATGATAAAACTCTTAGAAGACATAGAAAAAAGCCTCATAACATTAATTTGGAAATGACTTTTTGGATATAATACCCCAATGACAGAGAACAAATCAGAAAAAAGATATAATGAACTTCATTAAAATTAAAAGGATTTTTGTGTCCAGAGACTGAAAAGGCAATACACAGAATGGGAGAAAATATTAACAAATCATGATCTGGAAGGATTGGTATCCAAAATATATATAGGATTCCTTAAACTAAATAACAAAAAAACCAATAACAAATTAGAAATGGGCAAAAGACATAAATAGACATTTCTCCAAAGAAGATATAGACAACAAGCTTGTGAAAAAACATTCTACACCTCACTAACTATTTAGAAAACAAAAATTAAAAGCACAACAAAATATCACTTCACATCTTTAGGATGGTTATTATCCAAATAAAAAATAAAACAAAGTGTTAGTGAAGAAGTAAACAAACTGGAATGCTTCTGAATCACTGAAAGGAAAAATGACTCATACACAACAGCAAGGCATAAATAACACATATAAGATCATCTCCTGAGTTGTCAGGTTCCAGTGAATAGGAGACACTGCACTGCAGGGCGCTCTAGGACTGCTTCTTCATGTTGTTACTACTTTCCAAGAGCAGAAGACACAGCTGACTTTCTTAACACATGGAAACAGACACAAACAGGAAGACAAAATGAGGAGACAGAAATTTATACCAAAAGAAATAACAGGAGGAGGGGGGAGGGGCAAGATGGCGGAAGAGCAGGGTCCCCAAATCACCTGTCCCCACCAAATTACCTAGATAACCTTCAAACCATCCTGAAAATCTACGAATTCGGCCTGAGATGTAAAGAGAGACCAGCTGGAACGCTACAGTGAGAAGAGTTCGCGCTTCTATCAAGGTAGGAAGACGGGGAAAAAGAAATAAAGGAACAAAAGGCCTCCGAGGGGGAGGGGCCCCGCGAGGAGCCGGGCTGAGGCCGGGGCGAGTGTCCCCAGGACAGGAGAGCCCCGTCCCGGAGGAGCAGGAGCTGCACCAACCTTCCCGGGCGGGCGGAAAGGGGCTCGCAGGGAGTTGGAGCAGGACCCAGGAGGGCGGGGATGCCCTCGGGCTCCCTGGGACACTAACAGACACCTGCACCCCGGGAGAGTGCGCCGAGCTCCCTAAGGGCTGCAGCGCGCACGGCAGGACCGACCGGAGCAGCTCGGAGGGGCTCGGGCGGCGGCTCCGCGGAGGGGGCTGCAGGGCGGGAGCGCGAATCCCACAGCGCAGGCCCCGGAGCACAGGGCGCCGGGACACAGCCCAGGATCCGGCCTCCCCCGGGACAGGCAGAGGCCGGGAGGGCCCAGGACAGCAAGGACGCTCCTGCCCCGAGCTGAGCAGATCAGCGGCCCCGCCCCGGAGCCTCCAGGCCCTGCAGACGGAGAACCGAGAGCCCCGAGCCCCGTAGTTCCTGCGGAGGCTGAATCCAGGCTTCCAGAGTTGCCATAGCAACTGCTGCTGTTCCTCCTGGGGCCCCACGGGGTAAACAACCCCCGCTGAGCCCTGCAGCAGGCAGGGGCAGAGCAGCTCCCCCAAGTGCTAACACCTGAAAATCAGCACAGCAGGCCCCTCCCCCAGAAGACCAGCTGGACGGACCAGTGATACTCCCCCGTGTTCCAATACAACTTGTTTTTGGCCACTCTGCACTGAGCAAAATGACTAGAAGGAAAACCTCACTTCAAAAGAAAGAATCAGAAACAGCCCTCTCTCCCACAGAATTACAAAATCTGGATTACAATTCAATGTCCGAAAGCCAATTCAGAAGCACTATTCTACAGCTACTGGTGGCTCTAGAGAAAAGCATTAAGGCCTCACGAGACTTCATGACTGCAGAATTTAGATCCAATCAGGCAGAAATTAAAAATCAATTGAATGAGATGCAATCCAAACTAGAAGTCCTAACGACGAGGGTTAACGAGGTGGAAGAACGAGTGAGTGACATAGAAGACAAGTTAATGGCAAAGAGGGAAACTGAGGAAAAAAGAGACAATCAATTAAGGGACCATGAAGACAGATTAAGGCAAATAAATGACAGTCTAAGGAAGAAAAACCTACGTTTAATTGGGGTTCCCGAGGGCGCCGAAAGGGCCAGAGGGCCAGAATATGTATTTGAACAAATCCTAGCTGAAAACTTTCCCAATCTGGGAAGGGAAACAGGCATTCAGATCCAGGAAATAGAGAGACCCCCCCCTAAAATCAGTAAAAACCGTTCAA